>NC_061090.1:75902856-75945356 GCF_015104395.2 Macrobrachium nipponense | reverse complement strand
ACATCTCCATATGACTCGTAATGCAGTAATGCCACTTCTCTCTAAATAGACAGGAAATCAAAAAAGAGAACCACAGAAATCTTCTCTTTGCTCAAAAAACTCCATAACCACAAAAAAAAGGGTTACCCGCCCAAGATTAATTCCAACTCCATTATGAGACACCATATCAATAATAACACCACTCCGGTTATAAAAATATTTCCTCCATTTGGTTAATAACCAACCCCCTTATATTATTCTCTTATTTCTCTAATAGCCACATGTCAGTAAAAAAAAAAAAACACCACTCCAGGAATAGAGAATAATCACCTCTATTTCGGCAAATACAAAATATTTACCTCTATTTCCCCAATAACTCCGTGTGGAACAAAACAAGGCTCCAAATAAATATATATCTCCAAAAAATGTGCGCTCAAGGCAAATAACTCACTCACTCACAAATATTGCCCCATAATCTCCAAATATGTGTCTCCATTTGCAACAAAGATGGCTGCAAAATAATTGAACTAAACATAGCTCATACCACTATTGGCAAATATCAAAAATGGCCAAAAATATATCTCCCATATATTATATCTCAAATATAACTCCAAAATAATATATACCTCCAATTATCTCCCCAAAATAATATATCTCAATTATATCTCCATTCTAACTCCAATTCTCCAGAGAATAACTCAATGTTATAGTAAAAACTATAAAAACTCTCTCCGTTTAGCATAACTGCTAAAAAAAGGGCAAAAACTCGGCAAATAAAACTGTCTAGAAAATTCTAGAAAAAATCACCAATGTGCCACAAGTCATTATAACAGAACTCCAAATTCACAGTGTCTTAGCAAAGACTTCCCCATATGCACTACGACATAAGCCATTAGAAAACTTAACCAAGTTTCCTATCTCTCACAAAGTTGTCACAAATACAACTAAGGTATTGTGCAAGAAAACTCACAATTTCTGGAACACAAATATCCAGAGAAAAAATGTAGTGCCATTACGTATGCATTCAAAACATGCAAGAAATTCTCCCCTATATTACTCTATAGCATCAAATAGCTAAAACACGAACACGTTCCCGAACAATGACTCTAAGTCATGAACTGAGACAATATTAAAAAATATCCACACCAACTGGAGAGAAAAAATAAATTCAAATTCACCCATGGTAAAAAAAAAACTTGTGTCAGCTATGGCTAATTTCCAAAAAAGGAGAAAAGAAAAATCAACGGCACCATTAACTATCTCCCGTAACTCACTAGATGTCAAGCAATTATCTGCTGAACTCATAAAAAAAAGAAAAAAAAAAACTAAAACAATGTATTGTTAGTTCTGTCCCAAATCACAAAAGATTTCACCTCCCTTGACAGCATTAAAACGCCCACGTATTAGTACATAAAAAATCAGTATCAAAAATATCATTATCACAAAATCACCAAAAAAAATTGCTATCATCAAAATCATCAGTATCAGTACAAAAAATATCACCAATGTTAATGCTTGTCCATTCTCCAAAAGTTCAGCACAAAATTCAGCAAAATTCAGCAAAATTCCACACAATTCACCAAGATTCAGCCAGATTCATCAAGATTCAGCAAAACTCATCCCCGTGAATCACTGAAATATTCTCCAAAGTTACAAAAACTCAACAAATAATTAACACAACTCTTCTCCCATTAATTCATTGTAATAATTATCCCTGAATAATTATCTGTAATAATTATTAAATAATCTCCCATGAAATTATCTCAAATCTCTCGCAAACAATTCTCCCGTATGATAATTATACTTAAGCAAACCTCCTCCCCGTGACACATCTCAAGTATAATAATTATTAATAATAATAATCAACTCTCCACAGCAATAATTCTCTTGCAAAAAAAAAATTTCAAGTAAAGGTGAAATTCAAATAGCATACAACAGTATTGCTGAATCCTATGAACATACAATTTCTCCAGCGAATACAACACCATGACATAACACCATTGCCACACAACACAGATACAACACCAATCATCGGCATTTCAAAGTAATTTCTCCAACACAATAAAAAAAAATAATCTGTGTATCCCCCTTATATTTGTGTCTTTCAAGGCACAAAGAAACATATAACACTCCCGTGCATGTTAACTACTTTTTTCCCCTCATTCACGGAAAAGAAAAAAGAAAATCTCTTTTTATTTCCTTTTCTCTTCGTCCAAGAGAGAAAAAAAATATCTTTTCTTAAAAAAAGACTCTACGGGCATTTCACTTCATCAACTAATCAATCAGCTGACATCTTAGCATCCAATGTCAAGGCCAAATCCATACCCCAACTTAGTAAAAAAAAGTAAAAAAAGAAAAGGGGGGTTCACCCAAAAAAACACTGAGAAAAAAAAATTTCTCCCCCCCTGAGAACAACCCCTCAGTCGAGCGGCAGAACAGCCCGAGGCATACCAGCAGTATCCCCATCCCTGCACTATCTCTCGAGGGAGGCTAGTGGTACCTTCCATGCTACTATCCCCCGAGGCAGGCCATACTCCCCTTGCAATATGCTGAGAGCCCGTAAAATTGTGGCCGCTCGTGTCACTAAGCCAAATATGCTTATCTAAGCACAGTTCCCATGCATAGAAAAAATACACTCCTATGTTTTAAACAAAGACGAATGCATACGTCTATTACAAACACGTGCAAATAAAGAAAACACGTCACTATGGGGAAAGAAAAAATTGTTTTGACCTCTTGAACCAATCCCATTTCCCTGAAATATTTAAACAAAACCCACTCCTTCAAAACAATAGTTTAACACTCACCACTCCATAATGGGAACAAAAGGAACTCGAAATTCTTCGTAAAACGCTGGCAGTGATATAACAACGACCGCCGCACAGGTATTCTCGGAACACTCTCGTCATTGCACAAGCAAAAGTCACACTGGGTGCGCTCACTGCTTCTGGCTGACTCCCTGGGAAAAAATGAAATGAGTCCCATAAAAATCCTTCCCTCCCTTTAGCACAGTTAACAGACAGATATTTTCTCATTTTTTCTCACTAAGTAACTGAAAACTAACAGTTTAACGATTTTCCACACCCCACAAAGCTTTGTCGTTCGAAAACTATCGCTAAGTCACGACCCCTTTTTATGTTCTAACTGGCCAACCATCTCTACATTGGCGTTCCTAGGCATAAAAAAAAAAAAAAAAAAAAAAAAAAATAAAAAAAAAAAAAAAAAAAAAGACTTTCTATATCCCCTTTTTAACCGTCTGCCACCACTATAAACATGGGGGATTATCCCTCCAGTCATTCATAAGGTAAGCGTGGACACGAAACGGAAGGCAGACCCCCACACCCATTTCATACACAGGCTCTCTCTCTCTCTCCCGGCAATCACCCCATCTCTCTCTCTCTCTCTCCACCTCTTTCTCTCCATTCTAACAGGTAATGAAAATGAGAGAGTTGCATCATAACATAACGTTTATTTACAAGAATCAATTAACTAAGTAACCCCAGTCTTACAGACTAACATTGTCCAAGTCACCCCAAAGGTCCACACCTCTCCCTGGGAACTCTGTCCCACCGAAATCCAGAACCGTCTGCAAAGATACAGAACACATCCCGTAAGTACACACACAAGTTTAAAGACAAAGTTAATAAAATGGAACATCTTACAAGATATCAAACAAGCCACCCCTTTGGCTAAAGTAAAGGTAACACTTACCCATTTCCAACCGGACACTAAACACTATGTCACAAAAAACTCCCCGGCGAATGCCACGGCATCTTTGCCTATGACTCGAAGCCCTCTGTCAAAATCCCTCCCATAGGCTTGGGTATGAACGCTTTTTAACAGAAATATGGCGCACACGCACATACGAACACACAGTTCGCTAGCACCTCGCGGTTCTAGCTGCATCTAGTTTCACAAAGGCACTTTGGGAAGAGTTCATAAACTGTCGTACATTGACTTCCTGAACTAAGCACTTTTATCTCACGCCATCCCCTAGAAACTCATTGATCAGCTATTCTCAGGTCGTTACTCTGCCCTGTCCTCCACATTCCACAGGTTACAGAGAATGCACGAACAATATATTATTAATCAGAACCCTATGTCTTACATATATGTATGTATATATGTATATATGATATATATATATATATATATATATATATATATATATATATATATCATTCGTCTATAATTTTCCAACTAATTTATCATAAGCCCGACTCCGCTTTCCTACGACGTTCAATAAACTCCTCCCAGCAGAACTCATTATCTGCGGACGTAGCTGCCATGTTGCCGCTTCAGCGTCTCGTTGTAACTGAAGTAAATCTTCAGACGCCATAGACGTGGAGGCTTCGGGCCACCTGAACTAAATCGGATATCACGAACCTGGCAACGGCAGGTTGCGAGTTGGTCGGAGAGGCCGACGGACTCCGCCCACTTTTGGTCGGACGATAACCCCATAAACAGTGAGATTTACTTCCGATTACGATGACCGGATCCGGCGATCGTAACGTCTATGGGACCCTTAATAAGGCGGCAGCTGCCCTTTTAGTCGTCTTTTACGACACGCAGAACCCACGGTGGTTGTATTCTTACACCCTTACCACAGGGTAGTTTTTTTCCACATTTGGTATGGTAGATTGTAAAATGAAGACGTGGCTACCTCTCCACCCGATCACGTTGTACATGAAAACTTCCACACCGGAGTTCACATTTCTACGCTGTCTCTGGGTCTGACTGAACCTTCAAATTGCCATTAAAGCGGTGTAAGGTTGTTGTGACATCACATCATTTCCTTGTTTATCGAAAGCCGGAATGATAAGTGTGTGCCCTAGTTGTTTTGAATGATTTTCAATGTCACAGAGCGTCAATGACATGGAGTGGCCTTCTCCCAGCTGAGAGTGTGACACTGGAGTGTCTCGATCCAGCTCATAGTAGTAGACTGTAGAGACGAAACACTACACTAACTTCGCTTTCTTTCCTCTCGAATTATTTATAAGAATGTGTTATATTTTATAGGTAAATTAACCATCACTGTAAAATATATTTCGAAATATTTGTAGTCTATGGTTAATTCCAGTTGAAGAACAGCGTTCCGCTTTCTAATCCATTTAATATCAAATTATTATTATTATTATTATATTATTATTATTATTATTATTATTATTATTATTATTATTATTATTGACCCAGTTTTACAGAGGAAAAATCACCTCACAAAAACAGTTGGCCTAAGCACTCCAACCATTGTGGTTAAAGCTTAAGCATCTGCTCTCGGATATAAGCAATGTCTAAAATAAATGGATCCCATAAATGACAGGACTTTCTTTGAATCAATCACTAAACACTAACTAAACAGTAATGTACAATCATTAAACATTACCACTCGCAATACGCTTGCACTCACTAAACACTCACACTTATTATACACTCACAGTCACTAAACACTCACTCACACTTTACACTCATACTTAACACTAAACACTCAACACTCACTAGCACTAGTTAAGTAGATTTCCTGGGTAGGCCCGATGCCTACGAGACGTTTGTTTGGCGGCCGCTGATTGGCTGGCACAGAGAGGTACCTAAGCTGCTCGCTCAGTCTCATCTTTTGGTCTGTAGCTTAGAAAACTAGCAATATGTTTATATTTCTTCATGTATCTCATGTTTTACACAAGATAAGAAAGTTTTGGTCATACCATAGGATTCGGTATTAATTTCCCAACTAAATTTCTTTTCCCTGAAATCAATAAAATAAAACACAAAGTAATGTAACGAAAAAGTAAAGAGATGCATTTAATTCTTTATACCTGATTTTACTTATCATCGGATTTTGCTTCGTTCATACGATTAGAATAAAATGAAACCTGTGTTTTCATATCTAATAAAACACAAATAATAATAATAATAGTAATAATAATAATAATAATAATAATAACTAATAATAATAATAATAATAATAATAATAATAATAATAATAATAATAATCATTAGATGGATGCATCTGGTATGCTGGAGATCTAGGAGGGAAATTCAGTCTAGGGAAGAATATATTTTCAAACGAAAGACATATCAGAGACTTATTTGAGTGATATGAAATAATGACCTCAGTGGAGTAATAAACAGCAAAGAGCTAAGTAAGATTGTTTTCCTTTCAGGCTGAGTCAAAGTACGGATGCAACTTAATAAGACATATTCTTCATTTTCTCTTCACATATCACACTCATCTAAAATCAGAAAGTACCAGCGTTTATTCAGGATGAATTTACTGCATGAACACACAGGGGTGGGCGTTCCTAGACGATTTGGGGCCCGGGGGATGTCACAGTCCCAGGGGTCCCATTTGGGGACCCTCTTATGAGGTGGGGGGGGGGGGGGCGAGCGAAGCTAGCCAAAGCTGCTGGGGGGGGTTGGGGTGGGGCCTGTAAGAATATGAGCAATTTGTAGGATCATTTTAAAGGCACTTGTAAATACAAATTTCAATCTTAGCTACATATTCATAATTCTCTCCCTCTCCCATATATGACACTGACACCTCTTGCCCAAATCCCGTTACCCAGGGCTGGCCCAAGCACCCTTCAATGGGACCACCGGCCCCCTGGGTTAAGCAGAAGGCCAGAATCGTTGAATCATTTGAGTGTGTATTAACTGAGCAACTGGGGTCATTATGGGGGCCCTCAGAGGATAATTAGGACCCCATTAAGCAGTAATCAATTGCCTTAGATCGGCCCTGCCCTTACCCTAATCAACGTTTCCCACTTAGACGAAAATATGAGACAATGAGCTAGCCACCTAGTACCACCCGTTACCAGCCAATCAGCGGCCGACAAACAAGTGTCTACCTCGGTGGCGGCGAGTTCGATTCTCGGTCATTCCATTGAGGTGTGAGAGATGTGTATTTCTGGTGATAGAGGTTCACTCTCGACGTCGTTCGGGAGTCACGTAAAGCTGTGGGTTCCGTTGCTGAATAACCACTGGTTCCATGCAACGTAAAAACACCATACAAACAAACAATAAAAACAACAAGTGTCTCTAGGCATAAGGCTCACCCAAGAATCTACCTTAAGTGAACCAGCTATACGCACTCACCATAACACTAAACGCTCACTAAATACTCGTAACATACCAAACATTCACTCACTTAAGCCTAAACGATCATTAAACATTAAACACTCGCTAAACATTCACTAATCACTTGCTATACTCTAAACACTAACTAAGTACTTATTATACACTAAACACTCACTAAAAGTTCACTAAGCACTCGCTACAAACTAAACAGTCACTAAACCCTAAACACTCATTAAACACTAAATAATAACTAAACCCTAAAAGCTCATTAAACACTGAACATTCACTAATCACTCATTAAACATTCACTAAACACAATAACATTCACACAACATTCACTAAACTCCAAATACTCACTAAACATTCACTGAATACTAACATTCACAAAACACTAAACCCAAAACACTCTCCAAACATTCACTCAATACTTACACACTAAAATATCACTAAACCATAAACCCTCACTAAACATTCACAAAACAATTGCACATAAACATTCACTAAACACTTATTCAATAAACATTCACTAAATCCTAAATACTCATTAAACATTCACTGAGCACTTACTCATTAAACATCCAGGATAAAAAAAAAAATGAAATCACACTAAGCCCTGATTCAATTTGCCAGTTTACCACAAGGCCCTGCAGCGCCGCCCTGGTGGAGGACCACCCAACTATGTAGTACTGGTATACGGATAGGATCTCCAGATATTTTCCCTCTTTGGTATAGTGTATACTGAGCATAACGGGTGTTTCAAAATTAGAGGGCACCCCCCTCCACAGAACAAATGGAAAGCTATGAAGTTTTCTGCTATAGCCTATTTCCAAGTACATTATCTAAAGTTTCTATTAAGCTATTTTTCATTTTACATTTCTTGTATTTTCAAACTGAGTGACGGAGTTAGATACAGCCATGGCTAATGACTCGGATGAAATCAGATGGATTGACTGAATCAGGACTATAACCTTCAGAGAAGCCAGGGATGCTGGCCCATCCTTCATTTCATGTTCCTGGATAGCTAAATGCATTAAAAGAGATGAATCCTTTTCTATAAGAAACTGGAACAAAAATCCATATGACTGTCATCGCAAAAAGAGTGAGAATCTTGGAAGACCTGAAGTCCTTTCTCAGGAGTCAAAAGACATCACAGCTGAGGCAGTGGGTAGACCAAGAGTGTCTTTACGTAAATTGGCGCTAGAACTAGAAACAAAAAGGGGAAAGAAGATAAGTTATAGTGCTGTATATCGTGAGTTGAAAAAATCTGGTATCAAGCCCTTTCATATTATCAGCAAGCCCAACTTCATTCAGCAAAAGAGAGAAGACTGTGCATGGTTTTGTGGTTCATTTCTTATAGATTGGGATGAAGCTGACTGTCTCCATGTTGCTGCATTAGATGAATTCTCCATTTACACAGTCAGGAAGCCAAATCATAAAAATGACATCATTTGGGCTCCAAAGTTGGATGATATCAGAGGTGACGTGCGCTATCGCCAAGTTGTGAAATTTCCTGAATGTTTGGGAATTTTTCTCTGTTCCACAGCCAAACGGTTAATGTGGATCCTCAAAGAAAAAGGACAGTCATGGAATGGTGAATATTTCAAAGAAACTGTGCTTACTAGTGGAGTATTTCCTTTCCTCAAAGATCCTGAAAATGTGTTATCTGTTGAAGAAGTCACATTTTTGCATGATAAGGCACCATGTTTCAAGGCTCTTCAGACACAGGAGCTGCTTCGAAACAGTGGTTTCTATTTTTTCTTGTCAAGTGAATCTCCAGGTAGCTCCCCTGACCTTAATGTGTGTGAAAACACTGGTAGTATCTTAAAGGATCATGTTGAAGCCCACACAGTGAACTATGATGGTATACCGAGCCTCGACAACCTGTGAAGAGAGGTGACCGGAGTGCTCAGGGAAATGGAGTTTGAGTCTCAGCTTTTTTGCGATTTGTTGAAATCATACCCCTCAAGAATGCAGGCTGTGATACAGGCAGATGGAGGCCGCACAAAATATTAAATACTCAGAGAGAAACTTAAATAAATACCAGTTCTGAATTACTTTTGTTTTATTCCATATCAATTTTAGTTTATGCTGTAGAGGGGGCAGGGAGGGGGCTCTCATTTCGGAACGCCCTATAATCTCAATAAATTTTACATAATAAAATGTCTGCTTAAGTATATATTCAAAGAATTATTTAAAACTTGCATGCTATATGCTAAAAGACAAGGAAGTGGCCCATGCTTAGGTATGCTCGGAGGACTCGCTTATTCTCACAAACAAACAAACACACAAACACATATACATATATATACTATATATGAAATTGTAATTGACACAATGCCAAATTAACTTCTCAAATTCTTTGCTCTTTTTTGCATACGCTTGTCCCAACAAAGCCTAGAGCTCCATCTTCAAAGAAATTTGAGGATCATGATGTCTTGTAGCGGGAAAACGAACCTGCGATATGATAATCATGGCGAGGTCACCTTGGCGACCTGACCATACCGGCCATCATGAGATCTTCAAATTTCTTTGAAGTTGGAGCTCAAGGCTTTGTAGTGTCAAATGTATCCAAAAAAGAGCAAAGAATTTGAGAAGTTAAGAGGGCATTGTGGCTATTACAATTTCATATGTATCTTGTAAAAATGACCAGTAGATTCTACACACACACACACACACACACACACACACAGACACACACACACACACACACACACACACACACACATATATATATATATATATATATATATATATATATATATATATATATATATATATATATATATATGTGTGTGCGTGTGTGTATATATTATATATATATATATATATATATATATATATATATATATATATATATATATATATATATATATATATATATAGATATAATATATATATATATATATATATATATATATATATATATTATATATATATATATATATATATATATAATATATATGATATATATATATATTATAATGTATATATATATATATATATATATATATACAAATATTGAAGCTATTTCGTGCTTATTTATGATCAAATACTTCTTCCCTTCCTTACTATCTTTCTATATAGCTCTAGCTTGCTTTCTTGTCTCATTAGCATCATAATTCTCTTATTTTATGAACTCATTTATTATGATTTGCTAGCTCTGTTTTATTTGTATGGCGTTTAATAACTGATTTGTCATCTTGTTCGGAAGCTTCGGTCCCTAAGGTCAAAGTTGAGTGTTATGTTTTTTTCTTTTTCGGGGTGAAGAGGGTGTAGGGGTGGACGTTAGTCCGACATAACAAATGTTACCTTTAGTTCAACTCGGCTTCCTGATAAATCCAAAAACCCTTCAGTATATTAAGCGTGCATATTTTTTAACGTACCGAGCAAGTCTGTTCATTTATTCTTAAGCTCATATAGAGTGTTATATGCAAACAAATTTGAGTCATTCGGTTCTATCCCTCCTTCACACGAGCCATTTTATTCTGGTCCTCCTTCACACGAGCCATTTAATTCTGCTTATCTTTGAAACGAGTCATTCAATTCTGCTTATCCTTGAAATGAGTCATTCAATCCTGCTTATCTTTGAAACGAGCCATTCAAATCTGCTTATCTTTGAAATGAGCCATTCAAATCTGCTTATCTTTGAAACGAGCCATTCAACTCTGCTTATCTTTGAAACGAGTCATTCAATTCTGCTTATCTTTGAAACGAGTCATTTAATTCTGCTTATCTTTGAAACGAGTCATTCAATCCTGCTTATCTTTGAAAAGAGCCATTCAATCATAGTCCCCCTCCACACGAGCCTTTCAATTCTATTTCCCCTCCACACATCTTTTGCAACTCGCTTCTTTCAGCTATACGCGGCGCCGAATCGTAGACGCAAAATTAAGTTTTACAGATTTCCTTTTTACAAATGTGTTTTGATAAAGTTGATTCAATTCATCGTTCTGTAAAAACTATCGACTGGCAAAACTGCACATGTATTTATAAAAAGAATAAAGGGCAAAATAAACAAGGAACTTTTCGCGGAGCTTCAAAACAGCGTTTGGAATTTTTCACCACAAATTGAAAATTTCGTGTAAAACGTCAATGGGAAAAAATATTCATTTCAGATTCAGTCCGATTAAAAGCCAAAAAGATATGTGAAAAATAGAATCAGCTTCGTATTGGCGACTGATTAAAATCGCAAATAGAAAAAATCATGGATATTTTTTCGACCCGCCAATGAAATAAAATACCATAAGGTTCGAGGCCCTGAAGGAATATTTTCCTTTATATTTTATTTGGTATTTTAGGATTTAAAAAAAGATGAGTCCATTCATAACGATCTCATGATAAATATATCGGCAGAGGAGAAAGGTTGAAGTAATTGATTTTTGCAAAATAAATTCATTCTGTGACAAGTTCCTGTTTCTGAAATGTTACAAAATATAAAACTTTTTCATGCGTTTCATGAGTATAGAATTCCATATATACGTATACACACACACACACACACATATATAATATAACTATATATATATATATATATATATATATATATATATATATATATATATATATATAGTATATACTATATATATATATATATATATATATATATATTATATATATATATATATATATATATATATATATATATAATATATAGTTATATACATATATATATATATATATATATATATATATATATATATAATATATATATAATATATATATATATATATATATTATATATATATATATATATATATATATGTATGTATACTTATATCAAGCACTTGCAGGGAAAGACAATGTTCGTTCCTCATGTGTGTAAATGGCACGCACAAATGTGCTAAGTGTCAGGCATTATGAGGTAAAATCAATGAAAGAAAGAACATAGGAGTGACAAGGGAATATTTGCTCAATGCAGCCTCAGACAAATGTTTGGCAGCAACGTGATATCGAGTCTCGACAGAAACTGACATCTTAGAGGGAGAGCAAACTCTTCGAAAACATTTTCATGAGAGACTTGGTCAAAGCTTTTCCTCGGACAGGAGACATTGTTTAGACTGTATCCTGTATCCAATGTAAGGTGATATCTTGCTGAAACGTCGACAGAGACGCCATTAAGACATATTGGTCTTGTCATTTAAAAGGAGAGAAAGGGAAGAGAGAAGAGAAAGAAAAGCAAACCTCGTAAGAAGGTGCCAGAGAGATAATGTGGTTTGTGGAGACAATTTTTTTTGGCTGGTGATGTGAATTGAATGTTTTTGCAATTGTAGTCAGAAGTGCCAAGTAGTGATGCTGAGGGTTTTTTTTATTTCGTAGGTAAATATTCGTCGTGGTGTGTGCAACATGAACTCGGTCATGGGTGTTATTCTTTTGTTCGTGGAACAGTAATGGCTCGCCATTTCACGCTAACTGTGATATAGACTACGTTAGTTGTTGCGACGACAGCTTAGAAAGTCAATAGATCAATCGGATATTCTTGATTTAAAGATCATTTTCTTAAGAAAATTGGTAGGGTTTTGAGATAACATTACCAGGGTATTTGATGCCCATCAGGGATTTTTTAGAATGTGTGAGTATTCTTCAAGGAAAATACTATTACATTACCGCCTTGAGACCTTTATCAAAAATAAGTTAAAATCATCTTCCACTGATGATTCGTATTGTTATCAAGATATAGTAAATCAAATACAAACAAGACATTACTTTTAATTGGCAAAGTTCTTTTTCACCTTTGCCCAAAAATGTTTGCTGAACAGTAATATATACTTATGTGACTTGAGGGCAAATGAGGATTTTAGTTTATGAATTCTAATACGAAAGACTTACAGATGCCAAAGTGATTCACTGTTGTTTTTCAGTTTATTATTGAATGGTTGTTGAATACCATAAACAACTGTTGCTTGGTATTTCGGCACTTCTTGGATGTCTACAAAGAATTAATATTAAGTCACAAAACAAAAAACGCCGACCTAATTAGATGGAGCTGGTTTCTAAAGCTACATTCAACCTCTCTAGGACGTTGCTCAAGAGTGACCCCTGAATCTTTCATGGAAGATCCCTAACCCTAAATTTTATTTCTTTAATAACAAACTACTTATTTTGGGAATACAATTTCAACACAGATGTGTTTCCTTTGAATGAAAAACTGCTCAACAATAATAAGGTAAAAGAAAAACGGGGAAAAGATTATTAAAGGGACCTTTATATTCAGAAGATTCTAAGCATCATTAATTTATTACGAATAAATAACATTTTTCTCCCTTCCCTAAACCTCTGTAAGTAGTTTAGTACGTAAATGTACGACCTTCCCTAAAATATATATATAAAAAAAAACATGTTCTATGACTTCCCACTCTGTGGATTTTTATGGATCTGATTAGCATATTTCACAACAGTTTATTCGTAAAACTTCTTCCGGAAATCCCCACGAGAGAAAAGGTCGACCGGGTGAATTAATCACTAGCTACTTTAAGTCAGACTATCCATATAATACTTTAGGGAGCTTTTCATTCCCGTCTGTAGAAAGGAATGGGATTATTTGTATTTCATAAAAGCTGCCTCGCTCATATGAAATGGATGGAATCAGGTTCTGGGCTTAGTGAGGTAACAAAAAAGAAAAACAAAAAAATCTCCTTTTACCAAAGACTAGCTAATACTGTCATTCGTAAAGATCCTACGTTAGCATTGTAATATAAAGAAACTCATACATTTCAAAAGAAAAATCAGGAAGGCCTTGACTAAAAGATCATAATAACTTTCTGTTTGCGGTACTTTCATTAAATAGAGATTAAATGTTACATTGGGCACCATTAATGAAAGGCAATATTCGTTGTACTTACAGAAACAATGGAGAACACCGTAGACTAACATTATGAAATAAACTTAAATAATGTTAAGGGCAACTGGGACAGCCACCGTCTAGCTTTAGCGTTTGCTACCTTTAAATCAACTTGCATGCGAAAACGACTAAAATGAAAATTCTCCTCATCATAACCGGAGCTCAACGCCTCCAGAACAGTGTCTTAAGAGAGCAAGTATAATGAAAGCCATTCTCATCACAGTATATCAGAGACAGGCTCTACGAGAGGGCCAGATAATGAGATTCCACGCCGAGGAACTTTGGCCTTTTCATTCGCGCTGCTGAAGGCTGTGGACACGGAGGCCTAAGGCCTATGTGATTAGGCTGTTTGAACAGAGCCTTTTAACCCTTCCACCAGTGATCGTTCCTCAGCTCATAAGCTTATGCCATTTCTGCCGCTGGATTGAATAGCTAATGTACGAAGTCAAACCACTTGCTGTAATTGGTTCTGCTAAGCCAAACGTCGGTCTCGCAGGAGCCCACTGAACAGGGGGCACAAATCTTATTCTTTAGTCTTTCCAAGTCTCCTTCTTAGTTTTTTCCTCACTTTTCTTCTCATTTTCGCTGGTGTTACACTGATCAAAGGTCAGTGCCACAAATCTCCATGGAATGGCACATATTGATAATTTTTTACTTTCGTAAAAATCCTGAACTTCTGCTTGTAGGAACCATGACAAGGTCTGAAGCAGTTGCAGAGATTCAGCGTTTATGAAGATATCATGTGCAGAGTTAAAGAAAGTAAAAATTGCTGAAATAATTTTGAGTCAGTCAAACATGAACAGTTTCTAATACGAGACAAACAATTTTATTGCCTTTAAAATACACGATCCTCATACATAACCAACTTCATTTCTTTGCGTTCTGATTAAAAACAAATGAAGACTACCTCAGTGCCAAGAGTGTTGGATAAGCTTGAGAGTTTAATATTGTTTACAAGAGATGGCTGATCGAGAAAAAGACCTCTTCTGGAATGAATGACAATTATATTATTCGTCACGCGGAGTTATGAGAAACACATCTCAAGTCTCCATTACAGCAGTCGGAAGAATAATTTTGAAGGAAGTGTCACACACACACACAGAGAGAGAGAGAGAGGAGAGAGAGAGAGAGAGAGAGAGAGGGGCCAGAAACCTTAAAGAATGAAGGACATCCCTAAGAAAATCACAGAAAGAGTCAAAGGGAGAAATGCACCGGCTTTATTTCGGTTGACGATTGATTTCGCCCTAAAACTGATGCATCTGTCAGTGGGGAAGGGTGAGGAATTCGGGCGAGGGGAGGGGTGGGTGGGGGCGATAACGGGGGGGGGGGCGGGTAGGGGAATGATAGATGTCTTGAGGAGGGAGAAATGCTGCAAATGCAGATTCTTGATCTGATATAAGAGATCTGACCGATATTGACGACTTGGGAGATGAGTTGGAGATGCTGATGCCAGTAAATTTATCCCATATAACAGAGATGCTGCTGCTGCTCGTTCTTTGTCATAAGCTGATCGGATCTTATTTGTTCTGGGACGACTTTCAAACGTTCAGACAGCAAGACTAATTTGTAAGGGTAAGTACTACATAGGTATCCTTATATATATATATATATATAGTATATAGTATATATATAATATATATATATCATATATATATAGTATATATTTAAATACATACATACATCATATATATATATATATATATATATATCTTATATATATTATTATATATTTCATTCCAGCATATAGCGAGAAAGATTTCTTTTAATAACGTCATGAAAATTGACTCAAGTCAAAATTTTAATAGGCGTCGTTGACTGCTAATGTATGCTTCGTACAAGAAAAATACCTACTATGAGATTCAGGGCTTCTGTAACACGGTTTTTTGGCAATAACTTTTTATCTATGCATTTCATAGATATAACGCTTATTCAGAATACACATTATATCTACACATAAATTTTGACTGTATTCTGCATTACGTAGGTTGAATAAATTTGATACTTATAATGTAAAAGTTACCTTTTTTTAAGACGGGCCAACTTACTCAGAGATAAGGTTTCGAACGCACTCGTTACGTAACTTATGACAGCATTTCTTCCCTCTTTCTCGATGGATGATTGGCTATACGTAACGAAGGCTATACCTCTGGCAACAATGACAAAAATTTAAATACAAGCAAAGCAGTACACCTTTAAGAACTCTGAATCCTCTCCACTGATAATTGTCATAATGAACAAACCAACAAAATGTGTTAATAAATACAAAAACACTTTGATTATTAGTCTAACTCCCAAAATAAGTGTCCTAAGAAATTATAATCTACTGTATAGGTCACAATCAGATTGACAAGATGTAGGGAATAGTTGGTAATTTTCAAAGACATAGTAGACAAGCTTGATTTGATAACTGCTGTATCCAATGTCAAGCAATTTTATTTATCGGCTATCTACCTATTTACAAAAAAAAAAAAAAAAAAAAATAGACTGTATTGTATTTTGGCTTTAAACCTTCACCAATAATTATTGTCAGAATGATGACGTCATGAGGCTCCACCCACTTTGGCCTCGTTATAATTCAGGATAACAATGAAGGCTATCATGGCCATTGTTGTATTAGAAAATCTAACTTCTGGCTATAAAAACTTATTTCTCGAGTAGTGCTAAATGATCCTCAGGGATTCCAGCAGTTGGCCTAAACGTTTAATTCATGTATATTGCTGCTATTACTAATTTTGCGGCACTACTGCTACAGTAGTATTACTACGCTAGCACAGATACCCCACCCATATCTATGTATCGTTCCGCCATTCATAAAGTCTTTATACCCAACATGGTCGTACAGACTAAAGAAGACGAAAAAAAATTATATCGGATGATCCTTTGGTCTGCTGGAGATTTTAGCACATATAAGCTTGTATTTACTTTGGATAAAAATCTTATTTTAACAAAAATAGTTATATAAAGACTGTTTACATACAATCTCTCTCTCTCTCTCTCTCTCTCTCTCTCTCTCTCTCTCTCTCTCTCTCTTGGTGGCATAGTGAATAGTTAATGGAAATATTCGAAATCCTGAATGACATTACAAGTATTATAATCACGTTACGCTAAATACAAATCAGACCATAAACATTGGGTTTAAACTAGAAACTGAATAATTACCTATTCAGACTATAGTAAGTATGGCCACGGGCTTTCTCTTGACTGTATAAAGTTGCAAGTCGTAAGACAAATGCAGTTTTGCAACCACGGGGACAGTTCGAAATCCTGTTAGCCATTCTTGACTACTATGGGTTTCAGAGCCGATGGAATAAGGTGAATGGATTTCTTTCTAGTGGATGGGCGGGGCAACGTTTCGTAAACGATGTTTACCTTGCTTACGTAATGAATGTTTTTCGACTCTTGGCTCGCAATCATTGGCCATGTCGTCGGCTAATTTTTACTCTATAAAAATTAAAACTATCGGGTTTAGGTTATTGATAATGCTGACAAAATTTGTGTGTAGTTGTAAAATATACATATGTCAACTTTCAGCTACCTCCGATGCTTTGATAAGTAGTAAAATCCAAAAAACCGTGTTACAGAGGCCCTGAATTTCATAGTAGTATGCAATACTTTGAAATTATACGGGCATATATTTATATAGCTATAATGTCTAGCATTTATATTTAATATAGCTATAATATCTAGCATGGAAATAAACACTCGTACCCACAATCGTAGCACTGGTACAAGAAAATAATTTTATATCATGGAGCAGTGAGGTGAGGCTACAACGCCGACCGCTGACGTCATAGTCTAACCACCCTTTGCTAAAATTACGTAAACATTGACTGAAATCTGAGTGAAAGTCAATAGAAAATAAAGAAATTAACTCAAATGCAACGATGAAAGACACATATGAAGTTGAACCCAACTAATGTAAGCTGATGATTTTGAGATTTGTTTTTATTGAGAGATATAGATAATCGAAAAAGGGAAAAATGAGTTAAGTTTCATAGATCTCATATATTAAAAAATAATATACGGGAAATATAGTATACTTTATTTTTAATATATATTTTCTTGAATTGGGATAAGTTTACGTGTATAGGCTAAAGTAATTTTCCAAGCATTAATTTATTTATCTTAGAAGAGTATTGGTTATGTTTCCTCAGTTGTATTATGTTGTACAGGTACAATATTAAATTTGTTTCCTTATTCCAGATATATTATTCAAATATACACTTATACAGTAGATTTAAGCTCTGTATGTATCACAGTAAGTGAATGAAGCACTTATAACTGTAATATCTTACAGGATTATAATCATATATATTATTTCGTTAGCATCAAGTTAGCATAATTAAGATTTTTTTTCTGGAATAAAACTGCTCAATCTAGTATGATTTCCTTATAGCCATAGCATAATTTTGCTATTCGGATATGGCAACACTGTTCTGAATTCCCCGACTCCGGGGAGGTTAGAGGTGGAGCTGCTTCTCTGTGGCCTGTGCTTCAGCTTCAGTGTCGTTAGTCAGTTTACATTCTCCGTTCGTTCGGTTGTGAGAAGTGTACATTTTCATTCATTCCTCCTCTTCTGTGGTTTAGGTGTGTTGGATGTAACGAGTGTGAGAGAAGATGACACTTGTTTAGCAAAAGAACGATGGAAAAAAGCTATTTTCGTGAACTTTCGGATCAAAGCTAGGCAAACAGTAGAGGAGGTATTTTAAAAGGAATACCTACCAACGCACGCTCTGGTTAATTGGCTCAAAAAAGTTAAACGATCTTTGAATTCTTCTGCTGTCGTTGTTCCAAAAATGTTGAAGAGCTGATTGGAAGTATTCAGAAGATGTTTTCAGCAAGAGGTAATTTAGGCAATAACTCCGCACGGACTGCAAGGAACGTTCCCGCGAATACGACAGCCACAAGGGATTGAGGCGTGAAATGTATTTCGCCGTGTTTAGTACTAGTCCTTGGGGGTTAATTGCAGTCGGCCCCCCAGAAATAACGGTAAATTCTTAATAAGCAACCCAAAGACTATAGGAAACTGTAATTTCCAAAGAAATGCCCGACGCAGAGTTATTACCTAATTTACAGTTGTCCCCAGAAAAATAATGGCAAGTTTTCAGTTGCGCAGATTCCCGAACATAACTCTCTCTGAACATGCTTTTAGTCTACGAACTTGCAAAGTTGATCGTCACTATATCTTCCGCCATCATGACAAAGAACTTTTCAAGTGCTTGAGCACTTGAAAATGAAGTTTTTTCTCCTGGAGAGAGAGACAGAAGAATTCACACAGCAAGCGAAAGGTAATGTTCAAGTTCTTTGCACTTTCATATATAGCACCATTACTGGTAGGCTATAGTTATTGTCGTTAACAAGGTACTACAATGAAACTTTTATTGTTTTCTTTCAAGTTTTTCACATATATTTCTTTGTTATCCATATATACTGTTCCAAATATAAGTGAAGAATAGTTAGTAGGCTGGATATAGAATAATCCGGTATCATTTTACAACATTTCCAATTTATTTCTATAATAATTCCAGTATTATAGATGCATTTGGCAGAAGTAGTAATTAAACTTTGAACATTAGGTGAAATCCACTATATCCGAGATATGAATTTACACAATCACCATCCTCGAAAAAATTCTTGGTGTTTTTGTTTAATTCAACACTGACACAAGTGCTCTTATGCGAGTTTGTTTTTTCTTAATACTGCATTGTCGTTCTGATACGAGTTTGTTATACCGTAAAATTGCAATGTGGTTAGGTACGGCCTGTCTACGAGTCACGTGATCTTGGGAAAATTTATAGGGGAACAGGCTTATTCGGACCTTGCTCATTCGGACCACGTACCTGCTCATTCGGACCTTTTTTATCCAGGCTTATTCGGACCTTCATATGATTGGCCCATTTTTCTATGCATTTTTATCTCCTGAACAAGAATTTTAAGTAATAATTATTCGGACGACTGTAATTAGCCCCCAGGGGCTCGTACTAAACACGGCAAAATACATTTGACTCCCCAGTTCCTGGTGGCTTTCGTATTCGCGGGGACCAACGATGTGGAATACTTATATAGAAATACTCATCGCTATAATATAAAATTGTTAGTATGGGTCCGAATCAGCCAAGATTAAGGTCCGAATCTGGTCCGAAGCAGCCAAGGTTCGAATAAGCCTGCATCCATTTATAGGTGTAAGACATTTCCTCTTGTCATTTGGTTCGTCCTTCACGAAGTGAATGTGTGACCATTCCGTGTTCTTCCTGTAAATTTGTAATTTTGATTATTTTCGTTTAATTAATAATTTTTATAAATATGAACCGCAATGCATCGATTTTTTAAGCCAATATAGAGTGTTACCTGGTTATTTTTTTGATAAGGCACGGAAAAAGAAAATTGTTGTAATTTTTTTACTGATGACTATGATGATGAAACTGTAGTCACAACAGTCTTGTTCTGGATAGATCCATCAAAACGTCTTTGTCCATCCAGTTAAGGTAAATTTATAATTCTATTTTAAAGTGATAGCAGGAAGCATAGCATGATCATGGTGGGATCAGGGGGGTTGGGGGCGTTGAGCCCCCGGTTAAGCAACACGACCTACAAGGTTATGTTAGTTTAAGGAAGTTTAGATTAAGATGATGTCCTTTGTAATCATTTGGCCAAGTAACGCGGCCTACTAGGTTAGGTTATGTTGGGTTGGATTAGATTAGGATGGTGTCCTAATTACCAGTTAGCTTATTTTGACAACAGCAACTAACCTAGTTTTTCTTGAGTAATTATGTACTTGTGTTTTAATGTGTTTTGAATTATTATGATAGTCATACATTGGAAATGAGTTTTTGTTATTGTTGAAGGATGGGGAAGGGGAAATATATACATATATATATATATATATATATATCATATATATAATATATATTACTATATATATCATATATATATATATAAAATTATTTATATAGGTAATTCTTCAGAAGCAGTCCGCACTGGATATTAAAATAAATAATCACCTACATGGAAAGAGCATGTGAAAAGCAATATAAAAAGCATAGTCATTATATGAGAGATTGAACGGGGTGGAATTAAATGAGCTTGATAAGTTTTTACCTCGAATTTTTCCTAAGTCGGGAGAGGTGTTTCCTCTACGGTAATGTTTACTTTTAATGAGCTCTCTAACTTATTTTCTTATGCAAAACAACCAGAAAGGAGTGCTTTGCTGCAATAATAATAATTGGGAGCACCTACTGATTCGCGGGCCCACTCGACCGCCGACCGAAATCGGCAGAAGAATACCAAAACCCATATGGCGGCGATACCAAAACAACAAACAAAGTAAGGAGCGACTACATATCGGCGACCATCGATTTATGTGTGCTGTCAGTAAGGCCGTAGCGGAACGGCGCTTCGCGCCTTATCCGCATATTTAAAGATTCTTGGTAAGCACGGCATGTACGGCAAGAGGTAATGTTGCGCTGCGTGCGCTACCCACAGGGTTTACAGTAAGGCTACTTACCGTGGCAGATAGATTTGGGTGTCGCATCGCTTACGCCGACGTCCTTTCGTCACTACAGAGCGATCATACCTAAAGGCGTTCCTGTTGTAGTCGATCCGACAAGTAGCTCCACAACACTCGCAGTTTTTTTGGCTGTAGAATTAAATTATGTCTCTGAGCATATTCAATCACAACTTCTTTACCACCACCACTAGACAAATAATGATAAAATTTACCGTAACCCACATTGCACTGCAAACAATCGGTAGGAAATCGAAGGTCTCTGTCAAAATTAATGCCAGAAGGGCCAGCCACTACCTCTGCCATAGCTACAGGAAGACAAAATGCCGGTTTTTGCTTCATTTTTCGAGTATTCAGTCAAACAAGGATACCAGTGGACACTGAACAGCTAACTTCATTACTCCACTGAAATGCTAGTGAAACTTAGTTTTCGACTAAAGTCGTTCGTAATTGGTTATGAACCCCATGACGTCATAACGATGTCACACCTCTCAGCCAATAATGAGTAACTGGAACTGCTTTTGTTTGCGTAAGAAAGTAAGTTAGAGGGCTCATTAAAAGTAAACATTACCGTAGAGGAAACACCTCTCCCGACTTAGGAAAAATTCGAGGTTAAAAACTTATCAAGCTCATTTAATTCCACCCCGTTCAATCTCTCCATATAATGACTATACTTTTTATATTGCTTTTCACATGCTCTTTCCATGTAGGCAATTATTTTATTTTAATATCCAGTGCGGATTGCTTCTAATTGCTTATAAATATATGATTATATATATATATATATATATATATATATATATATATATATATATATATATATATATATATATATATATATATATATATATATTGTTTATACTATATATAAAAGTGAATGTCTGTATGCTTGTGCGCCATAGAAATCTGAACCGCTTGACCAATCTAGACAGAATCTGGTACCTGGCCATCATTTGACCACCCAACTTAGATAATAGAGTAGGTTTCAAACCTGCACCCCCTTCTCCTTCCTATTCCTCCATCCCTTCCCCCTTCTCCTTCCTATTCCTCCATCCCTTCCCCCTTCTCCTTCCCTTTATGAATTATGTGGTAACCACTTGACCAATCTAGACAAATTTAGCATTTGGCCAACATTTGATCCAACTCAAATAATGAGTAGGTTTCAGACCTGTACCCCCGACCGATCTAGACAACATTTGGTACTTGGCCATCATTTAATCCAACTGAAATAATGGGTAGGTTTCAAATTCATACCCCATTCCCCTTCCCATTTGCCCATCCCCCTTCCCTTAATTTGTAACTTGTGTGGTAACCGCAACCGCATGACCGATGTAGACAAATTTTGTTATGTGGCTATCATTTGAACCAACTTACATAATAGGGTAGATTTCGTACCCATGCCCCGTTCCCCCTCCCAATCCCCTGTTGCGAATTGTATGAGTAAAGGGTCAGAGTTCACAGCTTTCTAATTTATTCAGACAACAAACACAGAAATGCAAGTTAGCCTGACATCAGGCAGGTTAAAACAGATTAAACACAATCACTTGTGTTAGTTGGCAGATGGAAAGATACATATGAATTGGTGCATAATACAGGGTTCAAGTTACGATAAATATTGCTGAAAAGTTGACAGTGCAATGCATATGATGATGACGATGCATTTAACATAATAATAATAAAGGAGATATATGTACAAAGATGTGTAGCTAATAGTGACCAGAAATTTTTCTCTGTAATAGTGGGAGAGATATATATGATCATATATATAGTATATATATTAATATATATATATATATATATATATATATATAATATATATATATAAGAGAATCCAAGAATCAATTAAAAATATTTTTGTACTTACCTTTAATATTCATACTTTTCACTGGAGGAATTCTTCTTTAATAATTCTGGGTTGATTTTAGCACACCGTAGAAATCCATACATGTATGCTTGAAATTAATCTTGGTAATCAGGAATGCTTTAAGAGTTGGAACTTTCAGTTGAGTTTTCTCAGATGTCCATATCGTATTCATGTGAGAGATTGCACGTTCAGTAGAAGCATTTGTTCCAGGAAAGCAGAGTGTAAACTGAACCAGCTCTGACAGTTGTTGGTGATTGACATCTCTGGCCTTACAATGAGTGAAAATTTGCACCCACCGCTGGTCTGTTGATAGATTTGACTCATTCCACTCGACTACTTTGTCAGCGTTGTACCTGGCAACATAAGTGAACTCATTAAATAAGCAAAATTAAACCAAATATCATTACTATTCCATTAAAATGAGGACAGTTTTGTTTTTGTAGCACAAAAACGCGGGACGAACGTGAAAAAAGCGAGACAATTTGCTAACTTTAAAAACAGCGGGACAGACGTTGAAAAAGCAGGATTGGTCACATTATGTGTAGCAGATACTGTTTCTGTCGTCAGAGTGCGTGGTCATTGTTGTGGGATTATTGGCGGTGCCATGCAGGTGTGTTGGGTCCATGTGTGGGCCTTCCAGGACTCACCCCATTGGAGAGGCCTACGGTTGTGGGTCGGTGTCTGGTATGTGTGCTGGTTTCAGACAATCGATGGAAAGCCACATTGTTCTGCCATGTATTGTCACTTGGTACGCTTTATATCATCTCTGGATGATGCGGTGTGGTCCCGATTAGGATAGGGAGATGTGGTTCTTTTTGTGTCTACCCATATAAACACATTTTGTTCATGAAACTTACCTGACAGATATATATATAGCTGTATTCTCCGAAGTCCGACAGAATTTCAAAATTCGCGGCACACGCAGTGGGCGGCCAGGTGGTGGTACCCATTCCCGCCGCTGGGAGGCGGATATCAGGAACTATTCCCATTTTCTATTCATATTTTTTCTGTCGCCGGTCGGGTAAAACAACTGTTTACAGACCTCCTGCCTAGGATTTTGAAACTTCATTAGCCGCTTAAGTATCCTAATTATTCTTACGATTATTGACTTGGATTTGTGGCTAGGCATACGCTATCGTAAATTTTTCATTGCATTTGATGTCTGAGGCTAGTTAGCCTAGTTTCAGATTTTGTTGTCTGCATGGGGGATGGTGAAGCTACCGGAACTTTCGGTAGACACTCGCTTAGTGTATATGGCGTTTTACTTGTTTTCTTTGCATAAGTTCAATGTAATTAGTGTAATGTGTGACTGATTACGGAAGAAGTAAGTGGTGCATGTAACGCATTTTAAGAGCGTTGTTAGAATCAGGAGTTTTGTCCTCCACAGTAAACAGGAAGTTAGAAATAATGAACCTTCTAACCTCCTGTAGATTTTATTTTGCCTAACCCTGTGGTATGCTTACGGGCCTAGAAGAAGTGTCTGCTAGAGGATTACATCAAGTAATCTAGACTAAAGTGCTCGCTCTCCAATCAGTGTTGTGAAGTGTAGTGCCCCTTCCGTGTGTGTGGAGGGGGCGTCAGATCGGCCCCATAATGCCTCTAGGCCTGGGACCTCTGTCGGACTCCCAGGACTCAGGGAGAGGGCATGTCGAAAGCCGCAAGAGGGTTACGGGGGCTCCCCACCGATCTGGCGTCCCTTCGGCAGAACCTGTTGACGCTTCCCAGGCTGCTAAAGATCGTGCACGCGCACGAATCTTGAAGGATTGCTTCTCGTCCTCCGAGGCGTCCTCCCCGCGCAAGGGTTGGAGCTCTCGGAAGGACTCGCGCCCTCTAAGAAGCTTTAGAGAAGAGGACGCTTCACGTCCTCTCTCTCGTTAGGAGGGAACGTCAGATCGGCCCCATAACGCCTCTAGGGCCTAGACCTCTGTCGGACTCCCAGAAACCAGGGAGAGGGCATGTCAAAAGCCGAAGGAGGGTTACGTGGTTTTTCATGCTGATCTGGCTTCCTTTCGGCAGGTCCTGTTGTCGCTTCCCAGGCTGCCGAAGATCGAGCACGTGCACGAAGCTTCAAGGGTTGTTTCTCGGCCTCCGAGGCATCCTCCCCACACATGGGGTTGGGGCTCTCGGAAGGACTCGCACCCCCTAAAGAAGCTTTAGAGAAGAGGACGCTTCACGTCCTCTCTCTCGTCACGAGAGGATGAGGAGTAAAGAGACCACATTTACCCTTTTAGAAGAATGCACTGGCTCTTTTTTCAAGGGACATTAAGGAGGCTCATTCATCTTGCCAGAAGAGTGATTTGAGCCTCCTGCGACGTGAACGCTCATGTATATATCATTTATACATTATTAAGGAGGCTCATTCATCTTTCCAGAAGAGTGATTTGAGCCTCCTGCGAGTGACCGCTCATGTATACATCATTTATACATTATTAAGGAGGCTAACATTCATCTTCTTGCCAGAAGAGTGATTTGAGCCCCCTGAGAGTGAACGCTCATGTATACATCATTTATACATTATTAAAGAGGCTCATTCATCTTGCCAGAAGAGTGATTTGAGCCTCCTGCGAGTGAACGCTCATGTATATGAACGCTCATGTATATATCACTTGTACATTATTAAGGAGGTTCATTCATCTTGCCAGAAGAGTGATTTGAGCCTCCTGCGAGTGAACGCTCATGAAGTTAGAGCTGTTTCAACCTCGCTAGCATTCCAAAAGAATTTGGTGGTAATCAAGGACATTCTTGATTCCACCTTTTGGAGGAGCAACTCAGTATTCGTCTCCTCTCCTCATGGCGCTCCGTATACGTTATGTAACGTTCGCTTTACTTCGAAAAGCAAGCTGATAAGTTTGACGGCCGGCAAGCTGCTTTGCACAGTCAAACAACTTATGTCTCTGGTCGCATAAGAAGGGCAATTTAGACCGTGAGGAAGCTTTTGGAGGTGCTCGACGTCCTATAAGTAGAGACATTCTCCAGGACGCTTCGGCAAGCACCTTGCGGAAGACGAAAGCCATACGTCTTCCTTTAGTGTTCACACTCTTCAGGAGCAGAAGTGCGGCTCTCCATGGAGACTCGCATGAGGACGTCCCTTAAAAATATTCAACGTCATACGCAAAACGCGGTTCGTCATAACATTGAGATGTTGGCAAGGTCGCTCGCCAGGACGCCCTCTTGGCGGGCCTTGCATGCATCAAGGCGCTCAACGAGTTCCTCTCTGAAACGTCGTTCAGAAGACTTGGTGTTCTCTGCTCAGACACGCTCGTAGCTAAGCAGGACGTTTTTTGAGGACGCTCAGCAGGACGCTAAGCAGGACGCTTTTGAGGACGCTCGGCAGGACGCTTTTGAGGACGCTCAGCAGGACGCTTTTGAGGACGCTTTTGAGGACGCTTTTGTGACATTCGCCAGGACGCTTCGGTGGAAGACTCGGCAGGACGCTTTGCGAGAGAAAAGACTTGTAGAAGGCGTTTTATTTGCTGTTCAGGACGTTTCTTAGGACGCTTGACGCTTTATAAACGCTCGTCAAGAGGAGGTTTTTTCAGGACTCTCCACAGGACATTCCTTTACAGAAATTTTTAAAAAAGGATTCGGAGTTAGCGGAGAGACATACCCGAATTTTTTCTTCGATCCCTCTTTCCTCTTCATCGATTTCTCTGAGAATCGGGAAGATTATATACTCGGATTCCTGGGTGACTTTCCGTCATGTAAAGGGTTTTCCCCTATTAGCAAAGTGCTAATAGTTTTTGTCTAGTAAGGACGTTTTCCCCATTGTCAAGATACTAAACGTTTTGTCATTTAAGTGGGGGACCCCCCTCATGGGGGGAATGGGTAGTTCTCATTGACATAGATTTTAACGTTTTTATCGTTTAAGCGGATAAACTCATTAACAAATTTCGAAGAGCTCTCATTCATTTTCAGAGGCTCATCCGGGGAGTAAGAAAAAGACTTGTAGACTAGATCCAGGAAGTCTTATGTCCAATATCATAAGAACTTTGAACGGTCCTTTTCGATCCTCGGTTCTCTCTTGATGATCTCTATTCGAATATTACTCCCTTTTCTTGGCAAAGAGTCAAGGAGTTCTTTTAAAAAGTCTCATTCATTAGAACGTGGACAGTCGTTTTCCTTTCTCTCGTCTTCCTCGTCGAGGAAAGATGTAGTAGAGAATTCGATGTTCAAATTACTACAATAACTTACGTAGTTTATCTTTGCGTCATTTTGCTAACGCATGGGTCAAGTCTATACGCATATAGTATTTACCTCTGCGGATAGAAGCCGAAAGAACTGTTGTTCTAATGTATTTATTTGACACTCCCTTCAACCTTCCAAGAGTTTTCGGAGTAAGAATAACTATTTCAGGTATTGTTACGACAACACCAACTCAGATTCTGTATTTAGCGAATTTTGTTTCGTTTAAATATGCCTGCTGAGAGTTTCCTTTTTCTCGATAATTTTGCATCTATCCCTTCGTAAAAGGAGTAGCTGGCAACTCAGGCAGATAGTGCGGGAGACGATGAACAAGGCTGCTGTTACTGTGATGTGATCTACGCAGTACGGCTAGCTCGGTGTCATGCGCGTTTGGTTGCGTCTCTCTGCAATACAATCATGGATTTTAGCCTCGGGTTGAGGAAATTTCTAGTAATCATGAATGAACATGCCTTCCGTTTACTTAGAAAATTTCAACAAGATATCTCTTATACTTGTTCGGTGCGGGTTTACCGCACGGTAACAGATCTCTGTACGAATCTACCGTGGCATAGCACTATAATAATGCTCTCCTGCTTATGCAAAGTGCAGCCTTATTTAGGGAAGGAAGCAGGCTGAGTGAGGGAATGGATGAGTTTGCTGGGGACCATTTCCTCGCTGGAGAAGCTTGTTTCCTGAATAAACAGCAATTCAGACCTCTACAATTTTTCCTCACGAAGAAATTGGAATAACATCAAAGATTTCTTGTAATAATTCTAATTTTCTTCTCAACGGCTTGAGGATCACCTCGGGTGATAGCGAGAGGGTGCCAGACATCCGAACAGAGGAACAGATGTTCTTGGCACATTGTCTGAAAGAATTGGAAGCCAAATTGGTCGGCTCTCCAGTTCCTCGAAGGGTGAGTTTGGATCGAGTGGCCCAAATCATCTCGGATAATTTCTCAGCTCTTTCATAGCTCAAGAACAGAGAATTGGTTATGGGCTTGGGCACGGAACGTAACAGTCCTCAAGAGGTTCGTTAAACTAGTGCACGTCCGTGCGGTCTTCTCGATCGAAGGCAACAACTACGTGACGTCTGAGTAATCCTCACTTAGAAGTATTTCGAAAGTGAGGAGAGACTGAGGGCGTCCTTTCGTTAAGTTTTTCGTAATTTTGAAGACGAAGGAGCTTCCTCTTAAGTTGTTCCTTATTCATGATCCTAGAGGATTAGCTTTAGTCGCCACAATGTTGGCCTCTAAGAGGTTGGATCACAGAGGTCAGGTAATTCAGAGAATTGTCCAAAGACCCTTCCCGAGAGAATCGGTGTAATCTAACTTCGTCACTTAGTGAAGTATCTAATATCTCTCTCTCTGAGTCTGAAGGCGTTCAGACTATCGAGAAGCGATAAGATCTTCTAGATTAATGGCAGTCTCTTGGCCAAGGCAAAGCAGTGCTGCCTATTGTCAGTGTTCAATCGGAGCGGGCCGTTTCTGGATAGTGAAGGAAATGACTGTTCCTCCAACTCGACCTCTGTGAATTTCTTTATGGTTCTATCTTTCCGTATGAAGTACGAGATAAGATAGAAGTCCTAACTATTGTAGAATATGCAAATATGTTGTTGACGGCCTCTAGGCTCAGAGATTCGGTTCTGTCAAACAACAAAGCTTCACGATCTTTGAGGTCTGGGGAGATCTTGAAATTCTCTGGATCGCAGGTTCCGGCATGGAACTTAGACGTAGTCTGAGTTTACTGATGCCAAAAGCATTTCGAACCTATCCTTTCTGCGAACTTAATACACGTGACCAGAAAGGCTAACATTTCTAACCGCTCTAGCCACGGCAAAGAGGGTTAGTGAGCTTTTAGCTATCATCAGAGGTTTAGCTTTAAAGGACATAATGCGGTCTGTCCTCTAAGCCTTCCGTTCTTGATAAGAACGAAAAACCTGTCTAACCCTTGACCCGAAGGTTTGGAGACCAAGGGTATGGCACAAATTATTGGGCAAAGGCATTAGAGAGTCCTGTGCCCTGTCGGGTCTCTCAAGTTTTATCTTAATAAAACTATAGTAAGTCGAGGTCAACGGACAATTCTGCGGTGTTGCCGTAAAAGACCAGACTGGTCATGTCCAAGAACACCCTGGCATTATAGTCAAGGAGTTCTTTTAAGAAGTCTCATTTCATTATGTTTGCATAAAGATTTGAGATTTTTTTCTTAATATGAATGCTCAAGAGGTGAGGGCGCGGCCTCGGAAGCATTTCAACAGAGCATGACACTCAGTAACATCCTGAGTGCCACGCTTTAGCGAAGCAACTCTGTGTTCGCTTCACACTCCCGACGGGATGTGAAGACGACATTGAGATCTGTAAGTCGCTAGGACCATACATATCCGTAGATATATTATTGGGGGCAGCAAGCAACACGAATCCTATCCTATAGAAAATGGGATAGGTGTGCTTTTAACTTTGAAGGGTTGGTCGCTTGAGCGCGTTCCTTTTCTTTAGCCTAGAAGTTATGGAACTAACTTTAATAGGTTAGGTCAGGTGGTGGTTTTAGCTTCGTTGCCCTCAGAAGTATGGTCATATGGTCTAGTCACATTGTGGTCACGCCCCTGTTGACAGATCATTCTAGAGCGCACCAGCATTACAGGTTCTCTACCTCGCTGGCAACTCTAGTAACGCAGAAGCAGACTTTAGTGACAGTAATCACGAAGTCGGCTATGCTAACAGGGTGAGGAACCAAGATGTATATCATCAACTTAATTTAGTTTCCCAAAAATCCTATTCTGTCTCTCCCACCATCCGAAGGTGGGATTCAGCTATATATATATTCTGTCAGGTAAGTTTCATGAACAAAATGTTATTTGTTATAATACAATTAAGTTTGTTCATACTTACCTGGCAGATATATATAATTAAAGTGCCCACCCACCTCCCCTCAGGAGACAGTGGCACTGATAAAATATGAATAGAAAATGGGAATAGTTCCTGATATCCGCCTCCCAGCGGCGGGAATGGGTACCACCACCTGGCCGCCCACTGCGTGTGCCGCGAATTTTGAAATTCTGTCGGACTTCGGAGAATACAGCTATATATATATCTGCCAGGTAAGTATGAACAAACTTAATTGTATTATAACAATAACATTTTTGTGTTCTGCAGCTCAGGGGTGTACTCATTTTTGGTCATATGGTAGGTCGTCTTAGCTGGAACTATCCTGTCTCCTGCTTTTTGGTTGTTGAATGGGAATGTTGGGATTGTCTGATATTGAAAGACACCTTCTGACAATGGTAATGCTTGGTCTTAGAGGGCATCTGCTGGAGATGTGGTGAATGCTCCGTGCAGTGTCGTTCTTAAGCCCAGTAGGACCCACGGTAACTCCTTTCTGTGATTTTTGACGTCTGACATTGGATGTATTCTCTCGTCCAGATTTTGTATGTTCTTCATCCCCCACCAGGTGTACCGCTGGGTGGTTGACTAGCCTGATGGGTGGGACAGGCTGTGGGGGAGAGTGAATGCTTTTCTTCTCAGGTCCTCTGGCAGTTAGGGGTGAGGGCGTCCTCATTTCACAGGTGATGGTCATCTCTCCACTGTTGATTGACAGGTTACTTCATGTAATGGTGGGGTTGTCCTGCTGTAGTTGCTGGAAGTCCCCATTGTCTCTTTGGGCTTCTGCTGTTTTGGGATAGACTAACCCAAGCTGGATGGTGTTGACACAGTTTCTTGATATGTAGTATGTCTGCCAAGGTGTTTGCTGAACCTTTCAAGTATTTGATGGGTGCAGGAGTGTTCAGCTATTGCTGATAGGTGCCATTGTTGCTGTGCTGACAATGCATCTGCTGAGTTCATGAAGGCGTGCACCAAAGGTTGACTGTCTGTTTGTTCTACAAATTGCCATCCCTCGAGCATGTGGCAGAAATGGCGGACGGCTTTGTAGTCTGCTAGTGGAGTATTTTTGTTCCACTTCTGTTAGCTTCTTACTGAGGAATGCCAGCAGGTAACAGTCATCATTAGTTGTCAATGTGAGGTATCTATGGGGTAGAGGAAAAATGACTGGTTGCAAAGGTTATCACTTGTTTTGCTACAAGGAATGCTTTATTTTGATTTTCTGACCAATTCAACTTTTTTTCCTTTTAGGCATTAGTATATGGGGCTCATTATTTTAGCAATGTTAGGTACAAATCTGTGGTAATAATTGATTAGTCCTTTGCTTCAGTTGTTATTGGTTTGCATAAGTTGGTGATTGCTTTTACTTTTTCTGGTAAGGGTTTAATGCCTTCTGGGCTGACTTGATGTCCCGGGAATGCCACTGATTTCTTTGCCCATTTGCATTTGTTACTTTACTATGAGTCTGTTTTCTTTGAGTACCTATCTATAGTACTTTCTTGACATCTTTGAGATGTTGCTGAGGTCGTCGACATAGACTACACAGAATGGAAGGATGATGGTGGGTGGAGCGGGGTTCAGTCGTTCATTTGGACCTACATGCCCAGGTGTCCATGAGGAACTCCATGTCAGACCTCTCGTCCCTGATGAAGATGCACTTGGAGTCTTTTCATTCGTACATGGAAGAAAGATAGTGGTGGAAGGGAGCAGTTTTTGTTATGAGGCAACCAATCTGCTCACCGCTGACGTCTAGTTGGTTGGGTCACATGTGCAACACTCTTGCTTGTGTTTTTAAAGCAGGCAGCTTTTATCACACTCGTGGGCTGCCTTTTTGAATCTCCAGTGGAAGCAGCATATTCCCTCTGGTGGTTCATCTTTTTCCCCATTGTTCTTCCCCTTGATAAGTTGCTGGGGGAAGTTTAGTTAGTAAATGGGGCCGGCTGGTCCCTCTGGGTCACTGTTTGATTCTGTGTTGGTTGGCCACTGGGCCCGTGGTGATGGTGGTGGTGGTGCTGCTACTGTTGGTGGCTGTGAGCTCCACTGTCTTGTGGGCCATCAACTAGTCTCAGGAATTCTTTGATTGGCATGGTGGAGGGGTTGGGCATGGCTGTCACTGTTTGGAGGGGTAGTCTTGTTAGGAGTACCTCTCTCACAAGGTCTAGGGATGACTCGGATTGTGTGGTGATCTGCTGCAAATATGTGTATATATGTGATGGTCTCTCATTTCCTATGGGTGCCCCCACATAGTTGAGGAATTTCTTGGCTCTTAGGGCAGGTGGCATGCTCAAGGATGACTTCAATGGGTCCTTCAGCAATTCGTAGGTGATGGGGTTGGGGTTCTTTGAGCCATCCTGCTATTTCCTCAAAGACATTGTCTGGCAAGAATTCAAGGATGGTGTCTGCTTTGCATGTTGTGGAGGTGATTTTCTTAGATTGGATGATTGTTTCTGCCCTGAAGAGCCAAGCTTCTCGGTTGTAGGACGTGAATGGAGGTAGATGTATGGCGGCGGTGGTGAGGGTTTCACCGGAGAGTCAGGTATCATTGGTGTTGGCTGGGTCGGTCATCTCTGTGAGTCACCAATGTAGCAAAGGGTATGAGTAACAGTCAGAATTCACAGCTTACGTACTAATTTATTCAGACAACAAACACATGTCAATAGCTCTTGCAAGCAGAAATGTAGTGCATGACATCAGGCAGGTATAAAAAGAGATTAAACACAATCACTTGTGTTTGTTGGCAGATAGAAATATACATATGAATCTGTACATAATACAGGACTGAAGTTAAGATACATATGGCTGAAAGCTGACAGTGCATTTAATATGACAACAATAATAATGGAGATATATATAGAAAGATGCATGACAGATGCTTTGTTTCTTTCATTCACACCCAACATGAGTGGTCATTGTTGTGGGATTACTGGCCGGTATGATAAAGGTGTGTGGGGTCCATGGGTGGACCCTACACATCCCCCTTTCTCCTTCCCTTTGTAACTGATGTGGTAACTGCTAGACAAAATTTCACACATGGCCATCAACTGACCCAAATTAGATAATGAGGTTGGTTTCAAATCTGTACCACCTTCCCCTTCCCCTTCCCTTTGTAACTTATGTGGTAACCGATTGACTGATCTAGCCAAAATTTGTCACAAGACCAACATTTGACCCAACTTAGATGATAAGGTAGGTTTAAAACCCCTTCTCCCTTTCCCCATCCTCCTTTCTTTTTCGCTTTGTAACTTATGTGGTAATTGTTTGATCGATCTAGACAAAATCCGGCAAGTGGCCATCATTTGAAACAACTTAGATAATAGGGTAGGCTTCAATCCCGTACTCACTTCCCCTTCGCTTCTTGACTCGGCTTGACAAAATTTGGCACATCGCCATCATTTTACTAAACTCTGATAACAGAGGAGGTTTCAAACTCTTATCCCTTTCCCAATCCCCCCATCACCGTCCCTTTTCTCTTCCCCTTTCCCTATGTAACTTATGTTGTAACCGATTGTCCGATCTAGACAAAATTTGGCGTGTGGTCATTTTACCCAAATTATATAATAGGGTAGGTTTCAAACCCATACCCCCTTCCCCATCCCACTTCCCCCTTCCCTTTGCAACTTATATGGTAAATAAAATGTATGGGTTTTATCTTATCTTGTTTCATGTACTCAACACAATAGAAATATATTATTGAAAATTCTTCTCTTCCTTGTGACTAAGTATTCTGTATCAAGAAATTGGGGTTATCTTTAGTGGGGGAGTTTCAGGTTTACATTGTTCAGTTTGTTTGGTTTTATGTAGAGCCCTCCACAGGGATGATTCCTTCTCTGGTGGCCCCTTGTATATTTTCAAAATAAGGTGCTTATTATATTTGTAATTGTCTTGTAGTGTTTTCTCGTCAGTATCACAGCTCCTCAAGCACAGGAGTGTCTTTAGTTCTTTATTAAATTTACTTTCTTCTTGTATGATCTTCACTTCAGGCAGTATTTAGTTGTATAGTCTCGGTGCACATTGTACAAATGCTCTCTCCCCTGACTTACAATTTGTTCTAGGTTCAAATCTATCCATCGTACTTATAAAAGGCAATTTCTGTCTGTTTGCTATGCACACCCAGACTATGGAAGCTAGGGCTATCAAAATTTTACCATAGACTCCTCTCCCACCCCCCCCCCCCCCTCCCCCCCCAGTAGGTTTTAGTCAAAATCCAAAATTTGTGCAGCATTTTTAAGAGGGTCATGCCCTGTCTTTCTCGTACCCCTTCATTTTTTACAACTTTCGGAGTTGACAGCTAGGGCTACCAAATTCTTAACATATACTCCCCTTCCCGAGGAAGGTTTTAGTCAAAATCCGAAATTCCAAGGCCTTTTCTAAGGGGGTCATAACCCCTCTTTTTTTTTTTTTTTATATCCCCCTTTTTTTACAACTTTTAAGAGTTGACAGCTAGGGCTACCAAATTTTTACCAAAGGCTTCCTTTCACTCCCAGGAAGGCTATAGTCAAAGGCCAAAATTTGAGGGCTGTTTCTAAGGGGGTCGTAACCCCTCTCTTTCATAACCCCCTTTATTACAACTTTCGGAGCTGACATCTATGTAGAAGTTTTTCTATATGTACAAACAGGCTCCCCACAATATGAGGGCCATAAGGCACCCTTAGTAGTAAGGTCTCCCCTTGGGAAAAGGGGGCCCGAGGGTTTCCCACAATATTGGGGGCAGGAGGCCTATGCCCTTTCAATTTACCTACCCCAACCTTGATAGCTTGGGGGTGCAGCCCCCCTTTGGAAATTAGGGCCCAAAGGGTCAAAGATGAGCCTGCTGCATTCAAATTTGGTACCATGAGTTAACATAAATGACTAAAAATGCATTTAACATCAATATCAGAGTTTAACTATAGGCTGAATTTGATCAAGGGCCATTTAAGGGGAGCCTCATGATGGAAATCTTTCCACAGTAATCTGTTGCAAAATGTGTGTGTTTGCCATTGGCCGGCGGTGCCTGACTGAGCCGGTCAGTGACGCAGTAGCTTTGACTGGGGAAAGATGTACGTCCAGGGCATTTAGAAGTGAATGTGCATTTGATAACACATCCAAAGGATGGGTACAGCTGCTGATAGCCTATAATATATGATTCACTTTCATGTCTAATTACAATATTCATTTAAGGTTAGCAGAGAGTGTGTTTAGGTTTATTCTGGGTAAATGGGACAGTCACCACAGTAATATCTCAGACAAAATGGACAGGCACCACAGTAATGTCTGGACAAAATGAACAGGCACCACAGTATCACCTGGATGAAAGGGACAGTCAGCACAGTAATACATGTATAAATGCACCACAGTATTATCTCGATAAAATTGACAGTCACCAAAGTAATACCTGGATAAAATTGACAGTCACCACAGTAACACATGGATAAAAGGGATAGTCAGCACAGTATTTCTAGGATTAAAGGAACAGATAGTACAGTGATACCTGGATAAATAGGAGAGTCGCAGTTGTAATACCACCTGGATAAAAGGGACAGCCAGCATGGTGATACCTGGATAAAATGGGACAGCCACCACAGTAATATATACCTGGATAAAACGGACAGTTAATATAGTAAATGGAGTAAGGTCAGCGCCGACTCCCAGGAAGAGATAGAGCAGCTGCAATGTGCATTCCATGATCACATCTGCCTTTCCTTTACAATAGAACACTGCCAAGACCACCACCTCCTCTTCCTCGACGTCCTTGTCGAGCAGCAAGACACCCGATTCCACACGAACGTGTACACGAAGCCGACGAACCTGGGTATGTGCATGAATGGAGAGAGCGAGTGCCCTGAGAAGTATAAGCACTCCACCATCAGAGCCTTCATCAGGAGGGCCCTCTCGCACTGCTCCTCCTGGTGCGCCACGCACAGTGAACTAGAGCGAATGGCCCATGTCATCGTCGACAACAGACACTAATTGCGCCATCGATGCTGTGATAGTGAGGAATGTCGAAGATTGGTACCTCCAGGAACCCTGCCCCGACATCCCAGAGCCCATCAAGCTATTTTACAAAGGGCACTTCAACCGGTGGTATAAGGAGGACGAGCAAGCCCTCAAGAACATCATCGAGAGAAACATCACCCCCACCAATCAGGACAAGAACATTAATTTAATAATATATTATAAAACGAAGAAGACAAGCACCCTGGTGGTGAGAAACAACCCAGTGGGCCCCTGCAGGATCCTTTGAAGAAGACGAATGTGGTCTACTGTTACACGTGCCCCGTCCGAGGATGCTTCGGCAAATACATCGAGATGACCACCATGCGATTCTCCAAGAGAATCTCCTGCCACGCCCAAGAAGGAGCCATTTATAATCACACCAGGACTGCCCATAACACAAGAATAAAAATGAGCGATATTATACCTAATATCGAATTGTTCCGATATGTAATACAAACCCTCGGTCCTTTAACAATAGGAATGTACTTACAGCGTAGCTGGAATTACGACCGTTGAATCTTGAACAAGGTGGTTAGGCAGTAAGTACCGTGGGGCAGGATGTAAACACTCCACTTTGCTTTCGGCTGTCTTCCAATGTAGATGTGTGTTTGTGAGCTCCGGCTGACTGGTCGTTGATCTTTTTTCCCGGTGGGATCCTTTTGGTTTATTTTTTGTATTTAAATAGGTATGCATATACAGTGTTTGATATTAATACTAAACAAAGGTTTGTCCATGGTTTTTCAATTAATATACAAACCCACTTTTTGTTATAGCCTTTGTAACTGCCCCTCTACTTGTGTTAAGAGTCGGCGGCTAAGGTATGCCAACATATTATTTACATTCTTTCGCCCTTTAACACTGGCTCAGACCTGCACGAGGACGAGATATGTATTTATCGTGAGGATGAGACATGTATTTAACATTAAGTGATATTGATCCTGTAACGGGACATGTATTCATCTGGAAATTACGCTTACGCTTGGGAATTACCGAGGGAACTTCAAAGGTTTGTCCGTGTTTTGTTGTTATGGTAATTTCTCTTCTCCTTCCTTTCACTTACTATCAGAAGAAGGTAGAAGGATGGGCGTGCAGTGTTGATGTTGGGGGATCTCCTCTCACTTCAGAGGGCGGTGCCCTTGGATGCGTAAGGAGTATCCTCATTACTTTAATATATATTTTTCCTTATTTTACAGACTAGTGGTGATTGTGTTTTCAGCAGTATTGGTTGGATGCTCTTCGTATTAGTTATCCTAACCTTGGAATTGTACCTATGACTCTTAGTATGTTGCGTACTGATCCCCTGCTGATAATCATATTCATTAACACTACTTCCTGGGAGTTAGGTCACTGGACGAAGCTGTCGCTCTACCCTGTGAGGTTTATCTGCTCCTGATGGTAGAATTCTGGCAGAAGGAGGAACCAAAGAGGAAGAGAGCCCGTCAAGTGTCATCATCCTCCTCTTTGAGATCATCATATCTTCATGCCTCCTCCCCTTCAACTTTTAAGGCTTTGCCGTAAAAGAGAAGGTGGTCTTCCCCCCTAAGAAATCTTGTCACGGGACTTCTAAGGATCTGTCTAGCTCCGGTGAGATAGGTGGGTCTTCCGCTGGTCCTCCTGTTCCTTCGGGAATGGGGCCCGTCTCTCCTTCCTCGGGGAGGAAGCAGACAGGGACCATGGAGGTACCGGCCACCGCTGGTATCTCTTTTCCCGGTTCCGAAGGTTCCACCGTGTCAGGACCCAGGCACGGAACGGAAGATGGTAGGAGTCGCTCAGGTGACTCTCGCCAGACTGGCGATCACTCTCGCAGCAATCGTCCGGTGCCCAGGTTGACGTGATGTTCCCGGGTCCATGCACGCAGACTGGTGGAGGCGGGCCATCTAGCCCTCTTTTAATTAATCCTTTTCTATCAGAGAGGTTTCGGCCTCCACGAGGACTTGGAGGAGTCGGAGGACGGTATTGGCTGTCGCCTGTCAGGTGCACACACAGCCCCACCCAGACGACGGTTGCGTTCGCACGACCGACCAGTCTCGGTGGTGGCAGACGCTTCACCTGCCAGGTAAGAGTTTCGTAGCCCTCCTCGAGGAAGCGTTCTCTCCACTGCTACTCCCGCAGGTCTCTCCGGACAGGTGCAGTTGGGCCATGTTGCTTCAGCAACTGCCCTAACTCCGTCTTGGATGGAGGACCTGTCGGTTGTCCTGAGGAAACTGGTGAAGAGCAAGTCCAGAAAAAAGAGGAAGGTATTGCTGTCCTCTTCTGCCGCCTCTTCCCCTTCGACTTCCGAGGGCCCCCAGCCGAAGAAGAAGAAGTAGCCTCCTCCCCCCCCAACAAGTCTCGCTCAGAGACCTCTAGGGGTCTTTCCCACTCCGGTGGGACAGTTGGGGCTTCCGCTGGTCCTCCTGTTCCTTCGGGAACGGGGCCCGTCTCTCCTTCCACAAGGAAGAAGATGACGGGAACCAGAGGGGTACTGGCTAACACCGGGACCTCCTCTCCTGGCGGCAGAGGTTCGGCCTTGGCGCCAGGAACTGTCTTGGCCGCTCGTTCGCGAGAGGTACCAAGTCTACGGTCGCTTGCGGGTGACCGTGCAGCCAGGGTCCAAGCAGTCGTGCCTGCTCACTGCCAGGACCCAGGCACGGAGCGGAAGACTGGTGGCAGTCGCTCAGGCGACTCCCGCCAGGCCAGCGATCGCTCTCGCTGCGATCTGCCGGTTCCCAGGGTTGACATGACATTCCCACCAGACTGTTCACGTAGTGAGGCTGGGAAGAGGCTCCCCCACCCTGGACATCGGGTCCAGCCACACCTGGACCTGGTTCGACCTCGCCTGGACCAGCCTTGCCTGGACCTGGTTCAGCCTCGCCTGGACTTGATCCAGCATCACCTGGGTGCATCGAGAGGACGGTGCTCGCTCTCACTGCGTTAAGGACACTACCAGTCACCCGACCGTCGCTCCCACTGGGACTGGACGGCTCGCACGACTGGTAGCAGCTCCCTTGATGCACGAGACCGATGCTACCGTCCTCGGTCCGGCGATTCTCCCGAAGGAGACCACTGGTCCAGACCTGCAGCTCGACCGCCACCGTGGTTGGTGATCGCCTGCAGTCCTCTTAGCCTACCGGTTCTGCTGGTAGGCAGGGGAGGAGCTCTCGTAGCAGCTCTCCTGAAGAGACTGATGCTCCATCCTTGGTCCAGCGTTTCTCCGCAAGAAGACTGCCTGTCCAGACCGGCAGCTCGATCGTCACCGTGGGTTGGTGATCGCCTACAGTCCTCCCAGCCTACCGGTTCTGCTGGTAGGCAGGGGAGGAGCTCTCATAGCAGCTCCCCTGACGCAAGAGACCAACGCTCCGTTCTTTGGTCCAGCATTTCTCTGCAAGAAGACCGCTGGTCCAGACCTGCAGCTCGATCGCCACCGTGGGTTGGTGATCGCCTGCAGTCCTCTCAGCCTACTGGTTCTCTAGTAGGCAGGGTAGGAGCGTCAGGTCTCCCTCACCTGTCCCTTCAACCTCCTTAGGCTACACTGGGAGGAACGAGGCGAACAGGAGTGACTGTGATGAATGCACTTCTTTTACGGTCCGACCACGAGCCTGGTTCGGTCTTGAGACCAACAGATCCTCACTCAAGTGGTTGGAGGAGATCGTGGGGGCTGGCGACGACGAATGACGCTTCCCAGACTCTCTGAGTGACCATCACCGCCGTTCACATGACGGTCCTGCTGGGCCACACATGCAGAAACCGGGGTGGGCTCCCCCTTTGGTCCTCTTGAGAGGTTTCGACCTCGACGAGGACTGGGACGCGTCGGAGGACAGTATCGGCTCTCTCCTGTCAGGTGCTCGCTCAACCCCACCCAGACGATGGTCACGGTGGTGGCAGACGTTTAGCCTACAGTACGAGTTTGTAACCCTCCTCGGGAAAACGTTTTCTCCAGACGGTAACGTTTTCCTAGACTCTGAGCGGCCATCATCTCACGGTGATGGCTGCCCGTACTCGCTTCTTCGACTGCTAGTTCCACTGGGAAGGCGAGTGAGTATCCAATCTTACTCCCCCATTCCCGGCCAACCCCGGGATAGAGAAGAACGGGTTGGAACATCCAGTTCGGCTTGAACTATCGTCTTCAGTATCCTGTTTTCACCATAGAAGTCTTCCTTCGGGAAAACTTCACCTTCGCTCTCTTCATTAGAGAATGAAGGGTGTCGGCTTCCAGTCCTTATTCTTGTTCCTCGAATGGAAGAGAATTATGGATGGAGGTCTATGTACAGGAACCTACAAATATACTACGTATATTGCCCTCGCGACATGCTTCTGTTATCAGTTGAATTGTCCGAGGTGTAGGCACATACCGCAGTTAACTCTACAGGTTGTGACCGAGACGAATAGTATCCTCTTAATTGAACTGCAACTCGGGACTGCCCTACAACCTCCCAGGAGTTACCAGTTTCGATTTTGAGATACTTGTGGTATTGTTACAACAACAACACCACAGTATTTGCATTCACCGAAATCTGTTTTGATTAAATGCAAAATTCTCTAGCGTATTTTTTTGCGCTCGATGGTTCTAGCCGAACGCATTCCTTCTTGGAATAGATTACCTGGCAACTCAGGATGATGAGTGAGCGAGAGCTAGCGGTGTATGGGCTGCCTGCCAGCCTTGCCTGCCGCAGCCCAGTACCAGCTGGCTCTCCGAGATAGTACGGTCAGATATTGTCTCTCTCCTCTGCGATGATTGACTACCGAACCGAATCTCTGCCCGGCAATCACAGACTTAGGTCTCTGGTTGGCCGGAATTCTCGCATACGTGGATGACCATCTCTACTGCATTGCCTTTGACATTGCGAGAATTTTCAGACAGAGATATCTCGCTAGACTCGCTATCATCTTTCTGTTTACCGCATGGTAACAGAAGTCTGTAGCCTAGTCTCCCGCTGCATCGCACCTGCTGCTGTGATGACGCGGAATGATTTCTTCAGACATCTGAGTTTGTCTTCTAAATATATCTCATATTCGTAGGTGTACAATTGTTCATTGTCCACCCCGAATTGTAGATGTATCCAACGGAGACAATCGCCTGTTTCATCCGCCCTGCCAGCTCATACTTCCAAGTATATAGATTTGTTTTTTCCTCTCTAGATGTTCCTTTTCTTTCTGATTCAGCCCCTGAGAAGCGGTTCTTCAGGCAGTACAATCCCTCTGTTTTCATTACTGTAAAGCGCTCCACTTACATTGCAACTCCGACTTCTCACCGAACAGCAATGAAGTAGCGGTTTAGCGTTTTCAGTCTTCAGTAAAACAACAGGGATTAAGCTGTCTTCACGGGTTGGTGTCATTGGCGGGACTTTTCCGAGTTCAGAATCTTGAGAGTTAACTTCAGCTGTGAAGACGTAGGTCTGCATTCACCTATCACCTTCGTCTTCAACGGCACATAGTATTGTTTCTCCTTAGTTAAGATTCAACTACTATGAGAACTTCTGTCTTGCCATCAGGGACCTCGGTCCCTAGAAGGCAATTGACTTTCGTCTATTGGGCACATGCCTTGAGAGAATCATCATCTCGCCTTCCAGCATCGGTGGTAACAGATAGACGATTTGTATGGTCTCTCGGCATAACCCCTCAAAAGGCGAGGGTCATGTGACTACTCCTCGGATGCATGGACAGCTCGCCTCGCACAACCGAACGCAGTCAGTCGGCAGCTGTTGAAGTGTCCAATACCATCACGAGCTACGCTGTGGATTTGTATTGGTTGATCCAGATCAGTCATTACTTCGTCCTACTGGCGTGTTCTGGTACCCATAAGTATCAACACCCACCATGGAATGTCTGTGTCTTTATCTATTGCAGAGATGACGAGACCATGAGAGACTTCGCCGCAGTGGGATACAAGACCGCAAGAGACTTCACTGCAGTGGGATTCGAGACTGCGAGAGACTTCGCTGCAGATGGATAGACCAGTAGTGGGTACTGGACATCACTCTGAAGAATATGTCGGACAGGAAGATGGATAGGTCATTGCGACCATATCTTTCTTTCCCTTCGGGACTGCCCACAGGTCCTTGGAACCTCATTTCCCTGGACCAGTGGCGGATGCTTGCAAGATGTGTTTGCTTACCCAGCTCCGTCAAGAGGACAAGTTGCATCTCGTCCATGGTTTGCAGTTGTAGAGGTAAGAAGGATGCGAGAGTGACTGGCTCTCCCCCCTTCCACGCCTCGGCCCTCCATTCCTCGTCCT
>NC_061090.1:75632888-75899856 GCF_015104395.2 Macrobrachium nipponense | reverse complement strand
TTCTGCCAGCAACATCAGGAACTGCCCGGTTTGTGGGGACAAGGATGAGTAGCAGGGAGTATGAACCCCATGACATTTGTAGCTCTTGTCGTGGACAGGTTGTGACTTGACTTCTCGTTGTGACGTATGTAAGCCCTGGTCTGACGAGGATATGACTGCTTATATGAAACGCCAAACAATCTTGCAGCGTAAAGATCGGTTAAGGAGAAAAAGAAATCGATTGCTAAAACTGTATCTAACGAATTCTTTGACTTGGGCGCTCATGGTTCTGGCTCTTCGGTTTCGGTATCGTACGACTCCGATTCCGAATTAATTGATGCTTTGCCCCCTGTACAACCGGTAATTAGTGAAGTTATTTCTGATGTGGATTCAAAGATTTTGGATATGGAAACTACCTGAAACAGAATTTTAAGAAATTACAGCTTAGTCTAGATAGAGATATTTCAGCTAAGTTTAACAATCTGTCAGAGAATTTTCAAGAAGCCTTTACTAGAATGTCTAACACACTTTAGATTCATTTTCAGCTCCTCGTCAGGTACCTGTCGACAGCACCATGGGTAACCGTGCGACAGATACCCCGGCTTGTGACCCCGTCGTGGCGAAGGCCTAGGGGGGATCCGGTCCGGGCAGGTGCCTAACGAATCTTTACCAACGTGTCCCCTGTTAGTCCCGTAACAGTGCCAAAGGGCGCTTATTTAGGAGAAGGGGGGAGGGATATTAGTGTCAGACCTAAGATAGCTAGTCGTCAGGATTTTACTTCAGAGGGGAAGTTTCTAAGTTAGGATCTGACGATGATGATGATGATGACGCGGATTCGTGATATTGATGTTCCTCGAATGGATGTCATGATGTAGAATTCAAGAAACTTTTTGATTTAATTTTGAGTTTTCTTCCTCAGGCGAGGCCTAAAGAGCAGAAGCAGCCTCCGCCTCGTTGTATTACAGAAGGGATTTTTCTTGACGGTCCTTCCCGGTCACGGGAATTTTTATGTTTTCCCTTTGCCCAGAGTTCGCGAGAGTGAGGGCGGACGTTGCCGCTAAACTTTCGAAGGTGATCGGGGAAGGGAAGAGGAAGCTCTCTTCTCTTCTACGACACCGGAGAGGAGTTTACCAGGTGGCGGATGATTCTTCATTCTCTCGACCCCCCAAGCCAAATCTGATTTGTCCGACTTTCAAGTCAACCCTGCCTTCTAAGGCTTCGGTCTCTGTCTCAATTGAAGATTTTATTGCTATGGAGTCTGTTATGAGCTCCTTACAAGAAGCTCAATCCTTCAATATGTGGGTCCTCGGAGGGCTTTTAAGTATATCAAGGACTCCGGGTTTGTTCCTCCCTGATGCTCCTCTTTTGAGAAATTCTGCCTCATCCATTTCAAATCGCTTCTGTACATCAGAACGAGCTTGCTGCTTCAATGCAGGCCTTTCTTGTCTAAGGCGTAACCTGATTTGTCGCAGTTACCCTCCTCTGTATCGGAGATTCAGAGAACCGTCTGTTGTCCTCTTCTCCTTTTGGCGATTTCCTTTTCGATATTTCTGTGCTTTCTGAGGTTTTGAAGGAACATCAAGGTGATGCCTCTTCCCAAGCTCACTGGGCCTTATCAAGAGCTTTTTCCTCTCTTCCTCCCGTTCCTTCAAGGAGTAAGCGTAAGTTTAGGACCAGAGATGTACCTTCTGCTCCAGCCCAACAACCTCCTTCTGGCTCTTTTTTTCCAGAGTACCATCTCAGGTTGCTGGTGCCTCTTCTTCATCCTCTGGTGCTCACCCTTTGAAAACGGTGGGAGAGGTTCTTGGCGTGGCTCTAAGGGCAGAGAAAGAGCTCAACCCTCCAGGAGGACCTTCTTCTTCTTCTTCTTCTTCTTCCTTGTCTCTGCGTAAGAATTTTCGGAAGTAGAGTCATCACCTCGCCTGGAGACCGCAGTAGGAGCTTGTCTCTCCCGCCATTGGTCAGTTGGCAGGGGAGAGCGGTGGATGCTTGGGTGGTGGAGGTGCCATGAAGGAAGGTTACGAGATCCCTTTTGTTTCCAGACCTCCACTTTCCAATGCGTCCTCTCGAGTTCAGCAGTTATTCCCCTCACTCAATCAGGGGTCAAGCCTTGGAGAAGGAGCTTTCGGCCCTCTTGGAGAAGGATGCCATAGAGAGAGCTCCTCTTCTCCCGGGTTTTACTCTCGGACGGTGTTTGTAGTCTAAAGGCCTCGGGTGCCTGGCGCCCCATCATAGATCTTTCAGTTTGAACAAGTTCATTCTAAAGTCCAAGTTCAGGATGGAGACGGTTCCAGACTGTTCTTTCATCCGTCAGGAGGGGGGACTGGATGATTTCCATCGATCTGCAGGATGCTTATCTGCAAATCCCCATCCATCCAAGAAGCAGACCTTAACCTTCGGTTTTTCACGGAACTCGGGAGTTTTCCAGTTCAAGACCCTTTGTTTCGGCCTCACCACTGCTCCACAGGTCTTTTCTCGGGTGATGGCTCCTGTTTCAGCTATTCTGCATCAGTTAAATGTAAGGATGCTTCGGTATCTGGACGATTGGCTAGTCCAGGCCGAATCTCTAGAGAAATGTCTCCGGTCGAGGGAGATAGTTCTGTCTCTTTGTGTCGAGTTGGGCATTCGTGTCAACTTCGACAAGTCCAATCTAATCCCTTGCCAGATCATGACTTATCTGGGGATTGTTTTGAATTCCAGATTTTGAGGGCTTCTCCCGCTCAGAAATGGATAGACAATTTGACTTCTGAGTCTGATCGAAGAATTTTTGTCCTCCGTAACGCAGCCAGTTTCTCTTTGGAGGTCTCTCCTGGGCCATTTGTCATCCCTCATCCAACTGGTTCCCGGAGGTCGGTCTCAGAATGAGGTCCCTTCAGTCGACACTTCGCCAGTCATGGGATTTCGTGTCCGAGGACACGATAGTCGCCTCTTCTCCACAATGTCGGAAGGATCTCCGTTGGTGGATGCAAGTTCACCGCCTCAAGTGCAGGGACATCTCTTCTTTCGGTTCCTCCGGACCTAATGTTTGGTCAGACGCCTCAGATCAAGGTTGGGGCGCACACCTGGGCTCCGAAGCGCTTCGGGCCTTTGGTTAGAGGAGGAGGAGGGATCATGTCAATAAATTGGAGGGAAACTGAGGCCATGGTACCTAGGCCTTCTTTCATTTCAGGAACAACAAACTGTTGGAGTCGGTTGTCGCGATCTTTGTCGACAACACCACAGCAGTCTCGTACTTGAGAAACCAAGTCGGCACACAGTCGGATCTTCTCACTCAAGAAGCCCGATCAATCCTGTGTTGGGCAGAAGACAGGGGGATTACGTTGGTCCCTCAGTTTATCCTGGGCCATCACAACGTCTTAGCAGACGCCTTGTCGAGACCGAACGAAGTTCAAGGGTCGGAGTGGACACTTTGCCAGGAAGTCTTCGACAGCCTCAGGAAGAAATGGCCTGTCACAGTCGATCTGTTTGCCACCCCACTGAATTTTCGGTGCCAGATATTCTTCTCCCCTTACCAGATCCTCAGAGTGCCGGGACAGACTCTCTTTTGCAGGGACTGGGAGGGACTCAAGACCTATGCTTTCGCCGTTCTCTCTGGTAAGGTCAGTCCTCAACAAAGTGAGGGCAACCAAGCGTCTGGATCTCATCTTGATCGCCCCCTTCTGGCCACAGGAAGGTGGTTTCCCGACCTTCTGGAAGCACTGGTGGAACCCCCCATTCGCCTGCCAGAGAGACCAGATCTTCTCAAACAACCCCATTTCATCGGTTCCATCAGAGGCTCCACATGCTTCATCTTCATGCCTGGAGACTGTCAGGAGGTTCTCCAAGCACGAAGGGTTCTCCTCCAGAGTGGCGCGACAGTTGGCTCTTGCCAGACGGCAATCTACCAGAGTAAATTATCAGGCTAAATGGTCGGTTTACAGGACGTTGGTGTAAGTCTCAAGGACATTCAATTTCTAGACCTTCCTTACCGAAAGTAGCGGAGTTTTAGTTCATTTACATCATGACAGGGCCTGTCACCTCGTGCATTAAGGGTTATAGGTCTATGCTTTCCTATGTTTTTTAAGGCAAGGCCCCTCCCAGGATTCTTCTATCTTATGTCATTAGAGATTTACTTCGATCTTTTTCCCTATCTCGACCCAGGCCGCAGTGTTCGCCTCCGACATGGGACATTAACAAAGTCCTTCAAGCCTTAAGGTTCCCTCCGTTTGAGCCTCTGAATTCTGCCAAATTTAGGGACCTCTCTTCTAAGACACTCTTCCTTGTCTCACTGGCTACAAAGCCAAGAGGGTGGGTGAACTGCAGCACACTCTTTTCTGGTTTGCCAGATCTGGACAAGACATGATTTTGTCATACCTTTTCCTGAATTTTTGTCGCAAAGACTGAATCGTCTGATAATCCCATCCCAGGTCTTTCGTACTGAAGTCGCTGGTCGACTTTGTTGGTAATTTAAATGAGGAATTAGTTCTTTGCCCTGTTAGGGCGCTCTCATGTTATTTACGTCGCACGAAGGACATTCAGGGTTGTCCCCGTCATCGTTTGTTTCACCCCGAAAATGTCAAGAGACCTATTTCAAAGAATGGTGTATCCTTTTTTCTCAGAGATCTGATTGTTAAACTGGTGTTCGGCTGCTGGGGAAGACCAGACGCCTAGAGCACACAGTATTAGAGCAGTTGCTACATCAGTAGCTTTTATGAAGAACGTCTCAGTCGCCAAGGGTGCTTGAGGCGGCTACTTGGCGTTCTAATTCTGTTTTTGCCTCTTTTTACTTAAGGGATATTTCTCTAGTTCTAGGCGACCTTCGTTCTTTGGGCCCGTTGGTGATGGCAGGACAGGTCGTCAGACAGGAGAATTAGGTAGTCTTCCTGTGTTACGTTTGGTTGCTACCTGTATATTATTCATTAATTTTTGTTTTGTTGTATATATTTTTGTTTTTGTTTTTGTATTATAACCCATGGCAGTTTTTGACGTAGTTATAATGGGAATTAGGCAGTTTGGTATTTAGGTGTTGTTGATGACAAGGACTGACTGCTTGGCAACTCATGCTGCTTCCATTGTCAGTGTGAAATGGTTCCAGCCACTGGGTTGTCGGCACTGGCGACTACGCTTCTCCCAGAGTCGATGCTGACCTAGGACTAGCCACTGGTTCGCTTGTCCTGACGACTCCTGCTTCTTCCACGTCCTGGACAGGGAATTAGTCGATGGATCGTCTGCTGTCATCTGGTGACTCGCTCACCATCTACTTTTTGTCTCACCTGTTTTCTCGGAGTCAGACACTCGTGTGAGATCAGGCGACATTAGTAGCCCTGAGTTTCTTTTTGTTGACGAAGTCGGTTGCGTTGATAACACCCCCCGATGATCTTGTAACATGAGACCAGGTTGGACTGTCAGGCATTCGCCCTTCGGGACTGAATCGCCTTTTTGCTCTGCGCTCCTTTCTCTTGGCACCAGAAAGCTCGAGTTAGGAGTTGCTCATGAGCCGATTCGTTGCTGGCGACGTCGGGTTGCGTTGATACACCCCCAAGGTTTGCTTAGCTTTGAATCGCCCAGACAGTCCAGACACTCATCCTTTAGGGAAAGAATAGTGCTTGATAGTCTTCAGGGTGCAGCCTTGCTGTCCGCAATTCGTCTGACTGGTCACCTGGTCGGTCACCTGACTTTAGTACAGACGGACTGACTATGCACTTACTCCTTGTCCTGTGCTACCGCAGTTTGGTGGCATTATGGTAGGAGACTTTGAGTTGTTAGTATCTTAGACCTTGGGTTGAGTTTTGACTGCCTATGATATATATTTCTTTGTTTGTTTTCTCCTATTCTGTCCGAAGGGGAAATTGTATTCAGATTCCCTCCTCCTTTTCAATGTGGTTAATCGGGCTAGATAAATTATATTAAGGTAATGTTTATTAATATGGAATTTTTATTCTAAAATTAATATTAATAATACTTACCTGTATAATTTATCTAGTCCCACCCATCCTACCCCACGATCTGCCTATCACAACTGATTTGAGGGAAGGTTTTCGTATCTGTCAACGACAGTGTTGCCAACTGGCGGACAGAATAGGAGGTAACAGGGTTTGCCAATGTGGTAAATTTTGGTGCGGTTTTTGGGGATTTAGGGCTAGATAAATTATACAGGTAAGTATTATTAATATTATTTTTAGAATTAAAATTCCATACTTATGGTTTTGTCACGAGAACACCATTTCAGCTTTTGTATTTACCGAAATTCGTTTCGCCTAAATACAATTGCTCGAGCATATCTTTTATGCTCGGTAGTTCTAGCTGAACGCATTCCTTCGTGGAATGGATTACTTGGCAACTCGGATGACGAGTCAGCGACAGCTACTGCGTATTGAATTGCCTGAGGGAACTCAGTACCAGCTGCCGCTTCGAGATGCACTGTTGGTTGTCTTTCTCCCCTGCTTTGATTGAATACCAACCGTATCTCTGCCCTACAATCACGAACTTAAGTATCTGATTAACGGGGATTCTCGCATACATGAATGACCATCTACTGCTGTGACGCTCGAATTCATCGCCTTCAGTATTGCGAAAATTTACATCAGAGATATCTCTTCGACTTTCATCTTTCTGTTTACTGCACGGTAACAGAATTCTGTAATAGTTTCTTGCTGCATCGCACTGCGATAATGCGAATGATTTTTGCGGAATCTGAGTTTGTCCTCAAAATATCTCGTATTCGGAGGTGTGCAATTGTTCATTGTTCACCCCGGATTAGCAGATGTATTGAAAGAACATCGCCTACTCCCAGACCTGCCAGCTCTACTTCCAAACGTTCAGCCCATGAGAAGCAGTTCTTCAGGCGGCTCTCCCCTGTGTTTTCATTACTGAAGAACACCCCGCTTTCATTGCAACTACGACTTCTCACCGGACAGCAATGGAATAGCGGTTAGCGTTTTCAGTCATTTGTAAGCACAGGTTCAGAATCTTGAGATTCCTTCTCTCGATTCAGCTGGAAGACGTAGGTTGCATTCATTGCCTACCTTCGTCTTCAATGTCACATAGTGTTGTTTCTCCTTAGCTGAGATTTAACTACTATGAGGGTGTCTTACCTTCAGGGGACTAGCGGTCTCTAGACGGCAATTGACTTTCGCCTTTTGAGCATATGCCTTAAGAGAATCGTCACCTCGCCGTCCGGCATTGGTGAGGCATAACCCTTTAAAAGGCGAAGGTCACGTGACTTACTCGGATGCTTGGACAACTTGCCTCACTTCCGATACCGAACCAGTCAGTCGGCAGCTGTCAGAGCGGCCGAGTCAGTTACGAACTACGCTGTGGACTTAGTTCGGTTGTTACGGAGCAATCATTACTTCGTCTTAATAGCTTGTCACTGTACCCATAACCATCGGACATCCCCACCATGGAGTGTCGGTGTCCTATCCACTACCGAGAACTTCGCTGCATGGGGATAGGAGGACGCGAGAATCTGCTCGTGGCAAACGGACAGACCAGTATGGGTACTGGACATCACCGAAGTCGAGAAGAGGGATAGGTCATGCGACTATTCCCTTCTTTTCCTCTGAGGAACTGCATGACTTCTCCTGCGAAGTCAAGCATACCCAGGGGATGGGGATCCGTGACGCTCGATTTCGTACCACCGAACTTCGTAGCGAAGACTCAGAACCCTGTCGGTCCCTGACGATCGGTTTCGAGTCGTTCACAATCCCCTCCGTAATGGACTTCACTGCCTTCAATGCGAAGGGAGAGCTGCTTTGTCTGCAAGAACTTCTCCGTGGCGCAGGTACTGAAGGCAGGGGTCTGGTCCAACCAGACCACATGCACTCCTTCTACTTCGGGATATTGCTCACAGTCCTTGGATCTTTTTCCTTGGGACCCGTAGTGGCTGCTCAACACGTTGTGTGGCGAACCCAGACCCTCGCAGGCTGAATAGCATCGAGTCCTGGTGTGACCGTAAGAATGGATGAGTGAATGAGAGTGTGACTGGCTCCTCTTCCCATCTTTTTCTTCCCCTCTACCTGTGGGTAGAGGGACACGGTCGTCACTTTGCTGGATAAGGACGAGATGCAGGTGAGCTACTCAACAGAGCCCCATCTTATTTCTTCACTAGGGATAGGAGCATTTATCCACCACTTCCTCCAACAAGGGGGAGGAAGTGGATGCCAGCTTGAGACAAACCCATACTTTATGTTGCCTCTTGCAAACAGGAACAAGTTCTTGCTTGCTGGTACGAAGAGATACGCTTGCCTCTCTCTTAGTACTCGGCCCAGAGGTCTGACCATTGATCCTGCGGTGCACACCCCGATCAATTGGACAGAGGCTTGGATCCCTCCCTCGCTCTTACGACCAGGGAGGCATTCCAGGGATGGACGAACACCAGTCTGCTCACAAAAAGACTCAGATTCCTCCCACCAAGAAGTGAGTCTTCCTATTGTAAAAGGACCGAAGGTTTGTATGCCGTGTCGGAACAAATGACAATTTGTCCAAAATTGCATTTTTCCTAACTATACAAACCTGAGGTCCTTTACAATATACAGGCGGTCCCACCCCCGGGTTACGACGGTTCGGCTTACGACGTTCCGAGGTTACGACGCTTTTTCTTAAATATTCAATGGAAAAATCCGTCCTGGGTTACAACGCTTGTTCCGAGGTTACGACGCTGACGCTTCCGATGCTCCGAGTTAACGACACTTTTAAAAAACGCATTACTATGATAAAAAATCCTTTGTAGTTTAGCACAGTATATTAATAAAAAAAAGTTTCTGGTTAGATTACAAAAAAAATTTTGAGGTTATGATGATTTTCGACACTTTTTATGTTGTATTTTTCAATGTTTTTTAGTGACGCCTCATATGCGGAACTAGTTTTCCGAGCGAATGAATACATACTAGCTTGCGGTGCGCAAAGTTTACATATAACAGTCCAAAAGCGCAAATAATGAAAAAAATCATTGCTTCGCTTTTTTCCTGTAATAGTAACAAAACGAAGTTTCTGGTTAGATTACAACGCAAATTCCAAGTATCCAAAGAGAGACATTATCCAGTAATTTGATCAGAGAGAGAGAGAGAGAGAGAGAGAGAGGAGAGAGAGAGAGAGAGAGAGAGAGAGAGAGAGAGAGAGAGAGAGGCGTCTCCGACGCTCCGAGTTAAGAACAGAGAAGTGTTCGTTTCATTAAACTGCCTCTGACTCATGCCAGTAAATGTTTTGGTTGATACTGAATATACAGCCTATTTAAAAGATACGTTTTACCTTTAATTAGTCTATATGATACGTAAATAGTAATCAACTGTTCTTGTAGCCCTCAAGATTTGGCAAAATCGAAGTATCCAAAGAGAGACATTATCCAGTAACTGGAACCTTGACATACGAATTTAATTTGTTCCGTTACCATCGTCGTATATCAAAACAGTTGTATCTCAAAGCATTTTTTCCCATTATTAAAAATAATGTAATATGTATTAATCCGTTCTAGCGCTATGAAACCACACCTAAACACAGCTAAAAGTTACATATAATATACACAATTTATACACAAATAAACGAGTAATAACACACATAATGATAAAATAACATAGCAATGTGATAATGATAATAAATGTTAATAAAATCAATTAAAAAAAAGAAAGGAATTTTACTTACCACAACGAAAGATGATGTGAGGCCAGCAGGGGGAGGAGGTAGGGAAGGGTGGCAGGCGGGAACGATTTGTTTTTCTTTTTTTTATTTACGTATGTACACTAATAACTACGTAATAAACACAAATGAAATAACATTGCTAAACTAATTTTATTTATTTTTTTAATCAGTTCGTAGTTTAGAGAAATAATGGTGATGCCTTTGGAAGGTTTTTATAGCTTTCTTCAGCTTGATGATCGTGGATATTGTAGAAGGATTTCGACCATACTCGTTTGCCAAATCGACGATACGAACGCCACGTTCATGCTTTGCATAATTTCATGTTTTGCTTCCATCGAAATAATATTCTTGGGTTTTTTCTTATCACCTGCTTTGTCTTTAGATTTGAGACCCATGGTTAATAATAAAATAGACAAAATAACAAGAAAAATAGGCGCAAATACAATGAACTAAACAACGACGTGCTAACATGCAGCACCAACAAACAAACAGACTGAACGCCATTTATCGGTCGCCTATACAACTAAACACTCATCGCAAAATCGTATCTCAAATATTTTGTTGTATATCAAAGCTTATATTTTCGCAAATTTTCTGTTTGTATCTCAAAACATTCGTATATTAGGGCAATCGTATGTCAAGGTTCCAGTGTAATTTGATCAGAGAGAGAGAGAGAGGATGAGAGAGACCGAGAAAGAGAGAGAGATAGCGAGAGAGAGAGGAGAGAGAGAGACGCCTTGGCGGCAAACAATGGTCTCGGGGATTGACGTAATGTTTATTTTCTGAACAGATAGGACAGAGAAGTGGTGGTTCGTTTCATTAAACGGCCTCTGACTCATGGCAGGAAATGTTTTGTTGATACTAATATATAAGCCTATTTAAAGATACGTTACTTTAATTAGTCTATATGATATGTAAATAGTAATCAGCTGTTCTTGTAGCCCTCAAGATTTGGCAAAATCACTCCAGGTTGAAACATAAAAACTTCAAGAATGTAGTGTCACCAGAGAATTACAATAATTTTTACCTTCAAGAACCAGCATTCTTTTATGAAAATAACTCCAGGTTGTACATAAAACTACAGGGAAACAACATAGTGTAACCTAAGGATTACAAAGTAAGGTTTTTATAACTTTTTATTAGTTTAAGACATATTTCCCATAAGCGTCGTTCCGGCTTACGACGATTTTCGGCTTACGACGCGTCTCAAGAACGGAACCCCCGTCGTAAACCCGGGGACTGCCTGTAGTCCCTCCTCATGCCACCCCTCACTCTGCGTATTTTGCATGGGCCAAAAGCAAAAGTGATTTGTTTACCGCCGCGTGACTGTCGGACAAGCAGTTAACTACCGTTCTCCCCTTGTTCGAAGCTTACGACCGTTCCAGCTGCCGCTAGCTACTTCCTATTGTTAAAGGACCTCAGGTTTGTATAGTTAGGAAAAATGCAATTTTTGACAAATTGTCATTTGTGGACTGTGTTTTATTTTGGATTTGGATTTTTCTCAGAATATCTGATATTTTGTTTTCGTTCAGTGTGTGTGTGAATGAAAGTTGTTATGTGAGACTACCGAAAGCTTCGGTAGATCCTCACACTACTTGTAAGAATTGTAGAGGGAATGTATGCTCACAATTGAATACATGCGAAGAATGCAAGGATTTAAATGAGGAGGAATGGAAGATACTTGATTCTTATTTGAGAAAGTTGGAAAGGGATAGGGCTAGAAAAGCCTCTTCCAAGAGTGTGAGTAGGTCGGTCTCTAACGAGCCAGTTAGTGGCTCTTGCCTATCTGTAATCCAAATGTTTCCTCATATACAGCTTTACCTTCTCAATTATCCGACTGCAAGTTCAACATCGGAAATTGCAAGTCTTAAAGCTTCACTTTTGGAGATGGAGCGTAAATTAAAGGAATTGGAAGGTAAGCATAGTGAAAGTGTTCCCAGTGAAGTGGAGGGTGCGTCTGATCGGCTCTGTCTTGCTCCCAGGTCTAGACCTCTTCCAAGCTCCCAAGCCCAGAGGAGAAGGAATGTCGAAAGCCGCAGGGAGGTTTCAGAGAATCCCCACCGGTCAGGCGTCCCCTCGGCAGATTCTGTAGTTGCGTCCCAGACTGCCAAGGATAGTTGTTGGAAAGACGTCCTAAAACAGTGCTTTTCTTCTTCCGATTCGTCTTCAAAGAAAGGATGGGGTTCTGACAGACTATCGAGACCTTCGAAGAGATCTTGGAGGTCTCCAGTTTTCGATTCTAGCCCGGAAGAATTTCTGTAAGAATATCCTCTGGAAAAGAAGAGAAAGGAGGTATTTTCAGCAGAAGCGCCTTCCCCTTCATCGGAATTAGAAAAAGAGGACGCAGCTATGAAGATTTTGGAAAAAATGCAGAAACAAATATCTTCATTAGTAGGAGTTCTGAAGAAGGATCCTCCTAGAAGAAAGGATAAATTCCTTCCAATAAAAAGATCCCGTCCTATGGAACTCTCTGAGAGCTCGGACGAGGCGCCAGGCTCCTGTCAGGCGCTTTAAGGCGAGAGGATTTTCATGAATGGCGAGAAGAGCCTGAAACTCCTACTAGACGAAAAGCGCCTGAGGCGCCTGGATCGAGGCGCAAAGTGTCTGAAACTTCTGAAATCAGATGCAAAGCGCCTGAGGCGCCTGAAACGAGACACAAAGCGCCTGAAATGAGGCGCAAAGTGCCTGAGGCGCCTGAAAGAAGACGTAAAGTGCCTGAGGCACCTGAAGCGAGGCGCAAAGCGCCTGAAGCGCCTGAAACGAGGCGCAAGGCGCTTCTGAAATGAGTCGCAAAGCGCCTGGGGCGCCTGAAAGAAGACGCAAAGCGCCTGAGGCACCTGAAGCAAGGCGCAAAGCGCCTGAAGCACCTGAAGCGAGGCGCAAGGCGCTTCTGAAATGAGGCGCAAAGCGCCTGGAGCGCCTGAAGCCAGGCGCAAAGCGCCTGATGCTAGGCGTAAAGAGCCTGAGCCTCCTGCCAAGCGCCGGGCGCCTGAATCTCATTTCAGGCGCCTCACTCCTGAAGCGCCTAATATCCATCAAGTGTCAATCAGGTGCAAGGACTTAACCAAACTACAGGAGCCAGGCTTCAGGCGCTATGAATCAGAAGCTTTATCGGAGTTTGAGGCGGACTTAGAGGCTCCTCTTTATGAATTTTCTCAGGATCAGTTTTCACCTGACAGGGTCTCTAGATGTCGCACAGGCGGCCGTAGCCCCTGTCAGGATGGGCCTGATTCTGCGAAGATGGAGAGACATTCGAGGCCTTCTCCTGATAGGGACGGGAGTTGTCGCACAGGCGGCCGTCGCCCTTGTCAGGAGGGTCTTAGTGTAATCAAAGGCAAAGGGCAACATCGGCCTTCACCTGGCAGGGACTCAAGATGTCGCACAGGCGGCCGTAGCCCTTGTCAGGTTGCAGTCGGTGTTGCTACGAGCCCTTCACCTTCCCGAGAGAGGAGTCCTCCTCCAGTTGCACACTCATCTCCAAATATAACTCCTCATGATTTAGAGGATGTCTCGAACTCGGAAGAAAATAAGGGGGCAGGTCTTTCAGACTATAAGACCTTGACAGCCGTCTTATTAAAAGAATTCAGAGAGTCTCTGAGCCCCTGCTGCCCCTCCTTCTCCTTGGTCTTTATTTTCGAGTACGAAGACTGCAAAGTCTTCCTTCTTTTTGAAGATTCAACCGACCATCTCAATGAAGAGGGCTTTACAGTCTTTCGGAAATGGCTTAAAACCAAGGAGGAGGCGGGGAAGACTGTTTACCTGTCCCCCTTCCAGACTATCGGGGAGGAGAGGGATTTGGTACAACACGGGAGAATCGATGGGACTTACTCTTCCCTCCTCTGCTGAAGCGGACTTCTCAACCTTGGTGGACTCGGCAAGAAGACACGCTCTTCCATCGGCCGAAAACGAACTGGACAATGTCTGAAATGTACCATCTCCTCAAGGGAATATTCCATGTCTTGGAAGTTTTTAACTTCCTAGACTGGTCCCTTGGGGCTTTGGCCAAGAAGATGCAAGACCCTCAGTTTTTGGAACCGGAAGTCTTGCATAGTGTGCTCGTCTGTATGGACAAGGAGGGCGTGCGGATGGATCGGCTGAAGTGGCATCCCTGTTCGGGGCAGGAATACTGAAGAAGTCTGTCTATAGTTCATTCTTAACTAAGGCAGTCTCTCCAGTGCAGAGGACTTCTCTTTTATATGTCTAAGCAGTTGTTTCCTTCTCAGTTAGTGAGGGATATTTCCCACACTCTTACTGAGAAGGCAACACAGGATTGCTGGTGCAATCGGCAAAGAAGCCAAGACCAGCCGTTCCTGGCACGAAGAGGGAGCCAAGAACTGCCCAACAGCCCTTTCGAGGCAGCTCTGCAAGCCGAGCCCCGAGGAAGAGAGGAGGGGAGAGGAAGATCTTCCATTAGAGTCCAGAGGAAGAATCCAAAATGAGGTTCCGTCCTCCAAGCACCAGTAGGGGCCAGGCTTCTAAAATTTTCAGAAGCATGGGCCTCAAGAAAAGCAGATTCTTGGTCCCTAGAAGTTCTCAAGAAAGGATACCTCATCCCTTCAAGAACAGCCCTCCATTGACGACGACACCGAGGGAGCTGTCAGGGAGGTACAAAGATCCTGTAAAAAGAGATGCCCTGCTCGGGTTAGTACAGCAAATGTTGGAGAAGGAGGCCATCGAGAAAGTACAGGATCCGCACTCCCGGGGCTTTTACAATCGCCTCTTTTTAGTGCCGAAAGCCTCGGGAGGGTGGAGGCCGGTCCTGGACGTGAGCGCATTGAACCGCTTCGTGGAGAAGACAAAGTTCTCCATGGAGACTTCCAACTCGGTCCTTGCTGCTCTGCGTCAAGGAGATTGGATGGTCTCCCTCGACCTTCAGGACGCTTACTTTCACGTCCCCCTGCATCATTCATTGAGGAAATATCTTCGATTCATGGTGCAGGGAAGAATTTATCAATTCAGGGCTTTGTGCTTCGGCCTCTCAACGGCTCCTCAGGTGTTTACGGCGTTGATGAGGAACGTAGCAAGATGGCTACATCTGAAGGGGGTGAGAATATCGCTTTACTTGGACGACTGGCTCATAAGAGCACAGTCAAAACAACAGTGTTTGGAGGACTTGGAGATAACTCTGGAGCTAGTCAGATCTCTCGGATTGCTCGTGAACCTCAGGAAGTCTCAAACGATCCCCAGCCAGAACATTGTCTATCTGGGGATTCGGATGGATTCTTGGGTTTTCGAGCATATCCATCCCAAGAAAAGGATTACGAGAGGGTTGGAAAAGATCTCGGCCTTCCTGGAGAAAGAACGAAGTTCAGCGAGGGAATGGTTCAGTCTTCTGGGCACCCTAGAACAGTTCGTTTCTCTGGGGAGGCTTCACATGAGACCCTTGCAGTTCCATCTAAGGAGAGGTTGGAACAGAAAGACAGGAGAGCTGACGGAAAGCATCAAGAACCACTTACGATGGTGGTTAGAACCTCTAAGAAAGAACGAGGGAGTGTCCTTGTCTTTGCAGAACCCTCACCTAGTGTTGTTCTCCGACGCCTCGGAAACGGGATGGGGAGCAACACTGGGGACGAAGGAAGTGTCAGGCATCTGGACGGAAGAACAGAAGACCTGGCATATAAATGCAAAAGAGCTCATAGCCATTCATTTGGCCCTGAGACATTTTGAGAACGAAGTCAGAGGCGTGGTGGTCCAGGTCAACTCGGACAACACCACGGCTCTGGCATATATAAGAAAACAGGGGGGGACACACTCTTTCTCCCTTTACGAGCTGGCAAGGGATCTATTGGTCTGGACGGAGGAACGAAAGATAGTGCTCCTGACGAGATTCGTTCAAGGAGGGAGAAATATAAGGGCAGACAGTGTGAGCAGAAAGAACCAGGTCCTTCCAACAGAATGGACCCTTCATTCACAAGTCTGCCAGCAACTATGGTCTCTTTGGGGGAAGCCTCAAGTAGACCTGTTTGCAACGTTCCTCTCCAGAAGGATGGAGAACTTCTGCTCGTTGGGGGAGGATCCCAGAGCCCTGTCAGTCGATGCCATGTTCATGAACTGGAAGGGCATAGATGCATATGCTTTTCCCCCATTCAAGATACTGGGGGAGGTAATAAGGAAGTTCGTGTCCTCGGAAGGAATGAGGATGACGTTGATCGCTCCCTATTGGCCTGCAAGAGAATGGTTCACAGAGGTACAGGAATGGACAGTGGACTTCCCCAGATCTCTTCCCGAAAGGACAGATCTGCTCAAACAACCCCACTTAGAGAGGTACCACAAAAACATCCACGCTCTCTCCCTGACTGCCTTTCGACTATTGAAAGACTGGTCAGAGCGAGAGGCTTTTCTCGCAAAGCTGCAAAAGCAATTGCGAGAGCAAGAAGGTCCTCAACCATGCGGATATACCAATCGAAGTGGGAAGTTTTCCGTAGATGGTGCAAGGCAAAGAAGCTGTCCTCCTCCGATACCTCTGAGACCGAAATTGCCGATTTCCTTCTATATTTATGGGAGGAATCTCAGTTAGCAGTGTCAACTATTAAAGGTTATAAGAGCATGTTGTCTGCTGTGTTGAGGAACAGGGGCCTGAACATAGAGAATGACAAAGATTTTCATGATTTAATTCGATCATTTGAGACAACTAAATAAAGAACTTCACTCACCCCTAGTTGGAACCTAGATGTGGTTCTCAGATATCTTATATCAGAGAGATTCGAGCCTCCTGATAAAGCGTCTTTTAGAGACATCACAAGAAAATGTATTTTTCTGATAGCTCTCGCTACTAAAGCAAAAGAGTAAGTTGAATTGCAAGCTCTAGACTCGAGAGTGGGTTTTAAGGGAGACTCGGCAGTATTATCTTTCAGACCTTTGTTTTAGCGAAAAACAAAAATCCCTCAAGACCTTGGCCCAGAAGCTTCAAAGTAAAAGGGCTTTCTTAATTGGTGGGAAATGAAATTGAAAGAGCATTATGCCCTGTTAGAGCATTGAAGTTTTACCTGCAAAAGAAGAAACAGTTGCAAGGTTGCAATCAGAGCCTCTGGTGTGCGGTTAAGGACCCGAAAAGACCAATGTCTAAGAATGCATTAGCCTTTTTTGTCAGAAATGTAATTACTGAAGCTCACATGAGGTGTAACAGTGATTTCATTTACGACATTAAGGGTTAAAGCGCACGAGGTACGTGCAGTTGCTACATCGTTATCATTCAATAAGAACATGTCGATGAAAAACATATTGGAGGTGCAACTCGGTGTTTGCCTCACATTATTTAAAAGATGTAAGAGTAACATACGAGAGATGCTTCTCTCTGGGTCCGTATGTATCAGCGGATACAGTGCTGGGTAAAGGAGATAAGACTGATCCTTAATTTTTTTTTATCCTTATATTTTGTATAGTTTGATGTCAAAATAGTTTGGTGTTGAGTTTTTAAGGTTTGAAAGGTGTTTGGCGATAACTCCTTTCAATCATAAATACTAATCCACGGTTAGGATCGGGTGATCAGGATCAGTGTTGTACTCCTTTGTATGCCATTAGGCATAGGTATATTGGTCCATGATTAATTGGATAAGGACCCATTGACAAAGGTAAGACCCCATTGACAGTCCTCTCAAGAGTTCTCAGCCATAGGTCACACCCTCGCTGAAGCTTTTGAGGCGAAGCAGACTAGCTGTCTCTTACCCTCCGCCAAAGGTGCCAATCAGCTAAGTATATATCTGACAGGGAAGTTGAATGTATGAAAATGATATTGTTATTGTACAATAAGTTTCATACATACTTACCTGGCAGATATATACGATTAAATGGCCCACCCAGCCTCCCCTCAGGAGACAGGTGGAAGAGAAAATCTGGTTCAAGAACGGTAATGGTTCCTATTCCTGCCACCCAGCAGCAGGCCGGTAGATCACCTGACCTACCTGTAGTGTGTGCCGCAAAATTTGAATTTCTGTTGAGGATGACAGAGTCTATAGCTAAGTATATATCTGCCAGGTAAGTATGTATGAAACTTTATTGTACAATAACAATATCATATTTAAACAGAGGGTAGTGAAAAGGGTGTCCACGGCAGTGGAAATCTCACCAAAACGCTTTCGAAATTTTTACTTACGCTTCATTTTTATAGAAGATTGACGCCATCTCGATGTTTACGGAGTCGCTTATGTCAACAAACTTCCCTTTTATTGCAGTCTTACCGAACAATTATACAGCTGTAGATTCCCTACGAATGGCAGACAATAGATTCAAACTTCCGCGGTGGCGTCGCCATTGCTGATGTAGGTGACGTCATCTCCCTCCACTCGAGGGAGCTACAGGTAACATCAATTCGTTCTCTGCCGGCTTCTGGTGAACATCGGTGGTTGGTGCAGACTTTTTTCTTCATTTGTTCGGAAGTATTATCTCTCCAATATCTGTGAAGTATTCAACTCCGTGTTTGTAGGATTGAAGCTGAATTTCTTTTCTGTAATTTTGTGGTCGTACTATCATGTCGGACTCTAGTCCTTCAGTAGTTAGGTTTTGCGCCGGAGGGTGCAAAACTAGGTTAGTTAAATTAATTTACGATTCGCACACTATAAGTGCATTAAGTGTAGGGGTTGTGAGTGCTCTAGAGAATCTACTTGTGATGAATGCAAGGATTGGAGTGAACAACAGTGGAAAGGTTTTTTTCTCACTCGGGAAAGATAATTAAGGATAGGAAGAGGAAGGCGTCTCTCAGAGCTGAAAGTAAGACTAGTTTAGCTTCTGCTTCTTCTGTCGAAGCACCTGCTCCTATTCCTTCTCCTCTTATTATGTCGCTGATCTTGAGTCCTCCTACTCCTGCTCCTGTAACTCCTTTGCCAACTTCCCGTAGAGTTTCTCCTGACACCATTGCCAGCCTCGAGTCTAAATTTGAAAAGAAATTTGATGTATTAGCTAATACGGTTATGCAGTTGGGTTTATCTGTAGTCTTTCATAGAAAAGACTTCTAGTGAAGTGAAAAGTGTCGGTGCAGTGCAATCTGAGGGGGTGGCTGTTTGTCCCGATAGTTCTCCTAGACGAAGGTCCCTGTCCCGCTTCCCCGCCTCGGTGAGAAGACATACCGGAGGTCCAAGGGAGACTGTCCGGGTTTGCCCACAGACAGTTGCTTCCTCCGTCGATCCTGTGGTGCGACAGCAGGATTTGACTAAACACCATTGGAAAGGTGTGTCGTTCGGTAACCAGTTATCGACCGAGTCGAGTGATTCGTCGCCGGTTAGACGTCGTAAGTGGCATGATTCTTCAGTCTCACGTCCGTTGAAGAGACGTTCGACTGAGGAGGTGTTCTCTCCGCCCCCTGTGAAGAGGAACAGAGAATTAGATATCTCTCGGCCGTCGTGTAGCGTAGCTACATGCATGGACTTCGCCTTGTATTCTTACGACAGCGACACCCGCCTTCAACTCGGTTGTGGAGCGACCGATTCCGAGTTCGTCGAGATCTTCGACTCGTCAAGCTGTCAAAACTTTACCTTCAACTTCGCATGCGACAGATAATTCGACTGGCGCGAGACCTCCGGTGGCGATCGTGTCAAAATCCACGACCCCAGTTGCTTCGACTTCAACTCAAGAAGACGAGAATCTAGTTCCTTTACGTCGACAGTTGCAAGAGCTGATGAACTGGATGAAAGAAAACAAACAATGTACGAAGAACAATGAGTCGAATCAAGAACCGTATCTGTCGCCTATCTCTTCGGATGACGAGAGGAGGACTTAGAAGCGGACTCTGTCCCTCTCTCGTGCTATTCGAAAGTTTTACGCTACCTTCTCGACATGTACCCGGATTACTTCGTAGCAGCCGCTCCCAGGTCGCCTGCTTCCATCTTCCTGATGAGAAGGAAGAATTTCGATCCTCTTCTCCTGAAGCTCGTACTTTCCAAGGCTGCTAAACATTCACTTCGTGATATAGAAGATTGGTTGAAGGTCAAGATAGAACTCGGGAAAGCAACTTTCGCCTATCCTCCGTCGAAGCTTGTTAAGAAGAGTATAGCCTGCCACACGGTATGTAAAGGACCTCAGGTTCGTATATTTAGGAAAAATACAATTTACTTCCAAAAATTGTGATTTCTCATCTCAAGTGAGATTTTAACTTGATTGATAGACTGGTCTAACAGATATTTTGTATTATTTTTCTTTGATAATACTGCAACTGTATATTGGAGTTTTTGTATTGTGCTCTTAGTTCCTTTAATATGTGTACCTAATATAAAAATCATACTAAACTCTGTTTACTACAATTATGTATTAACATTCATTCCCATCGGGCTGGTAGTAACAAGGCACTCATGGGAGTTGTGGTATGAAAGTAAAAATGTACTAAAGGCCTTACCATAATGTATGCTTACCCAAGATATATTTCAAATGACCAGTATTAATCTGTTCTAGGTTGCCGAGAGCTTGAATGACATGGCTTGTGATATCTTCAGAACTGATGATGTTAGGAGGCTGTTGAAGAGGAGAGGGGTTCTTTTTATAGGAGATTCAAGTAAGTTTTTAGTTTAATTCACTGGTGTCCTTTTACAAATGCTTTCTTTGTATATATGAGAATTACCCAATAATTTTATATAGCTATTGGGTTCCACATACAGCAGCCTAATTCAAATTTTGTGGGTAATGCTTCGATTACTCGATACAGTTATAAGTGCCATCCCCCAAAGAAAATACTTGGAACGACTTAGCTAAGCACTTCATTCTGTTTTCTGCCCTGCTTGACTAAACATCGAGTGCTTACAGCAGCTTTTTCTTATTTTCTGGTTATATCACTGGATTTCATTAATGTTCCAGTGTTCCACAACCACTGGAACACATTCGTAGCCTTCGATCAGGATGAGTCTTGTCGTTTGTTTGTTTAATTCAGATTATCATCAAGCCATATATGTATTCTCTGGGAACAGTTCTTGAATTTAACACTATTCAGTTAGGCCAAATACTTTTGCATATATATTTTACTTACTGGGCTTATGCTATGCGCAAGTCGTCAGTCAATAATTGTCGTAAGTAATCTTGATTTTACATCATTCCTTTAGGCCAAACTTTTTACCTTTGTTACTCCTCTTTTCATTTACTTCACTCAATCTCCCTCTTTTCACTTACTTCACTCACTCTCCCTCTTTTCACTTACTTCACTCTCCCCCCCCACCTTTACCTGTTAACCACCTTGTTAATTACCATGTTACCAAGTATTGACCAGTTTCCAGCTCATGCTGAAAGATGCTCTAATACAAAAGGCACTGGCTCCTATACTTAGGAAAAATACAAATTGTTCATAATTTATGTTTGTTCAAAATTTGTTTCAAGAACCTGTATACTCTTGTCACATTTCGAATTAACACGTGCTGTAGGAGTCTTCCATATACGTACTAGTATACTTCCGTGCATGCACAAACATGCAAAAATCTTATATAATTTTCAATCTTTGAGAGCTTGGTTACTTGAAACATTCTTGTGCTATTCTTAAACTATGAATCAGATTAATGGAACATTATCACCTCTGTTTTTATTTCGTGGCCTATGTAGATGATTAGATAGAATAGTTTCTCTTTGATTTCAGATACTCGATGTCTATACAAGGATCTGATTCAGTTGATTCATGCCAATGACATCACATCACCATCTGTTTTTCGTAGTGGGGTAAGTATACATATTATAAGAGTCAATGAAAGTAATGAAGTTTTAGGTGATCCTGATATGCCACACTGAAACAAAAATCATGTCACAGAACTGGTAACATTGTAGATTCAGAGTCACCCATTGATTTACTGATGTTTTGCATGCCTCAGCAACTGCAGTACTTACCAAGCACTCTAATCCCATTCATAATCAAGTCTTACTTTATAAATGACACCTCAGCTTAATGGACTTTTTTACTTACCAGCTGCAGCATTATCATTATACAGTTTTGTTCTGCAAGTACTTTAGATGTGATATTTGTCCCTACACATTATACAAACTGTTGGTCTATATATAAGTAATTTGCTTCAGCCTAGCTGGAAAACAGCTGTTTAATTTTTAAACAATGTGGTTAGGTAGTTAACTGCTGTCTGCCTGGTGGGAGTTCCACCCACCTGGACGGTAAGCATTCACTTTGCTTTCGGCCATCGTGCGACGTGGAACTCTCTTGTACCCTCTGCCCTGCCTACCATTTTGCTTGTTTTATTTTTCCAGACATTCTGTGTGGGATTGTTTCTTGTTTTTTTTCTGTGTATATCTTGTAGATACTGTAAACCCCCCAGATTCATACTCTCACAATTCTCGGACTCAATGATTCGCAGAATTTTCTATGGAACCTATTAATAAATTCGTGGGAAAACTCATCCATTCACAGATTTTTTCATAGGGCAATATTCTGTATTTTTGTATTATTTCCTGGACTACATACGTATGCATTTCATGATTTACAGTATAGGCAATCCCCGATTATTGGTGGGGGATCCGTTCCGACAGCTTTTCTGATGCTTGGAGTGAGGGGTTGGTGGAACTTAACTGTGGATTTATCTTGACATATTGTCTGTGAAGTGTAGAAAATGTTGCCCCGTTGGTGATCAGATAGTTTGTTGCCCACTTGGTGGTCAACTAAAATAGCTACGAAGGATAGTGAAAAATGTAGATAAGTGTAAAGTGTTACAAATAGGAACAAACAACCCTCATGCCAGCTACATGCTGCTTGGGAATGCCATAAATAGTGGAGAACAAGAGGAGGACCTTGGAGTCATTATTATTAAGGACTTGAAATCCACAAAACAGTGTATAAAAGCTGAAAAGGAGGCACAGAAACTAGTGGGATACATAAAGAGGTAGTTCAAATACAGAAACAAGGAAACAGTGCTGCAGCTCTACACATCAATTGTTAGACCCTATTTTGAATATGCAATCGTCCAGTTTTGGTCACCAACACTAAGAAAAGACATAAATAGATTAGAAGGAGTACAAACAAGAGCCACAAAGTTAATTCCATGCATCAGGCAAATAGGTTACCGAAGACGACTAGAGAGCCTGAAGATGTATGGCTTAGAAACACGTTGATTGTGAGGACAACTAATAGAAATTTAAAATACTGAAAGGCATAAGGAAAGTAGACAGTAACTTATTTACATTAAACAAAAAACAGATAAGAAATAATGGATGGAAACTAGAACTGAAGAGATAGAACACATCCCATTGTGGGAACTTCTTTAAATACAAGATTTGTGACATGGGGAATAACCTGCCACCAGAAGTGGTAAACAGCAACAGTGTGGAAGAGTTTAAAAGAAAGCTAGACAAATTCATTAGGACACTTTGAATGCACAGTAAAACATGGTCCTACAGATAAATGAGCACACAATGTCTCCTCCGATGGACTAACAAGTCTTTGAGACATCCTAATCTCTCTCTCTCTCTCTCTCTCTCTCTCTCTCTCTCTCTCTCTCTCTCTCTCTCTCTCTCTCTCTCTCTCTCTGTGTGTGTGTGTGTGTGTGTTATTGGCTAGAAGGGTTAGAAGTATGTACATACAGTGGAACCTAAGTTTTTGTAGATAGTCCTTTCTGTGTGTGTGTGTGTGTGTGTGTGTGTTATTGGCTAGAAGGGTTAGAAGTATGTACATACAGTGGAACCTAAGTTTTTGTAGATAGTCCTTTCCGGAACATCTCCTGTACGTAGTCCAAAACGTATAAAATCTGGAACAATTTCCATAAGGAATAATGTAAATCCAATTAATGTTTTCAACAATTCCCATAAGGAATAATGTAAATCCAATTATGTAATGTGTCCCAGACACCCAAAAGTATTAATAAAAAATAGATTTTATTCAGAACCAACACAGTTTTGCATACAGGAAACAATGAGAAATAAATATAGATGGCTAATGAAAGTACATAAACATATAACATCACCCCTATCATTATGGGAGACTTGTCAGCATATGGTAAACAGAGGGGAAGGGGGAGGAGGTGAGTTTATTGTTTGGAAGGGGAATCCCCCTCCAGAAGGACTTCAGGTATCAAGGACCTATCTGGTGTTACTTCTCCCCTTGGTTTTTTTACTGGCACATGTGGGGTTACTTCCCCTCTGATTTTTACCGGCACTATGACTAGCTTGATAGTCACTGGACCGCTGTCACACAAAACTTCCAGAGACATTTGTTTCCGATGTCTAAAATTTGCCTAAAATGAAACAAGGCATTGTCATGAAACATGTTGGAGACACAGATTACATCATCTTTGTTGGGTTAATAATTCTCCAAAAACATTTTTTTACATCACTCCATTTGGAAATATGTCCTTAATGACTGAAGTAGGCACATTATGTAAGCCCATTTGCTTTTTGAATTTTTCAAACCAGCCTCTGTTGTCTTAAATTTACTAACAGCAGCACTTGTTGTTGGCAATTTCTTACTAAGATTGGCATGCAGTATCCTTACCTTTTCACAAATTGTCGCCTCGTTGACACTATTTCGCACTCATTTTTTTTTTATCCAAACCAATAACTTCTCAACATCAATTACTTGCAATCTCTGTTTCATTAATGATATTGCCCCTTTTGCAACATCAGCTTTGCTCCGAGTTCTTTCTTAAATTCTATTATTTCTCTTTTATTTTATTATTATTATTATTATTTTTTTTTACAAAATGGCCAGTACTTGGAACATTCTTGGGCCCCATTATGGCTTGTTTAGCAGGTCACATAAATAAAAAAAAGCACAAAAAACACAAAAAAACGACAAACATAAAGGCAGAATGGGTTACGAGGGACTATGGGATGCTTTGTTTGGGTGCTTGGTATGGCCATAGTCATGAGGTGGGCCCTGGAAGGAGCATTTCTGAGTGTACACGCTCCAATGAAATGTATGAAACCTGAGTCAAAATTTCATTGAAAAAAAGTTGACCAAAACCAAATTGTATGAATTCCAGGGCATACGAAATCTGGGGTTTGGCACTATATTTTTATGAACGTGTTAACTATTCATGGATTTTAACTGTTCTTGAGGGGTAGTGTGATATGCATTCCCAGCAAAATACGGTTGGTTTACTTTGCTATATTGTTGTTTGTGATAATAAATCATGCAGACCCACAAATCAAGTGATAAGCCTGACGAATGGAAGGCCGGTTCCTGATATCGCCTCAACCTTTGCAATCTAATGTTACTGCTCGTCCGTTGATGTAGACCTTTGTTATCTTTGCACAAGTTGCAGAGGTCATGATTGTAACCCTTAAAGTGTTTGTGACAAGTATTGTGACTAGTTCACTGTGCAATGAGTGAAATGTTTTCAGAGAAGGAAGTACAAGAAAAAGGCTTCTAAAGCTTGTCTGGTGGTAACATGCCCCCGACAACTCCTGTGGTTGCCAACCCTTCTTGTTGAATCTTACATTCTGCAAAACTCCCAAGCTTTGTTGTCACTCTTACAGAAGCAATTTCCCCCTCATTGTCTTTGCTTGTTTCATCAGACGGAAGTCTCTAAGGGGTCTTTGTTCATTCAGAGGGGGAGGAATCCCCTTCGGAGCAAAGAGAGGCTTCCCCTACTTACCCGACTTTTGCTGGTGTTGGAGAGGCTGAGGAGCTTCAAGAGACTTTGCACTCTGGGTTTCTTGGATTTGCCTTCATTGCTGGGATTACTCTGCTTGAAGACCTCTCAAGCCCCTCTGGTCGCTGCTGCTTTGGTCACTGTGACTATTGCCACACTAACATGTTGACTGGTTTGAGAACCACTGCTACGGCAGTGTTTCCTACAATCTCTACATCCACCATCTGCACTCCTGCATTCCGCCACCATCCTCTGGATTTGGGGGTGAAATCCTGCACTCCCTGATGAAGGTGGTGTGTGAGGTCCTGATTGAGGGTATCCTTGCTTCAAAATAAAAAATCTGTGTTGACATCTGACTTACCCTACAGGCTGCTCTATGAGCAAGAGCCCGTGCTGGCATGAGGCGAGCTTAATCAAAAACAATAAAACGACTTGATTCAAATGATTTTTTACATACTATTCAGAAGCTTCTATATGATATTGAGAGAGAGAGAGAGAGAGAGAGAGAGAGAGAGAGAGAAGTTACAAGGATTAGGATGTCTCAAAGACTTGTTACTCCATCCGAGGAGATATCGTGTGCTCACTTATGTGTATGAGTGTGTTTTACTGTGCATTCACAGCGTCCTAATGATTTTGTCTAGCTTTCTTTTAAACTCTTCCACACTGTTGCTGTTTACAACTTCTGGTAGCAGTTTAGTTTATTCCACGTGTCACATATCTTGTATGTAAAGAAGTTCCCACAATGGGATGTGTTGTATCTCACATATCTCGTATGTAAAGAAGTTCCCACAATGGGATGTGTTATATCTCTTCATTTCTAGTTTCCATCCATTATTTCTTATCTGGTTTTTGTTTAATGTAAATAGGTTACTGTCTACTTTTGTTATGCCTTTCAGTATTTTTAATGTCTATTAGTTGTCCTCACAATTGCCGGATGGAATTAACCCTTTAATGCCAATTGGACGTATTAAACGTTGATATAAATTGTCTGTTGGGTGCCGATTGGACGTATGGTACGTCAATATAAAAATGTTTTTTTTTAAATTCACGGAAAAATAGTTATAGGCCTACTAGGCAGAAACTTTGGAATCACGCGCCTGGGGGGATGCTGGTATGTAGGAGTTATGGAGTTCCATTTGACAACGTCTGTGAGAGAGAGAGAGAGAGAGAGAGAGAGAGAGAGAGAGAGAGAGGGTGTAATTGCTGTATGGATAGTTAACGAGTATTGGCTGTTAGTGAGTTCTGGCTGGGTTGTCTACTGGTAGAGATCAGAGTTCTGTTTTTTTTTTTTTCAGTGAGTCTTTGGTGAGAGCTGGTGATAGTCGGTGGTATCGGCAGCGATCTAGTGAAGGCATTGAAATTCGTTAGAGTTGTGTGTTGTTGATTTGATGTTGGTTATTATTAAGTTTGATGTTAATTGATTTAGAGCTGTGTTGTTGGATTTGTTGTGCTTGTGAGGTTTTGTTGAGTTATTGTGAGTTGTTATGGTTGAGGGTTGTTGTTGGGAGCTGTTGTGGTTTCTTGGTGGGTTGTGAGTTGTTGAAGGTTGTTATTGGTGAGCTGTTGTGATTCCTTGGTGTTGTTAGTGGGTGTGTGTGTTGCCTTTTTGTGTGGGTGGTTGTGTTCCATGGTTGTTGTGTTGTTGTGGTCCTTGGTTGTTGTTGGGTTGTAGTCCTTGGTTGTTGTGTTATTGGGTTGTAGGTTGTGGTTCTTGGTTGTTGTTGTTGTTGTTGGTATTTCTGTGACCTTAAGCAGTGGACAGCACAGGATAGCCCTGGAATATCTGGAGTTGGTAAGTACATGCGTTTTGTTTTGTTTTTCGTTTTGTTTTTGTATAGTGTTGGTAGGTACGTGTGTTTTTTTTTTTTTTTTTTTTTTTTTTTTTTTTTTTTTTTTTTTTTTTTTTTTTTTTTTTTTTTTTTTTTTTTTTTTTTTTTTTGAATAGGTGTAGGTCAATTGTCCTGCTGTATTTGTTGTGTTAAGAAGAAAGTGTGACTGAGGGTGGGTTTGGCAGGTGGATCGATTAGGTTAATGTGGGGAGGGTTTTGCACTTGTTTTTTCTAGCTTGTGATCCCGCCACACTGGGAGCTCACGGATCAAGGCGTTGTTTTGTTTACAATTGTTACCCAGGCGTGCAAGCGCGAATTTCTTTCTTCTCGCACTATAAAGTATCAGCGACACATCTCAGAAATTATTTTGTCACTTTGACATAATTTTTGCACCATTTTATATTAGTCATTACATGGAGTATTATATATGAAAGTATGCGCAATTTCACGTAGAATACAACAAAAAAATACTCATGGTTGTAGCTTTTTTCAGTTTTGAAATATTTTCATATAAATAATGATAAGTGCCAAAATTTCAACCTTCGGTCAACTTTGACTACCGAAATGGTCGAAAAACGCAATTGTAAGCTACAACTCCTATATTCTAGTAATATTCAATCATTTACCTTCATTTTGCAACAAATTGGAAGTCTCTAGCACAATATTTTGATTTATGGTGAATTTATGAAAAAAACAAAATTTTTCCTTGCATCCGCGCGGTAACTCTTCCGAAAAAAATCAAAATTTTTTCGTCCGATTGTCGTAATGTTTGCACCATTTTAAATTAGCCGTTACATAAAGTTTTATATATGAAAATATGCGGGATTTTATGTAGAATACAACAATAAACAACCCATGGTTGTAGCTTTTATTAGTTTTTAAATATTTTCATATAAATAACGATAAGTGCCAAAATTTCAACCTTTGGTCAACTTTGACTTGACCGAAATGGTCAAAAAACGTAATTGTAAGCTAAAATTCATACATTCTAGTAATATTCAATCATTTACCTTTATTTTGTAACAAATTGGAAGTCTCTAGGACAATATTTTGATTTATGGTGAATTTATGAAAAAAAAAAAAAAAAAACATTTTCCTTACGTCCGCGCGGTAACTCTTCCGAAAAAATCATAAATTTTTTTGTCCGATTGTCGTAATGTTTGCGCCCATTTTAAATTTGCTATTACCTAAAGTTTTATGTGTGAAAGTGTGCGCAATTTCATGTAGAATACAACTAAAAACAACCCATGGTTGTAGCTTTTATCAGTTTTGAAATATTTTCATATAAATAACGATAAATAGAAAAAATTCGTCCTTCGGTCAAATTTAACTCTACCGAAATGGTCGAAAACTGCAATTGTAAGCTACAACACTTACAGTCTAGTAATATTCGTCTAGCACCACAAAAATCGAAGGGGAGAAGCTTCCTCGGTTGGAAAAGGAAATCCCGCCTAACCTACTTCCCAAACCAATGAGGAATCTCTTTGGTTTGGATAAGTAGGTCAGCATCATCCTCGCGCCAGGATACAATTATGCGTCAGGATATCTATAATAAATTCGTAACTCTTGAGTAAGTGCTAAAATCGATATTAACACGACTACAATTAGTATGGGTGACCAATTGGAAGTCGTCATGAATAAGGCTACGGGTAGCAATGTATGTAATGGCTGACTCGCAGCGGTGCAAGCGAGGCTCCCTATATGTAACATACGCTTAAAAAATACTTATGATTAAATTCGCTACCCTTACAGTAACAAATCGATAATTGCAATACTCAACTTAGATACCGAAGATTCCTGGCGTTCATATATCGTAAATAATTCCAAAATAATGTCAATACTCAAAACACGAGTATACACAACAGTGCTATTTAAAGGAATGTCTATCGAGGCGCTAGTTGTAGCAGTAGCGGGCAGTAGATGGCGCGGGTATGGCGCCTAATTTGAAAGGGAGATTGACAAAGGAAGAGACTAAATGGCAGGGGACCTCTGGTAGTGGTTTCACTCACCCCAGATTATACCGACACCCTAATACAGGGGTGAGCGAACCAGGTTTATCCTGGTATTATCCATATAGCTTTTTCTCTTGTATATATAGCAATATGTATACCTTAGAAATGAGTGCTAAATGACGTTCCACTGGGCAACACAGGTCACCGCCCAGAAATAGATTTTTCCTTTGTCAAAATCCCTTTACAGGCAGTCCCTGGGTTACGACGGGTTCGGCTTACGACATTCCGAGGTTAAGGTGCTTTTCAATTATATTCATCAGACATAATTTCCAGGGTTACGACGCCTACAACGCTGATCTGGCAGAAGAAATATGACACCAAAAATGCAAAATAATTAATATTTGAAGGTTTTTTTTTTTAATGAAAAATGCAATAAGAATGCAGTTTACATAGTTTTCAGTGCTCCCAAAGCATTAAAAGTTAGGTTTTCTTAAGAGTTTTTACGTTGTTGTGGCTTACGATGATTTTCAGCTTACGACGTGTCTCAAGAACGGAACCCCCGTCGTAACCTGGGGACTGCATGTACTATTGTAATCACTGATAACCAGGACTTCCTGTATATGGGATATGTTGACATATGGCAGCACCCAGTCTTTTCTTAGAAGTCTTGCATTGGCAAATTCAGGGAGGTTGCATGAAAATTCTTATCGTGTCGGAAACAATCTGCTTGGCATTGGCACTTGTTCTGGTTCATCTGTCATCCTGGAACAGCTGGTCCTTGGGCCATCTCCCCTCCCAGCTTTAGTTTATAAGAAGTTTGGATCCTTGGAAGATTGAGACTGGGTGGATGACAGAAGCCTCACAATGAAATTCACTTTCCCTCAAAATTGCTTTCATTTTTTATAGCATAGTCGCTGTTTCGCCAAAGGAGTTACCCTCCATGGTGTGTGCCAGCACCCCATGGTGACTAGACTAATATCAAAGAAATATCTGTTAGCCTGGTCTTGTAGCTGGGTATTAATGCCATAATGATAAACACAATGACACATGATAGAGTATAATGGACTCACAGACAAGAACGCATTTTATCTTGTCTTCATGGAAGCTGTACTCGGTTTCCTATGTCAGAACTGAAGAAGTGACTAGTGTGCATCGTCCATCTTTTTTTATGATCGAGCCAGTTAAAAGACCAAGAACCATTACCTCTGTAGTCAGTACAGAGACATTTTGGTATATTTTTTCTTCAGGCATTATGGTATTTCTATAATTTGAAAGTTAAGTGCTTATTTTTAAGATTTAGTGAAAAATATTCAGGTTTAAAGCAGTAGAACAAATAGAAACTGTCCTTTGTTTGGAGAGCACATGGTGGTCGGTGTGTTACATGATCCTTGCTAGCCTTTTTATTGAAATGAGAATTATTAAAGAATTTGTCATTCCTTTTGGAAGGTTTGGCTAAAGAATTGGTCCACAGTGTATTATTAATCAGTTAATATTTTCAGATAACGGTGGCTACAATTTCTTAGGCAGGCATTAGCCACATGACCTATTAGCCTAACCGATTCATCGTAAATAATAGAAGACTATGGTAGCTATTGTTTGTAGCATGTAACCTAAGATTATATATCTTAAAGGTAGACTAGGAAGATGACATTCTTAGGTTTTGTGAATTTACCAGTTGGTTCAGAGAGTACTTAGGTATCCTCCCACCAATGAGTAAGTCTCTTATGTAAGGAACAAATGGGTTTTATGAATAGAACTTATCTGGCAGTTATATATATATAGCTATAGTCTCTATCGGTCCGGCAGATTTTTCAAAACTCGCGGCAACCGCCGAGTGGGAGGTGTCCGGTTAGGTGGTTAACAGCCCTTACAGGGTGGTACTTGGAACCATTCCCATTTTCTATTCCTCAGATCATCTCTGCAAGTTGGACTTTCAACATCGTTGCTAGTCCGCCGTCGGGTTTTTCGCTCGCTTCCCTGTGTCGCTGTATTTCTACTAAATTGGTGACGTATTCTGTGGATTGGCAATCACTTTTGGCTTGATTTTGGATTATTCTTTGGATTATTCTTTGATTTGAGATGTCTCAGAAACAGTTTCGAGTGTGTGTGAATGAAGAGTGTAAGGTGAGATTGCCGAAGGCTTCGGTCGATCCTCACACAGTTTGTTTGGGGTGTAGGGGTTTTGAATGTGCCTTGGATAAAAGATGTAAAGAATGCGAGGGTTTGGATGAGAAACAATGGTTGGATATGAAACGCTATGTGCGTAGATTGGAATTAGATAAAGTCAGGAGGGCTTCTAAATCTAAATCTAAATCTAGGTCTGGAAGTGAAGCTAGCGTAGACCTTTCTATTCCCTTAACCCCTGTATTATTAGAACCTGCTCCTGAGGTAGTAGCTCCTTCTCCTGTAGCAGGACCTGTGGCTACTTTGGATGACCCTCGGTACGTCAAGATGGCGGCTGAGATGCAAATTCTTAAGGAGCAACTTGCAGCCTTAAAACAAGGTAAGAGTGAAGGTGAAATAAGTGATAGTGCTTGTGAAAGTGCAGTGGAGGTGGCGACTAATCGATCCTGTCATGCCCCTAGGTGTAGACCTCTACCAAGCTCCCAGGACCAGGGGAGAAGGTACGTCGATGACCGTAAGGGGGTGAGAGGAACTGATCCTCGGTCAGCCGTCGCCTCAAGCAGTCCTGTTGTGTTTTCTCAGGCTGCTTATGACCGCCACAGAAAAGGCGTGTCGGAAGTGGTAGCGTCTTCTCCGAGCCCCTCTCCAAGATGCAGATGGCAGTATGAGGAGTTGAGACCGCTCAAGAGGAGTTGGAAGCAGCGTCCTGATCTGGCTCGGTTTCGTTCGCCCCATTCGAGTAGATGGAGTAGCCCGGAACCGTTTCCTTCTGACGATGGCTTGGACGCATTGCCTGCAAAAAGGACGAGAACTAGAGAGGATGATTCTCCACAGGACACATGGAGACATGAGAGATCTCCTCTTCCTTCAGGTTACGGGGAATTCTCTAGAGAACCTTCTCCTTCCTCCAGCATAGCTCGACGCCCGTCCCCTTCGGAACCGCAGGACCCAGCAACGGTAGTGAGATCGTTCATGGCGGTCATGCAAGAGCAGTTGACTTTGCTGGTAGAAGCTTTTAACCGCCCTCCTCCCCAGTCGGGCAGACGTAAGGATGACAGGCTGCCAGTGAAGAGATCAAGGGAGGAAACGCCTTTTCAAGACTTTGAACAACTCCGTCCTCGTGATGTCAGGAGGTTACGATACTCTTCTCCTGCTAAACCTTCCCTCTCTCGGCAACGTGACGTGTCTGGCTCCATTCAGGTTACTTCTCCCAATTCTCGACGCCACGTTAAATCTAGCTCTCATTGCCTATCCTCTCCTTCACCTAGATGCCGAGATACGGACTTGGTAGCTCGGCACGACGACACCTTCAGGTCTCCTCGCCAGGAGAAAGGCAGCGCTCGTTCCCGACAGTCTGTCACTCAACTGGACGAATCCAAAGTGGGTTGGCAGGACGCATGCAGCGCTCGCGAACAAGACGCATACCGCGCTCGCGGACAGGACGCATCCAGTGTTGCACGTCAGGACGCATCCAGTACTCGTCCTCAGGACGCAACCAGCTCTCGACGCCAGGACGCAGCCAGCCCGCGGCGCCAGGACCCATGCATCTCGCGACGAAAGGACACTCACAGTGCTCTAGCAAAGAACGTATCCAGCTCTCGAAGGAAGGACGTATCCAGCTCCCTATGTCGAGAAACATATAGCGCTCGATGCAAAGATGCAGCAAGGGATCGGCCTCAGGATGTACCAGCCTTTCGGCGCCAGGACGCTTTGGCCTCTCGACGTCAGGACGCTTCCAGTTCACGACGCCAGGACGCATCTGACATTCAGAAATTTTCGCCTGACACAAGTGTTCATCAGGAAGAGTTGGATGAAGGTGCACACAACATCTTGGATCAACAAGGACCTTCCGACTTTGTTCCTTCTACCCATAGGGATAAGGAGATAGAAGGAAGTCTGGAATTGGAAGAAATTTCGGAGGATGAGGATAAACCTTCTAATGCAGCTGCAGACTATAAAGTGCTTTCTCGCTCCCTCCTTGAGCTGTTTGGAGAGGAATTTAAACCAGTGGCTCCCCGTTCTCCTCAGTCACAGATCGTTAGAAGAAAGTCGCAAAAACAGTCAGCCTTCATCAAGATGAAGTTGTCTATTTCGGCGAAGAAGGCGATGGCAAGAATCGGAGACTGGTTGAAGGATCGAAGGCAAGCGGTGAAAACCACCTTTTCCTTTACTCCGGCTAAGCTGGCGTCTAAGGCGGGAATGTGGTACAAGACTGGAGAAGCTCTTGGCCTGGGAGTACCTGCCTCCTCCCAGGGACTTCTCCGGTATTGTAGATTCTTCAAGGAGACATGCCCTCAATTCCGCGAAAGTGATGTGGTCCATGACGGAGTTAGACCACTTCGTTAAAGGGATATTTCGATCATTCGAAGTATTCAGCTTCTTGGACTGGGCCCTGGGAGCGCTGGCCAGGAAAGCAGAACACATACAGGCCACAGAAATGGAGGATTTAACTAGTATTATGGCCTGTATGGATAAGGCACTGAGGGATGGAGCGAACGAGATGGCTTCCCTGTTTACGGCGGGGATTTTGAAGAAAAGAGCGCTGTTATGCTCCTTCGCCACCAAAGGAGTTACGATCGCGCAGAAGGCGGAACTCCTTTATGCCCCTTTCTCGGAACATCTTTTTCCGCAATCACTGGTTAGGGATATTACTCATTCCCTAACGCAGAAGGCCACCCAAAATCTTCTAACTCACTCCGTAAGAAAGGGTCTACCGGACAAGCAGGAGATCGTTTAGATCCCGTGCTAGAAAATGAGTCACATGTCCTCCAGTCAGCAGTAGGAGCTAGGCTGTCAAGTTTTTGGCAGACTTGGAAAAGGAGGGGGGCGGACACCTGGTCCCTCTCAGTCGTCAGGGAGGGTTACAAGATCCCTTTCTTGAAAAAGCCGCCTCTTTCGAGAACACCAAGAGCCTTAGTGGCTCAATACTCGGATGCTGCGAAACAAGAGGCTCTCCTAGATCTAGTAGACCAGATGCTAGGAAAGGGAGCCATAGAACCTGTACTGGAACTAGAATCCTCAGGCTTTTACAATCGCCTGTTTCTAGTACCCAAGAACTCGGGGGATGGAGACCTGTTCTAGATGTCAGCGCACTGAACGTCTTTGTAGAGAAGACAAAATTTACTATGGAAACGACTCGGTCTGTGCTGGCAACAGTCCGTCCAGGGGACTGGATGGTGTCCCTGGATTTGCAAGACGCCTATTTTCATATCCCCATCCACCCGACTTCAAGGAAATTCCTAAGATTCGTGGTTCCGAACAGGTGTTTCCAGTTCAGAGCCCTTTGTTTCGGCCTCAGTACAGCCCCTCAAGTCTTCACCAGGGTAATGTCGAACGTAGCGGCTTGGCTTCATCAAGAAGGGATAAGGGTATCCCTATACCTAAACAACTGGCTGATAAGGTCTCAATCGAAGAACGAGTGTCTGGAGGACTTAAGAAAGACGTTTCTGATGACCCAGGAACTGGGACTCATCATCAACAAGGAGAAGTCCCAGATCGAACCGAGTCAGACAATTCTCTATTTGGGGATAGTTCTGGACTCAGCTCGTTTTCGGGCTTTTCCCTCTCAAGAGAGGCAGAACAAGTGCCTCGAGAAAGTGCAGCAATTCCTAGGGAGAGAGAAGTGCTTGGCGAAGGAGTGGATGAGTTTGCTGGGCACCCTCTCCTCGCTCGAACAGTTTGTCTCCCTGGGAAGGTTGCACCTCAGACCTCTGCAACACTTCCTTTCAAGAGTATGGGACAGGAGAAATCAGGAGGACTCCTTTTCTTTTCCCATTCCAGCAGACGTCAAAAGACAGTTGAGTTGGTGGCTGGATCCCGCAAAATTGGGGGAAGGAATATCCCTGTACAAGAAGAACCCAGACCTAGTGTTGTTCTCAGACGCTTCGGAGTCAGGTTGGGGAGCAACACTGGGGAGCAAGGAGGCATCGGGCTCTTGGGAAGTGCAACAGAAAGGATGGCACATCAACAGGAAAGAATTGATGGCCATCCTATTAGGTTTAAAAGCCTTCAAAGAAGCGGTCTCGGGGAAGGTAGTAGAGGTCAACTCGGACAACACCACAGCCCTGGCGTACATAAGAAAGCAAGGAGGAACTCATTCTCTGTCCCTATACGAAGCAGCAAGGGAGCTCCTTCTATGGACGAAGGAGAATGGGATAAATCTTTTAACGAGATTTGTACAGGGACAGAAGAATGTGAGGGCAGACATGCTCAGCAGGAAAGGGCAAGTTCTTCCAACAGAGTGGACCCTCGATCTTCAAGTTTGCCAGGAACTGTGGAAGTTATGGGGGAGGCCATCGATAGATCTCTTCGCCTCCAACCAGAACAAGAGAATCCCCAACTACTGCTCCCTGGTACCGGACAAGGAAGCAATAGCAGTGGACGCCTTCTTGATGGACTGGACAGGGATGGATACTTATGCGTTTCCCCCGTTCAAGATCATCAATCTGGTCATCAAGAAGTTCGCCCTTCTCGAAACAGGGAGAATGACCCTGATAGCCCCTTTTTGGCCAGCAAGAGAATGGTTCACAGAGGTAGTGGAGATGCTAGTGGACTTTCCAAGAAACCTTCCTCCAGGTCCAAAGCTTCTCAAACAGCCCCACTTCGAGAGATATCATCAAAACCCCTTCGCGCTACAGCTGACTGTATTCAGACTATCGAGAAGCTTGTCAGAGCGAAAGGCTTTTCTTAGCAAGCGGCTAGAGCTATCGCAAGAGCGAGGAGGATATCTTCTCAGAGAGTCTACCAATCGAAGTGGGAAGTTTTTAGATCTTGGTGTAAACGACACAAAGTGTCCTCAACCACTACCTCTGTGAGTCAGATTGCTGATTTTCTTCTGTTCCTCAGACAACAATCTAAGCTGGCCGTATCCACGATAAAAGGATACAAAAGCATGCTTTCAGCAGTCTTTAAGCATAGAGGCATGGAGCTATCACAAAATACGGATTTGAAGGATCTCTTGAAGTCGTTTGAAATGACTAAACACACGATAAGACCCCCGGCTTGGAATTTGGATGTGGTTTTGAAGTTCTTTTGCGGTAGGAAGTTCGAACCCATCTCGCAATCGACCCTTAGAGATTTGACTAAGAAAACGTTATTTCTGATGGCTCTCGCCACAGCAAAAAGGGTCAGCGAGAATCAGGCGATGGAGAAGCACGTAGGCTTCAGTCAAGACGGAGCTGTATGTTCTTTAAGGCTCGACTTCCTCGCTAAGAATGAGAACCCATCCAAACCCTGGCCGAGGACGTTTGAGGTTCCTAACCTCACAAACTTGGTGGGTCAAGAGGAGGAGAGACTCCTCTGCCCAGTTAGAGCTCTCAGGACATATTTGTCACGGACCAAGAATTTAAGAGGACCATCCAGTGCTTTATGGTGTTCCGTTAAAGATCCTCAAAGGCCCCTCTCGAAGAATGCATTGTCATTCTTCTTGAGGGAAACAATTAGAGAAGCTCACCTCTTATGTGAGGAGGAGAACTTCGGTCTCTTAAAAGTGAAGGCCCATGAGGTGAGGGCTATTTCAACGTCATTGGCATACCAGAAGAACATGTCAGTTAGACAAATAATGGACTCGACATTTTGGAGGAGCAACTCTGTATTCGCTTCTCATTACCTCAGAGAGGTAAAAGTAGACTACGAGAAGTGTTACTCTTTGGGCCCATACGTAGTTACGTCTTTGTTATTGGGTGAAGGAGTTACTACCTCCCCTCAACCTTAACCCTTAAACGCCGAATGGACGTATTAAACGTCGAGTCAAAATGTCTCCTGTATGCCGAATGGACGTACCATACGTCGACTCAAAATTAAAAAAAAAAAAATTCGCGGAAAAATACTTATAGGCCTACCAGCCAAAAACTTTTGAATCACGCGCCTTGGGGGATGCTGGGAGTTCACGGATCGAGGTGTTGTTTTGTTTACAATCGTTACGCAGGCGCACAAGCGCGAATTTCTTTCTTGTCGCACTAAAAAGTATCTGTGACACATCTCGGAAATTATTTTGTCACTTTGACATAATTTTTGTACCATTTTAAATTAGCCGTTACATGAAGTATTATGTATGAAAATGTGTGCATTTTTATGTAGAATACAACAAAAAAATACTCATAATTGTAGCTTTTATCAGTTTTGAGATATTTTTATATAAATAACGATAAGTGCCAAAATTTCAACCTTCGGTCAACTTTGACTCTACCGAAATGGTAAAAAAATGCAATTGTAAGCTAAAACTCTTATATTTTAGTAATATTCAATCATTTACCTTAATTTTGCAACTAATTGAAAGTCTCTAGCACAATATTTCGATTTATGGTGAATTTATGAAAAAAACATTTTCCTTACGTCTGCGCTGCACAGTAACTCTTCCGAAAAAAATCATACATGCGATTGTGGTAATGTTTGCACCATTTTAAAATTAGCCGTTACATAAAGTTTTATATATGGAAATGTGCGCAATTTCATGCACAATACAACTAAAAACAACCCATGGTTGTAGCTTTTATCAATTTTGAAATATTTTCATATAAAAAATGATGTGACAAATTTTCAACCTTCGGTCAACTTTGACTCTACCGAAATGGTAGAAAAACGCAATTGTAAGCTAAAGCGCTTATATTCTAGTAATATTCAAGCATTTACCTTCATTTTGCAACAAATTGGAAGTCTCTAGCACAATATTTTGATTTATGGTGAATTTATGAAAAAAATAACATTTTCTTTACGTCCGCGCAGTAACTCTTCCGAAAAAATCATACATGCGATTGTGGTAATGTTTGCACCATTTTAAATTAGCCGTTACATAAAGTTTTATATATGAAAATGTGCGCAATTTCATGTAGAATACAACTAAAAATAATTGAAGGTTGTAGCTTTTCTCATTTTTGAAATATTTGCATATAAATCATGATAAATAGAAAAAAAACCACGTTCGGTCAACTTTGACTCTACCGAAATGGTCGAAAAACGCAATTGTAAACTAAAACTCTTACAGTCTAGTAATATTCAGTCATTTATCTTCATCTTGAAACAAATTTGAAGTCTCTAGCACAATATTTAGATTTATGGTGAATTAAAAAAAAAAAAAAACTTTCCTTCCCTCCGCGCGCGGATTCTCCGCCACAAATCTCTGAAATGCGTACGTCCCATTCTCGGAATATTTGCTCCGTTTCATATTAGGCATTTCATAGAGTTTTATATATGAAAATGTGTGCAATTTCATGTAGAATAAAACTAAAAATATTTGTAGGTTGTAGCTTTTCTTATTTCCGAAATAATTGCATATAAAAAATATATATATAAAAAAAATCGACATTCGGTCAACTTTAACTCGTCAGATATGGTCGAAAACTGCATTTGTAAGCTAATACTCTTATAGTATAGTAATATTGAATCATTTGTCTTCATTTTGAAAGAAATTGGAAGTCTCTAGGACAATATTTAGATTTATGGTGAATTTTTGAAAAAAATATTTGTTTACGTCCTCGCGTTATGAATTCATGCATTATTTTGTGATAATATTTTCTCTGTGTTGCTTTTATTGTTGTACAATGTGTTATATACCAAAATGATTGCAATTTAGTGTACATTACTTGTTACCTTTAACCGTTTTGCACACAGCGCGATTTGAATACAATTTTATATGAAATTTCGTTTTTGCGCTATCATATATCGCATTATTTATATATGATAATGATAATTTTTTTCATATTTGATGGATGCATACTAAACTTCAGCCAATGACAAAAAAAAGGAGCCAAAAATGAACTCTTAATCTTGAAAACTAAGCGCACTGTGATTTTTTGAAAAAAATATTTTTTCCGCTTCCGCGCTCACTCTGAAACACCTCCGGCACACGGGAGACATTTTTTTTTTACCGCTTCGGCGTTTAAGGGTTAACTTTAGTATGACATACCTTTATTGGGGTTTGTGTTTTTATGGTTGTCTGAGGAGTGGTCTGGTTGAGATGGCACCCTCAGTCTAGCTAGATAGAAAAAATATCTAGTCTGCAAGGTTAGGTGGTTAGGTTGAGTAAGGTTGCAGTTAATTAGAAGGGGAATAGGTAGTGCAGAAGTCTAGTCACGTTGTTGGTCTCGCCCCGTTTGACAAACTATTGAGTGGTTTCAGCATAGGCAGGTCTCATCCTGGCTGGCGCTCCTAAGGGAAAGCGACTCAAGAGGCAGGAACTTTTGAAGTCAGCTACCTTAGCAGGTAAGGAATCAAGGTTATAACCTACAACTTTTAGTTGTTTCCCCAACGATGTTGGCTGTCTTTCACCCACCTCCAAATGTGTGAATCAGCTATATATATATAACTGCCAGGTAAGTTCTATTCATAAAAATGGAGTATTTATGATAAAACAAAGTTTTATGAAACTTCCTGGAGTATCAGTATGATACTTCCTGGCAGTATATTAAAGGCCCACCCACCTCCCCTCAGGAGACAGGTCGGACACGAGATGATCTGAGGAATAGATAAAAAACCTGAAATATGTCGATAAAAAACCAGAAATATGTTGTGAGGGATGTGGCTGCCCTTATGGGCAGTTTTTGTTGCCTATAATGACAGACTTCTGTGCTGTTTGTGCTGCTTTCAGGAGGAGGGCCTACTATAGGGTTTCCCCTGGCAAGGAAAGCATTGATCGGGAATCCTCTGTGAATTAGGATTGGGAAAGGGAGGAAGAAGACAAGCAATTTTCACTGGCTTCCTGGAGAGTGGGTACTCTTCCAGTGAAGAATACCCACTTCTGGTTGCTTCTTATTATCATCTTCCAGCGCTTGGTCCTCAAGACCTAAATTTCATAATCAATCGATCAATCTTATCCTCATCTTCCAACTCTCTACCCTCTGTAAGTGGTACTCTTTTGAGGAAGAGTAGCACTAAGACTAGATCTGGTCATGGCCCCCTCTCCCAACTCTTTTGAGGAAGAGTAGCACTAAGACTAGATCTGGTCATGGCCCCCTCTCCCAAGGATGTAGCAGTAGTTGTGTCACCCTCGATATATGGCTTACATTGAGTATCCAAGATAGTCATTTATTCACTGCCTTCCTTGATAACTTGACTGAGGAGAAGAGGGCTTCAACACTGGAGCCATCTACAGATGTCCAATGTGTCGCTGCTGCTGTTTTGGCTTCCCCTAACACTGCTAAAGAAGGCAATCTTCCTATAGCAGTTATTGACCTGTTGGTAGATCTCTAGTTTGTAAGTCTTCTGCTAAGTCTACACTTCTGACCTCATCAAGCCACATGGTTCCTAAGGCAAGTTTTGTGGATTTATGGAGCTGTTTGAAGGGGCTGATTCCTACCAATAGTGCTTTTATAATTAACTTAATTTTTGTGGACAACAGAATGTGAAAGGATAACATAAACAAAAGTTTATAATAGAACTTTGTATAATAAGTATTGTGAAATTCATTTATAGTGCATTACTTTAATTTTCAACTAAACTACCTAACCAAAGATTCAGTACGTTTAAAAAGCAAACACTTTACTAATTTACCTGGATACACCTACAATGTCCCTTGTCTAAGACTTCAAAACAAAACAAGAATAACAGATCATTTAAAAAAAATGCACCACAATACAGTAAACAATCGCCAAATAAGTTCGCTTCACAGTAAATGTGGAGGAATCATCAAAGCTTGCAGAACTTGCAGAGAGGATTTAAGTCGTGCCATCTCCAACCCCCTCACTCCATCCTCCGTAAGAGTGTACTGACAAAATGGTAGGTCTTCCATCACTGGTGTAGTGGGAAAGGTGTTAATTCACTCAAGGTAACTGTAAAAACAGTGACAGACTTTTCCCATCTTATGCTGTGATTAGGGATTACAGAGCTGCCCTCTCTCTAGTGTTCAGACCTTAGGGTATAGGCCTCTTGACTTCTTGGGAACATTCAGCCCCAGTAAAACATTTTCAAAAGAAGTATGCCCCACAAGAGTTGAGGCCTTTCAAGTGGAACATGGCCGTGGTTCTTGCCAGCCTAAGACAGATGCTCTATGAGCCCTTCAAGATGACACTGGACCATGACCTGACCCTCAAGACAGTTTTTGTCGTGGCCTTTTGTTTGGGACGTATAGTAGCTGCCCAACAGGTCTTTTAGTCACCTGAGCTCCAGATTTGGACAGAGTCAGTATATCATTTGGTGTATCTAGGTCCGACATAAGTCTAGATGTGTGAATGTGGAATTACTGGATTCTCTTCCTCCTCAATTTTTTTGGGAGCAACATCAGGGACAAAGTACTTGCTGGAGTCAGACAAGTTACAGGTGAGTGCACTGGGTACCCTATCCCTATCTGTGATAGGGTAGCATCGCCTTTGTCCTCTCTCCTATAGGAAGGGCAACGGGGCATTGTCGACTGTAGTTCTGAACCTTTTACTTGTAATATAATTTGAACTCAATTGCCTTCCATGGTTCTCTGAAACATTCCCTATATGCTATAGTAGAAGGAACACTCAGTCCTAGGGTCCTTCTACTCTTGCCAGCCATTTGGTCAGACTGGTAGAAGGTTACAGGACCATGTCTTCCTGTTCTTGCTTGGCAGCTGGGATCGAGCCAGTTCCATGGTAGCATTTGACTCCTGTCATTGGAAGGGGACTGATTTAAGCCAAGGAGTAAGTCTTCTATATAAAAGGTTATAGTTTGTAATGTACGTATGAACAAATAAATTTTGAGTATAAATTTTTATTTGTTCAGGTTAACCAAGCAAAGCCTCTTATATTTTAGTCCCACCTCAACCATGAAGGCAGCAGTTGGTGAGTGAGACATACTCCCTCGCTTAGCCCCATCTCCACCTATGAAAAAAGTACCTGGTTAACTACCATGTTACTAGGTTTTGACCAGTTTCCTATTGTGTAAAGGCTATGATATGTATAACTAGGGAAAAATAAAAATGTTTGCTCAAAATTTGTGATATTTAATAGCATAAGCAGGAAATAATGAGTAAATTGTGGATGTGTTAGGGGATTTATTGTGTTATTGTGTGCTTGGTCATGTAAATGATATCCTCAAAATGATAAATCATTAGATAATGCAAATGATTATCCCCCTGGGTATTTCGTTTATTGTTGCAGGATTTTCGAGTTTTAATTATGACACCATAATTATTGCTTCTACCAATGATTTTTGGACGACTTTTCAGGGTGTCAACAAATCCTTTATGGGAGATATGGTCATCAAGATAACTGACAGATCATATGGAAGAGATTATATTGAAATTCGTGAATTCCAGGTAATTACAGTATCTTCACTTTTAATTGCTCTAGGTATTTGGTATAAATAGAAATGTTATTAGCGGTTATGAAATTGTATGAAATTAATGATTAAATTGTGCCAGGGAATCCATATCTTGATATTTTTGGCATAGAACACCGTCAGAGGCATATATTTTACCTTAATACCTATGTAACAATTCTCCATAAAAATTTGTTAATATAATTTGCATAACCTTTATGGTCTGAACGGCATTTCTGCAAATGTATGAACTCGTTAGACAATGGCGCTAGCGGCGCTGTTAACTGAAAATTTTGCTGTAAAAAATACCTTATTTTTTTAATGAATATTTTTGACGACAGCCATAAAACCGATTCGCTGCTGAGCGACTGCGTCGTTAACCGCGGGCCGCCTGTACATGAAAATGTGTGCAATATCATGTAGAATACAACAAAAAATAACTCATGGTTGTAGCTTTTATCAGTTTTGAAATATTTTCATATAAATCATGATAAATAGAAAAAATTCAACCTTCGGTCAACTTTAACTCAACTGGAATGGCCGAAAACTGCAATTGTAAGCTAAAACACTTACTGTCTAGTAATATCCAATCAATTACCTTCAATTTGCAACAAATGGGAAGTATCTAGCACAATATTTTGTTTTATGGTGAATTTTAGAAAAAACTTTTTACGTCCGTGCGTTACGAATTCATGCATCATTTTGTGATAATATTTTCTCTGTGTTGCTTTGATTGTTTTACAATTTGTTATATACCAAAATCATTGTAATTTAGTGTACAATATAGAAAAAAAAATAACTAATTAGCTATAACCGTTTTGCTCACAGCGCGATTTGTATACAATTTATATGAAAATTTTTTTTTGTGCTGTCATATATTCCAATATTTATATATGACAATGTTATTTTTTTTCATTTCCAATGGTTGCATACTAAACTTCAGGCAATGACAAAAAAAGGAGCCAAAAATGAACTCTTAATCTTGAAAACTAAGTGTGCTGTGGTTTAAAAAAAAAAAAAAAAAATTTCAAAAAAAAAACATTAAAAAAAAAAAAAATTTCCGCTTCGACGCTAACTCCCAAACGCCGCCGGCGTACGACAGACACTTTTGTAAATAGAGGCTTGGTGTTTAACGGTTAATTGTCACTTCCAACCAGATTTCCAAATTTCTTACTGACCTTAGTTTTTGGTTCTCTTTCAAAATTGAATCCTGTAGGCAATCCTTCTGGGAGTATTATAGTGGGACTAGGCAGTCTTGTTAAACTGTAGTAGGTGTAACTTTTTGTTTACGACTTTTGCGAAAAAAGGCCTCCAATGCTTGTGAGAAATGTTGCAACTCCTGAGTTCCCTTGAATGTTTTCACATTTTAAACCCTGGCTGATAACATGAAACAGCACTTTTAAAATCTGTGGTGTTGTTTGTTATGAGAACTGGTATCCTGAGAAAATATAGATCCAAATACAGTTCTTTAGATATCATGATTACATGCAGCATAACTGAGTATTAACGATTTGGTCATTTTCTTTCAGAAAGACAACATCTTTTTGAAATACATATTTGTGACAAGAGCTTATTGTAAAAATGTAATTCAAGAGCTCAAAGATATCCGAGAGGGAAACAAGGTGGCACCAAAAATCATCTTAATGAACTCCTTTTTATGGGATTTGACAAGGTAAGCATTAAGATTGATTAATTTTTTATGGAGTTTGTAGGAGTTGATGTAATAGTGTTGATAAATTAGTGCTGTTGTTTAACTCATTTGCAGCTTCATTGCTACTCCATATTCATATTCTTGACTGAATTCTCACAGTGTGGAAGAGATATGTAGATAACACTTTTGTGTTGAGCAAATGTCCAGCATGGATAATGTAGAGGAATTTTTAGCTAAAATGTGACGTTTTAAGGACTTAAAATTTTAAATCATTGAATGAAAAATATTAGGAACGTAAAACACGAAAATAGCTAGGAATGGCCATAAAAATACGTTATATTTCTTAAATGAATTTTACCTCTATTATGATAACTATTAATCCTTGCACCAGCAGGTGGATGACAAATTGGAAACAAAATTTTATGTAGATTGCTTTCTATACTATATTGACTGCCTCTATTTAATGGTAAGCCATAGTTCTTGTTTCTATTGTTGTGAGTGTTATTTTCTTTTGACATTGTAAAAGGACCAGTAGACAGTTTTTTTAAATTTCCTTCTATGTTGCTTGACAAGAATATTTTGCATTTAGGTTGATATTGATTGGTTTTTTAGATCATTAAGATAAGATGCTTTTTTTAAATGACATTGATAAATATACATTAGAATTTGTAAGGTAAGTGGTGTAGAACCTGCCTTTGTTTGCATACAATAGACATGAAATTTGCATTAGGTACAGGAGCAAGGATTGTTCGTTTGATGACTGATGTAGTGATTGTATTAATTGGGCGGCTAGTGTCATTCACATACGTAAAATTATTGCTAATGTAAGGAGGAGAGATGATAGAGATAGGAGTGGCTTTGCCAGGAAAATAGTTTTGGCTCTTCCTCTAGAGAAGTAGTCATTGGGAAGTAGGGAAATGACCTTTTTGGCATGCATAAACGGGGCTGTATGTATCCAACACTGAGAGTTTACTCACTCTTTTGCCAATTTAATAGCTAAATTTCAGGAGCAGCTTCACACCTTCCTCAGCCCTTTGGTTTTTTCTTATCTGTTTTGATATTGTGTGAGCTGTACTTACAATCTTACAAATTAAACTAGAATAATTATTTTAGAAAAAAAAAACATGTATAACTTCGTGAAATTTACAGTTATTTTGTTAAAGAGGCCCCACGAGGGGTTATAAATAGTACTTTCTGGGTTCGACCTGTGTCTGCCGATGAAAAATCCCTGTAACTCATTTTTTAGTATAAATAAACTCTATAATATACCAGAGAAAAAGCTAACATGGGTATGCTGAAGTTACTACCTCAGCGCGATCACCCAAAGGGTGTCGGTATAAGTATAGGGGTGTTGTGTTACCACAAACCACAGGGCTTCTGCCATTTAGAAGGTTCCCTTCAAAATCCCCCACCGTGGTGAGAGCCGTTACAACGAAATCCCACCACCTGTCCTCACTCGCCACTACTACTAGTACCCACGCGCTACAACCTATTCCTGTATATAGAGTCGTACGGTTCGCTTACAGAATTTCTTTGTGCTGTGTTCGACACTATTTGGCGTAATAATGAGTGCTCAAGCTTCTTCTGCTTCTAAGTTGAGTACCCCAATTTGGTTTTTTATCATATTTAAGTTAATTTAAGTATGCTATCGGCCCAGGCCCCTCAAAATACGAGTTGGGGGTGCCGCCATTTTGAGCGTCGGCATAGCTACAGCGAATTCCGCACGACATGTTAAAATTATATATATAGGCTTAACTTTATTCATAAGGTATTAAAATGTGATATTTCTGTTAGAACAGATGATGGTTGCATTTCATAGTGATATGGCTTATATACTAATACGATAAGATCTCGGTGCTCGTGAGCCCTTCTCGAATCTAGGCTAGTCTCACAACGACAACCATATTTGATCCTTAATTGGATACATGGTTAGATTACCCCTATTTAGCTAAAATTAATAAGCCTAGTAAGCTTAAAGAAGGTTTTTCTCGTCCTAGCAATCTAGGTCTAAAAAGTTACTTTATTTGTGCGGTCGGGGAAAATTGCCCATCCCAGTGTATTTAAGGGATACCAGGGGCTATGTAAATTAGTACTAGATAGTTAGAGATAACTCCTATGCACCTTGTGAAATATTTTATATATAGATTAAATAAAAAATACCCTAAGTGATGGTACCATGTGCCTAGCCTACCTGGATAGCCTCCTGACCGGGTTGGACCACTTCGATCACGACAAGCCACGGCCAGTCACCGAGAGATCTAGGCTACGTAGCCTATGAGTGATACCCATCTTGGATCAGGGGTAGAGCTAGGCAACATGGACTGTTACAAACAAACCTCTAATCTAATAAACTAAACGAGGGATGTTATTTCCTATAATAATTACTAATTTTATTATCTCTGGAGCCTCGGCGAACAGAGAACATATGGGGGATACTCCCTTAACGGAGTGATTAGAGGCAGGGTATAAGCGTAGTAGTACTCAAAGTTCGGCATTGCCGGAATTCAGACTGATTCATTCCTAGCTTCGGCAACTATTGAGGTAAGCCATTATCTAATGTACAACGGCTTCTCAATCGATGTTTCTATAAAATAGGTGAACTGTCCTCTTCTTCGGCATCGACGAAGTTCGGCGTATAAGTTCTAAGCATGCCTCTTACGGGAAGTTTCAGTTTATACTATTACACTTAAAAGTTTATAAGCCACCTTAAGATAAGCCGATTAGTAATATTACGTCGGTCTATGAATATTTCGGCAACGAAATATTTCGCCGACAAGCTAAAGAATGAGTTTTTCTAGAAAACTTAAACTGCTACGTCGGGACAGAATATTTTGGAGACGAAATATTTCGCCGACAACAATCTAACAACAAAACTTACGAGTTTTATGGCCTAGTTGTTCATAACTAGTATTATATCGGTTCTGAAATATTTCGGCAACGGAATATTTCGCTGACAAATAAAAACGACAGCAAACTTAAGAGTTTATAACTTAGTTAATACACGTTGTGGATAACTGGTACTACGTCGGTGCCGAAATATTTCGCTGACAAATACAAACATGCATGAGTTTTCTAGAAAATACTTAACTGCATGCCTAGACAAAATATTTCGGCAACGAAATATTTCGCCAAAAATTTTAGCAAATACCACCAAGGGAAAGAAACTCATTGAGATTTTTTCACATTACAGGTGGTCCGTTGCCAAGCGAAGGGCTGCCATGCATCTTTGGAGAACCCTTTCGGCCACGTAGTTTGCTGGTCGCATGCCAACTGCGCCGTGCAACTACGTGGTCTGGCACCCGGACGTATGTACGGACTGTTATGACTTGGTGTCCATCATGTCCAATGAGCAGGTAAGGACATTTAAGAAATTGGCTTGAATATATTAAGGAATATAGTCATATAAATTCATAAATCAGTCAACGGATCCGCCATTAAAACGAATATTGTTTACAGACGGATCCGGCGGCATACCACGATGCAAGGGTGGCTCTTCGCAAATGGGTGGGGGGTTTCAGCAAGAATGTCCCTAAGGGTCAGCCCTACGTACTGGACGCTGACCTCTGTGCTATGATTTTTTCGGGGGCCACGCTAACAACAGCGGTGGCCAGAGACATTGCCGAACCCCTCATCGAGGCTATCCGTGCGGCAACCACAACTACCTTGGAGGAGCAGCAAGATTTAATGGAAGATGTGGCGGCAATCAACATCAATGCCGAACCTATGGTCACGGAGGAACAGGTAGGTGGGGAGGTAAGTGGAGCGAGTTCCCTTCCCAGTCCTTCTCCTTCTTCTTTTTCATCCTTTAAGGGCTTCTCTAAGCCCACTGACAAACAAGGAATGCTGTCGGTAATTCCAAAAGTCAAGAAGACTTTAAAGAAGGGCATGAGGCCTGTTCTGCCAGCGGCGAAGGAGTTGTCTTTGGCTTCACAGCCATCGACATCGTCCGTCAATCAGCCTGCTGCCATAAATCCTTCCCCTAATGAAGGGACAGGACCATTCTCAAAGGCGGCGGAACAGACCTTCGACCCAGAAGCCTTCACTAACCTGTTATTAACTAAGGTTAGTTGAGTCATAGATCAGAGGCTAGATGCACGCCTCGGGCCAACACCGGATGTCTCCAATCAAGCTCTTTCGTCATTGACGGAGAGGATTAGACCCCTTGAGGAGATGTTGTCCGGTCTCCTTCACTCTGGAACACCAGCCCTATCCATGATGGTTCCGGATGCTTCAAAGCTTCCCCCCTTTGACATGGAGAACCCTTGGAGGTTGGCCCTACATGCTCCCTTCTTGAAAGGGAGATTGACTATTGAGGGGTGTGGTACAAGACCAATTGAAGACTTTGAGCTCTTCCCACCTGGTCTTCAATTCCCGTTCCCAGGCTTTGTTAGACTAGCACAACATGCGCTAGTCAGAGTTGACAAAGTGCCCAAGGAAACGGTGATTTTCCCCAGAGAACAGGCCCAAGCTGCCTGGGTCCGTTCTCTATCAGAGTGGAGATGCGTCAATACCAAACTGAAGCCTCACAAGGGAAAGTATACCATGTTCGTCACCCCAGAAGGTATTCCGTCACCTTGTACATCTAAGGTGGCGGAGTTAACCTTGCAGGCAATAGCTGAAGACAAACCAATGCCAGTCCTGAGGGAAACGGAAGCTACATCTCTCCTTTTACCCACAGGACTGGACATTTGGACTAATGCTCCGGCGACATTTACTTCGGGTAAATTGGAGCCAGATTGTGCTTCAGACCTATTCTCCGAAAGACTGCCCAAACTCCCCGACCATCTAATCAAGGCGGAGTTTGAAGCGAGAACAAGGTTAGCCAGATCTATCAACTCCGTCACATCTGCGAAGTTGGTAGCAACAACTTAAGAAGATGAACAAGTCTTCAGGGTCTTAACGAAAGGTCTATTACAGACCTTCCAAGCGGACTTGCATGACTTTGCTGTGGCAAAAAGGGCCTGTAGGAAACATGTTTTGGCTGGGGCTACAGTGAAACATGAGCCCAATAGGCTAATTAAATCTTCCATTTGGGGAGAAAACCTCTTCCCCAAAGAGGAAGTTAATAATATCTTACATGAGGCAGCAAGGGCTAACCAGAGTATGCGGATAAGGTGGGGTCTTCCTTTAAAACGCCACAATGATGGAACATCTCATCAACAAAACCCTAAAAAGAAGGCAAGAAGGTATAACCCTTATCAGACGGCCCGTCCTCATGGATATATGCAGGCAGTGCCGTCCACCTCTAAAGCACAACAATATGTCTTCGTCCAACCACCCTCGGAACCTCAACCTTCTACTTCATCCCAAGTTGTGGCTTCCCCAGCATTTAATCCTGCTTATGAGGCGAGAACTACTGTTCGCCCATATAGCAGACATGCTGGGAGTAGTCGAGCCAGAGGAGGCTCTCGATTGCAAGGGGGAGCAAGAGGTAGGGAATTCTGGGAAGGGAGAGGAGCTAGACCAACAACCAACCAGTGAGATCTACCAGGTAGGGGGGAGACTGTTCCTATTCAGGGATCGATGAACCTTCAGTCCATGGGCCCACAGTATAGTATCAAAGGGTCTAGGCTGGAAGTGGGAGAAGGGTCCTCCCCCTCCAGTCAGCTTCTTCCAAAAACCAACAGAGTACACCAAGGATCTTCTTCAGAAACGCGCCATAAAGAGGGTGAAGAGCATAAGGTTTCAAGCACGTTTGTTCAGTGTCCTAAAGAAGGACTCGGACAAAAAACGAGTAATTCTAGACTTGTCTCGTCTCAATTCCTACATTCACTTCGACAAGTTCCGTATGCTGACAATCTCACAGGTGCGGACCTTAATTCCCCGTGGGGCCGTCACCACCTCTATAGATCTTACAGACGCTTACTATCACGTCCCAATAGCCAGAAACTTCTCTCCATACCCAGGATTCAAACTAGGCAAGCAAGCCTACTCGTTCAAGGTAATGCCCTTAGGGCTCAATGTAGTACCCAGAGTGTTCACAAAATTAGGAGAGACAGTAGTTCAGGAATTGAGGAAGAAAGGAATATTACTAGTAGCCTACCTGGACGATTGGCTAATTTGGGCGAGCAACTAAGCGGAGTGTCGAAGGTCGACATCCAAAGTACTGGACTTCCTAAAATTTTTAGGGTTCCAAGTAAACATGGCGAAATCCAGGCTGACTCCAGCATCTCGGTTCCAATGGCTAGGGATTCAGTGGGACCTGAAGAACCACAAGCTATCTCTTCCTTCCAAAAAGATCAAAGAAATAGCGAAAGCTACAAAGTGCTTTCTCAAAAACAGACGGTCATCTTGAAGGGAACAAGAGAGGTTTCTGGGTTCCCTTCAGTTCGCATCAGTAACAGATGTCCTACTGAAAACCAGATAAAAGGATATCAATCAGGTTTGGAGATCAAGAGCCAATCTCAAATTCAGAGACAAGGTTTCAAGAATTCCAGATATTTTAAAAAAGAGGCTTCATCCATGGACAAAACAACAGAACCTATCCAAATCGGTTCCACTACAATTTCCTCCTCCATCTCTGATCATCCACACAGATGCATCTCTGAGCGGTTGGGGGGAATATTCACCCCTCAAGAAAGTTCAAGGAACGTGGTCGGAAACATTCCGTCGATTCCACATCAATATATTGGAAGCGATGGCAATGTTTTTAACACTGAAAAGGTTACATCCGTCCAAGAAGATCCACATTCGAATCGTATCAGACAGCTTTACAGTAGTCCATTGCATAAACAGAAGAGGATCCAAATCCAACAAGTTGGATCATGTAATGATAGCAATATTCCTCTTAGCGGAAAAGAACAACTGGCACATGTCAGCAATTCATCTGGCAGGGGTAAGGAATGTAGTAGCAGACTCCTTGTCCAGAATGACCCCACTGGAATCAGAATGGTCACTGGACAACAATTCATTCAAATGGATCACAACTCAGATTCCGGGACTCCAGGTGGACCTCTTTGCCTCGGAGTCCAATCACAAGTTAGCTTGCTATGTAGCTCCCAACATAGACAACAATGCCTTTGCGATCGATGCAATGTCTCTAGATTGGAACAATTGGGAGATAATTTATCTTTTTCCTCCAGTGAACCTCCTGTTGAAGGTACTGCACAAGCTAAGATCATTCAAAGGTCAGCTGGCATAAGTGGCACCCAACTGGCCGAAGAGCAATTGGTATCCCCTCATCATGGAGATGAAACTCAAACCCCAGAAGATTCCATCCCCGAACCTAACACAGATAGTACAAATGCAGACTGTGTCAGCCTCCTCAAGAATTCTGAGTGCCCTAACTTTATGGACTTCATGAAGTTTGCTGCTCAAAAAGAAGCAAACATAGATCCATTAAATATCCTATTTGTGGAATCTGATAAACAGGATTCTACAATTAGACAATATGATTCCGCAGTGAAAAAAATTGGCTACATTTTTTAAAGATATGGATGTTCCAGAAATGGATACAAATCTCACAATATCTTTCTTTAGATCATTACATGAGAAAGGCTTAGCTGCTAGCACTATTACCACAATTAAATCTGCCCTAAGAAAGATTTTTCAAATAGGTTTCAATATTAATTTAGCGGACACATACTTTTCTTCTATTCCGAAAGCATGCGCCCGTTTGAGACCGGTAAGCCGTCCTCAAACAATATCATGGTTTTTAAATGATGTACTTAAACTTGCATCTGATTTGGACAATGATAACTGTTCTTATTCAGCACTATTAAGAAAAACATTATTTTTAGTAGCTCTGGCTTCTGGAGCTAGAATTTCTGAATTGTCAGCCCTTTCTAGGAATCCAGGACATGTGGAATTCCTCCCGTCTGGGAAAGTCTTACTTTCACCAGATAGACAATTTTTAGCAAAAAATGAAGATCCACAGAATAGGTGGACACCTTGGGAAATTCTTCCTCCTCCAGATGATAAATCATTATATCCAGTTCATACACTTAAAACCTTTATGACCAGAACATCTCAAATAACAACGGGCCCTCTTTTTCTTAGAGAAAAAGAAGGAACGTTCACTCTAAGAGGCATTAGGCAACAGATACTTTATTTCATTAAGCAAGCTAATCTGGATTCAGTCCCACATGTCCATGATATCCGAGCAGTTGCCACCTCGATTAATTATTTTCAAAACATGAAGTTTGAGGACCTAAAAAAGTACACAGGTTGGAAGTCCCCAGCAGTATTTAAACGCCACTATCTAAAAAACCTACAGGCCCTAAAATTTTCAGCAGTGGCAGCTGGTGCTGTGGTTGTTCCTGAAGAACAGACTGACGGTTCTTAGAAACCCTTAAATAGAGCTATTCCTTTTACTATCTCCCTTTTGCATGACCCTTCTACCTGCATGACTCGCTCACACTCCCCACCATACTTTTTTCCGGACCGGGCTAGACGCTTGTTGTTGATCCCGCTACCGGATTATTGTATGAAATTGTACATATGTATATGTATATTACTTTTAAGTACTACTGTAGAAGTACTATAACACTTTGCTTGGTCTGTATGACATATAATAGTGCCCAACGGGCTAAGAACATATATATTTTCAGTATTGTATATTTTAATACTGTTGATGTTAATTGTATATTAAGAATTTACTTCTCACAAATATTGAGTTACTAGTTTAAGTTGTAATATTAAGACTAAATAGTAAAACTATTTATAACTCCTTATTCTGGATATCATTAACCCGGTTTATATACATAATTTTAGACTAAAAACTTGTATAACATTCTCTGGTATGTTTTCATCGGCAGACACAGGTCGAACCCAGAAAAGGGATTTTGACGTAGGAAAAATCTATTTCTTGGGGAAGACCTGTGTCGCCCGATGAACCCTAACCCTATTATCATTCTGTTCCCACCCTGACTAATCCAAGTTTGTAGAACTATTTCAGGAATGGGTTGTAGCGCGTGGGTACTAGTAGTAGTGGCGAGTGAGGGCGGGTGGTGTGATTTCGTTGTAACGGCTCTCACCAAGGTGGGGGATTTTGAAGGGAACCTTCTAAATGGCAGAAGTCCTGTGGTTTGTGGTAACACAACACCCCTATACTTATACCGACACCCTTTGGGTGATCGCACTGAGGGTAGTAACTTCAGCATAACCATGTTAGCTTTTTCTCTGGTATATTATAGAGTTTATTTATACTAGAAAAATGAGTTACAGGGATTTTTCATCGGGCGACACAGGTCTTCCCCCAGAAATAGATTTTTCCTACGTCAAAATCCCTTTTTTTTAACCTCTCATGAGAGGGAGGGAAAATGTGTTAGAATTTATTTTCTTACACCTTGTGCATCTGCAGCTTCCTCTTTCCATTGATATATTTTTTTCTTAAATTTGCTGCCTTCAAAGTTACCGTGGCCGGGGGGGTTTTAAGCTCCAATTTAGTGAAGGTGTAAGCATTAATGAGGAGATGCTTATGGAGCACCCCAGAATTTTCAAAAGGAACTAAACCTGACGAGTGACACTGGTTATTCAAAAGCTTTATTCTACTCTTGATAACAGCAGTATATATATGGAATGAGCTAAAAAGGTTTTGTTTATAAAAGGGAGTTTTAAGGGAGATTGTGTCATCCAGGATTTTCTGTGGTTTGGAAGTGGCTTGGTCTCAAGGGTGGTAGTTTTAAAAGTTCAAACACTATTATATTGATCTGGTCTAGAGCTTTGTGTCTTTACCCAATTTGTTGTGATCTAAAGGGTCCTTGTAAAATTCCATTAAGCTTTGGGACCTGCATGACTTTAATGACTCCTTGCTGGCCTTGCAGAGAGTGGTTCCTTGATCACCATCGTCTTCAGGTGTACCAACCAAGACTTCTTCATTTCATCAAAACTTCTCCTTGCTTCAGCTGGCTGCATTGAGACTCACAACCGCGTCCTGTAAATGAAAAACTGTCAAGGAATATAGAAAGGCAATCTTCAATTTCAGGAGAGAGTGAACAAACACCTTGTACCAGAGGCAGTGGTTGGTTTATAGAGGCTGGTGCTATTCCAGAAGGATTTTCTGGACTCACCTCTATAAATAATCTGATTAAATTCTTAATTTACCTTATAGGTTTGTCAGTCACAGCTATCAAGGGTTATCGTTCCATGCCAGCTTTAGTGTTAAGGCATATTGGATTGGAATGTCCTCCACCATGGATGTTATGGAAGCTATACATTTTTCCTGGACAGAGATTCCTAAATCCCCTTTGAAGCCTTTGGGATAGTTTATAGTTGTGGGCTCAAGTTCCTGACTTCTGTAACATATGCTTTACATCCCAAGAAAGTCTTTTCATTTTCATTTTTGTCATTGTTCAGGGAAAAGAGTTATTTTAAGATTTGAGCTCTGCATCATGCTTTTTATGGCCTTCTTCTTTAAGACCTTGGTTGGGAAAGTACATGCCAATCTTCCTTGTTGCCTGTGTTGAACTTGAAGGTCAAGTTCAGTGACATAAGTGTCATGGCAACATCTTGTAATTTGCTTAAAATCCTTCACTGGAGAAGATTGTAAATGCTGCGCAATAGAAGTGTAACTTGGAATACACCTTGCATTACTTGGTGGCTGGAAATTCAGTATGAAGATTGCAGAACTTTTTTAGCTTTTGTTTTAGCAGGAAAGATCATATGAATGACTAGTTTTTCTGTTTAGTCAGTAGATTTAGGAATTTGTTGACTTTGTCATTGTTCTGCAGGCCTTGGTACATGGTCTTTCTCCTACTGTTATTGGACTAAGAATGTTTTCCCTTGCAAGAAATCCCCAGTTACTATTTTCAAAGGTTTCTGTGGCGTAATTACTTAGTCCTTGATAGGATTTAATCCTTGACTGTTGGCAGTACCAACAGATGGTTTCTTCCCATTAGGTAAGTAACATCTCATTTTGGACAGAATTTATTGTTTTCTCATGGGATTTTAATTTTTGGTTAGAAATCAACTATCATGATAGAGAGGTGAGATTCATTTCAAAAATAGAAATTTTCATAATGAATTTATTTGTAAAACTTACCTCTTTATTACGATGAATCACTGACTCCCATCATCCCACTCATGTGGACATATCTAAGACAAAACTGAGAACAATAAATGTTAAGAACAATAGATGCATGAACCATGGTCACTCTGAAAGGGAGGAGTCAACAATAGAAAGTATAGTTATATGACCTAGATAGTATTTTCTGTTTTTAAATGGTTATCCTCCCACTGGCATGGGAATTGATAAATATCATATAGAGAAGTAAGTAAAATATTTGAAACTGAATAATATAAAAATTTCTACTTTGTGTAGCTATGTTTGGTTGTTGAAGGAAGGCAGTAATAACATGGTATTTTCTTTTTGTGACTTTTTTTTTCAATATTTGCAGGTGGGGTCCTTTGAAAGAGGATCAGTACAAAGAAGATATGGTGAAGTTGTTCAAGGACTTGAAGCGAAGTTTGCCTTCTGACACCTTGGTAATGTGGCTTTCAACACTCCCAGTTGCTACAGAGAGAGTCAAAGGCGGAGTTTTTATTCAGCAGGTTTGTTTATACGCATAAGTTTTCAAACAGTACCAATTTAACATTTTAGACCAATTGAAATGAAATTAATTTATTTTATGAAATACTTAGTATTTGGGATGACTTACCTACTGTCAAAGATAGCTACAGTGGTACCTCGAGACACAAAAGGCTCAACTTACGAAAAACTCGAGATACGAAAGCCAGTGCGAAAAATTTAACGGCTCTACATATGAAAAGTTTTCAAGATACGAAAGGTTTCTGAAAGTCCGAGATTCGCCCAGATAACAATGTTGAAACTCGCACCGCCATCTTAGCACTAGTAGACTCGCCACCATCCTCCTGCTCTCCCATTGGTTCCTGATGCTAGTCACCACCATGAGATCCTTCTCTCCTATTGGACAGCATCCCTCCCATCATGCATCTTATACGTATACGTGGTGGCGTACCTATCTCGGCCTCTTAGTACCAACATCTTTATCGTACGCACACAGCATTCATTCAGTCCAACGATTTCGTTTAGTAACGTAAATTCGTTAGCGATTTTGTTGCAGTACTATTATCGTGTTGTGCGAAAACTTTATTGTGTAACTTATACGTAAATTATGTACAAGATAACATAGTCATGGGTCCCAAGAAAGTTGAAATTCACGGAAAGAAGCGCATGCTCTCTTTGGAGACAAAGATGGAGATCATCAAGAAGTACGAAGCTGGTATGCGATTGAGTGTGATCGCAAAGGAATACGGCCGTAATCCGTCGACAATAGGCACCATCCTTAAACAGAAGGATGCCATCAAAGCAGCTACACCGTCGAAGGGCATCACTATTTTGTCCAGCAAGAGGACCCACGTGCACGACGAGATGGAACGGCTGCTCTTCGTCTGGATAAAAGACAAAGAAATCGCTGACGATACGGTAACGGAGACAGCAATCGCCCACAAGGCCAGCGCTATTTTCGGTGATTTGATTGCACAGGCGGAAGACGACGGAGGGGAAGGGACTTCAACGCCAACCCCAGAGTTCAAGGCTTCGCATGGGTGGTTCGAGAAATTCCGTAAACGGATTGGCAATCATTCGGTGGTGCGTCATGGGGAGGCTGCCAGCTCGGACACGAAAGCGGCCGAAGCATTTAAGAAAACTTTCGACGAGATGATGACCAAGGAAGGCTACAGTTCTCAGCAGGTTTTCAACTGTGATGAGACTGGCCTTTTTTGAAAAAAAATGCCTCGTCGGACGTACATCATGGAGGAAGAGAAGAAGCTACCTGGGCATAAGCCTATGAAAGAAACGCTTACGCTCGCACTTTGTTCAAACGCCAGTGGGGATTGCAAGGTGAAGCCCCTACTGTTGTATATTTCCGAGACTTCTCGAGCCTTCAAGGCCCACAAAGTGCTGAAGGAGAAGCTTCCAGTGACGTGGAGGGCTAATGCAAAAGCCTGGGTAACGAGGCTTTTGTTCACGGAGTGGGTAAATCTGTGTTTCGGCCCGACAGTGAAGAAATTTTTGGAAGAGAAGCGCCTCCCCCTGAAATGTCTGCTGGTGTTGGACAATGCCCCTCCCCACCCTCCTGGCCTCGAGGAAGATATCCTAGCGGAGTATTCCTTCGTTAAGATTCTTTTTCTTCCGCCCAACACCACCCCTCTCCTCCAACCCATGGACCAGCAAGTGATAGCGAACTTTAAGAAACTGTACACGAAACATCTTTTCAAGAGATGTTTCGACATTACCAATACCACAAACCTCACTTTGTGTCAATTTTGGAAGGAGCATTTCGACATCGTCATTTGTATCCGACTCATCGACCAAGCTTGGCAGGAGGTTTCGAGGCGAACCTTGAATTCCTCGTGGAGGAAACTCTGGCCTGATGCCGTACCTAGCCGAGACTTCGAGGGATTCGACGTGGGCGAAGCTGGTGCTGCAGAGTCCGAAACAGTTAGCGATCCCGAAACTGTTTTGGAACCAGATCTTGACGAGATCGTTGCACTCAGCAAGTCCATGGGGCTGGTCGTTGACGAGGACGACATCAACGACCTTCTCGAGGAGCACCAAGAGGAGCTTATGACGGATGACCTGAAGGAGTTGGAGGCCATGCAACATAACGTCGTTCAAGAGGAGTTCTCTAGCAGCGGCGAGAAGGAGGAAGACGACCCTATGACAACGGCAGAAATTAAGGATGTTCTAGCTGCTTTTCATAAAGTGCAATTGTTTATCGAAAAAAGACACCCCGAAAAGGCTCACACAGGTCGTATGCTTGCGCAGTTCGATGACGTTTGCCTGAGTCGTTTCAGGAACATTGTGGAAGTAGGCAGAAGCAATCTTCCTTCGATCGTTATTTTTTAAAGAGGCCTTCGGCATTAGCAGGAGTAAGCAAAAAGGAAGAACCACGTGATAAAAAACAGAAAGTTGAAGCAAAAAGGAAGAACCAAGTGATAAACAGAACGTTGAAAGTGGTGATGAAGTTGAAATTCTGTATAAAAAAAAAAAAAAAAAAAAAAAAAAGCCTACGTAAAAGTAAAAAAAAAAAAAAATAAAAAATAAAAAAAGAATTTTTTTTTTTTTTAATTTTTAGCTTTTTTGTAGTTTTTTTTGGTAAAGTTAAGTGTTACAGTTTTGTTAATGTTTCGTAAATTTTAGTTTTATAGTTTTCCTTAATTTTTTTATGTGTTTTCATAGAAAGTTAAGTGTATGTACGTACGTACGTTATCTGCCGTTTGTCCTCCTCCTCCTCTGCTGCCACTTTCGGAGATAGCCTCACTCGAAAGGTAAGCTTCCACATTTTACGTACAGTATATTTCTTGTTACCATGTACACTAATATACACTTTATTTACAGGTTATATTTTGCATTTTTTTATTAATTTAGGTATTGAATGGTCCAAATTGTTGTAGTATTTCATTGTTTATAGGTTAATTTAGCTTCATTATGAAATTTACTGGGGTGTTTTTGGAGGGCTTGGAACGGATTAGCCATTTTACATGTAAAATGGTGGTCCAAGATACGAAAACCTCATGATACGAAAGGCGCCTCGGAACGGATTAATTTCGTATCTCGAGGTACTACTGTATATTTTCTTGCTGGCAGGTGCATTCTGATTTCACAAAAAAAAAAAAAAAAAAAAAAAAAAAAAATTGATTGTTTTGCTGACCCAGATGACTGTCTTATTCACTTCTCCACCAGGTGTCTTGAATATCTTAGTTTCTCATCAGAATGCTTCTTTCCATGTTTTGGTGTGGTGGGGGGGGGGGGGGGGGGGGGCTTCTGTGCATTTGCTAATGTGAGAGTAAGGTAGGTCCACAGTTTGTGCTGGTAGTTTGGGTTAGCAATATAGTGTCAACAATAGTTGTGTAGGGTGCACTGAATGGTCAGTTGAATTTATGAATAGATTCCTTAAATACAGAAAAGGAGAATCAGATAAATTGAGGAAGTAATTATTGAGAACTGTTCATGGACATTTTACTTCCCTTTCTTCTTCATCCCCAGCTCCTACTTCTCATTACCTTCCTACATCCCCTGCACTCCCCTCATCATCTCCTCTACTGAGACTTGAGCCCGTAAACTCTTCTTCACCTTCTGCTCCCCCCTTGTTTCAGGAAAAGTGTATTCTAAAGTTAAAAAAGGAAGTCAGTTTTATTCCAGAGATTGTTAAGGGTTTGACTTAATTTGTATTGGGTAATCAGTCTATGTCCCCCAATAGTGTGCACATTTTTGCTGTCTCCTTTGACTGGAAAGGTATTGGTGACCTCACCTATGTATAGCTTGAGCTTAGGAGTGCCATGTAATCATTGGAAGAGTCTGCAGACCCAGTGCTGAGGAAGAAGTTGCTTTGTGCCCTCCAACATCTGCCAATTGATCTCAGAAAGCATAAATAGCCACCCCAGCTATCAAAGTTGCCCACTTCAGGCTCTGATGAAAGGGATTCTAGCTTAGCATTTGCTCATGTTTTTTAAGGCTTGTATTATTTACTCCAATTCCACTTATAATATTTTTCAATCTGTTGTTGAGTCTATCACTTTTGTGTCTGTGTCTGTACTTAGTCTCATTCTGTTCCTTCCATCTACTCATTTTTCTCTGTACTCTACTTCTTCCACCTGTATCATCCTAAGCTTCAACTTTTGTGGTCCTTCTTCTACCATCACATGTATTGTACCTATATTGACTTCAGCTTTATTAACAGGCTCCTCAGTTTAGTCGCTAGCCCACCTGTTTCTCCCCTCTCCTAACCCTTCCCAGTCATTCACTTACCTTAATGTTGTTTCTTCATTGCTTTCTCTTTTCCCTCATGGCACTTCAGGTATGGATCAGCAAAAGGGTGTGCTCCATGTGTTTAATGGTGTTACGTCACTGCTTCCTCTTCTACCTTTCAGCACTTACGTTATGGTGCTACACGAGGTTACATTTCTGTTGTTTCCAGTTCTGTGTCGTGTGGGGTTTTGTTTGAGGAGTCGGCTCTTGCCAACCCTGCTCCTTCCTGCTGTAGTGGATGAGGAGACCAATATAGAGGAGTCATCTTCAGTCTTTTGTTATTTTTCTATTTATTCTCATTTAGTTGAAGAAGTGGAATCAATTGACTAGGTCTCTGTTGTTCTTGAGTATGTTGGTGTCTGCTAAGTTTGTGGAGAGGCATAGGGCCATATTTTTAACATAGGGGAAGTGCTTAAGAAGAGGAACTGTACGGGATGGTTGGTACGCCAGAGGCTTGGGCCGAAAATTCCGCGCAGGACAATTCAGCGCTGACAATTCCGTGCTGACAATTCAGCACATGACGATTCAGCACATGACGATTCAGCGCATGACGATTCAGCACATGACGATTCAGCACATGACGATTCAGCACAAAGACTATTCAGCGCAAAGATAATTTGGCAAAATATAGCTAAAGTATGGAAAATTAAGAAAACGATGATCAAATTAGTTTTTATTAGTAATTTATTTTTGAAATTCAAAAAATGAAATATGATATTTATTGAAATAAGATACTGAAAATTATAATAATTTATTTCTGATTTTGCTGTTTACACTTTCATCCATCGAACAATTTACGGTTGTTATTTATGCTATGACAACAAGCGAATAATAATTACTGGTATTCTTCTAAACTCGGACTGGATGTATTTCCTTTTCTGGAGTGTAGCTTTTTTTACAAACATTTGCTGAGCTTAAAAAAAAAAGAAATAAATCAATCAGATACACGTCGTGATCACATTCTTTTAAATGAATTTTGCTATTGTTTAGATTTTGAAATGTGTTTGAAAGCATGCAAATAAGTGGTTGCTTTTTTCATCTGGCTCAGTGCATATGGTGGAAAATACAGGCTTCAAATCTTACACAGTTATATTATAAGCGGTGGAAAATACAGGCTTCAAATCTTACACTTCTTGTATAAAAGGATAAATCTGGTGGAGGTCAAGAACTGCAAAGTTATTCCAGGCGACCATGTAGCCCCCCAACACAGACTGCTATGTATGGATTTGAAGTTGAAAAGGGAAAGAAAAACTAAAGCTAAAGGGATAAGAAAAATTAAATGGTACAAATTAGAGAAGGAAGGGGATAAGAAGAGAGAGTTTAAGAGGAGGGTTTTGGAGGATATTGATATAGGGATTGAAGATGTTCAAGAATGGTGGGCACGAAATGCAGCAGTAATAAGAAGGCATGGAAAGGAGCTGCTAGGAGAGACATCTGGTATCATATGGGAAGAAAATGAGAGTTGGTGGTGGGATGAAGACATTGAGAAAGTAGTAAAAGATAAGAAGGAGGCAAAGAAAAGATGGGAAGAGTCACAGTCAGTGGAAGACAGAGATAGGTTCAGAGAGAAAAACAAAGTGGAGAAAAAGGTGGTAGCCCAAACTAAAGCAAAGTCGTATGATGGGGACAAAGGAAGGATTAAAGAAGATGATCAAGCTATCAAAGGCTAGAAATAAGAGCACCAAAGATATAACGCATATCAAACAAATAAAGGATCAAGATGGTGTAGTACTTAGAAAGGAGGAAGACATTGTGAAGAGATGGAAAGAATATTTCAAACAGTTGTTAAATGAAGAAAATAATAGACTAATAAGAGAGGATGGGCAAGTGAACATTGGCATGGTAATGAGGTTTTCTAGGCAAGAGGTACTAAATGCACTGAAGAAGATGAAGAATGGGAAGGCAACCGGACCAGACATGATTCCGGTGGAGGCATGGAAAGCATTAGGAGATGAAGGAGTGGATATACTGTACAATCTTATGATAAAGATTCTTGAACAGGAAAAGATACCAAATGAGTGGCGTGGGAGTATATTGATCCCAATTTTTAAAGGGAAAGGCGATGTCCAAGAGTGTGGTAATTATAGGGGCATTAAATTGATGTCCCACACTTTGAAGATACTGGAAAGGATGATAGATGCTAGACTGAGAGAAGAAGTACAAATAGGTAAAGAGCAGATGGGATTTATGAAGGGAAGGGGAACAACAGATGGTATATTTTGTCTGAGGCAAATAATGGAGAAATTTGGGGAAAGACCAAGGGACCTACATATGGTATTCATTGACCTTGAAAAGGCTTATGACCGAGTCCCGAGACAAGAGGTATGGAGGAGTCTGAGGGAGAAGATGGTGCCAGAGAAGTATGTGCGATTGATACAAGAGATGTACCGGAATGTATTTACCAGAGTGAGGAGCAGTGTTGGGGAGACAGAAGGTTTTGAGGTGAGAGTAGGATTACACCAGGGGTCGGCTCTGAGCCCATTTATCTTTAACATAGTGATGGATGTTATAATAGAGGAAGTAAGGGAGACAGTACCATGGAACATATTGTATGCGGACGATATTGTTCTGTGTGCAGAGAGCAGGGAAGATCTGGAAGTGAAATTGGAAAGATGGAGACAAGTACTGGAGGACAGAGGAATGAGAATAAGTAGATCTAAGACAGAATATATGTGTACCACCACTGAGGGGGATGATAGAGAAAGTATTCAGCTTGGTGGAGAGCAAATAAGGAGAGTTGATAAGTTTAAGTATTTGGGAGCTTTTGTTAACGCTGGAGGAAGTATGGAAGAAGAAGTAAAACATCGGGTACAGGCAGGTTGGAACAACTGGAGAGCGGACTCTGGAGTTCTTTGTGACAAAAGAGTGCCGCTTATGTTAAAAGGAAAATTTCACAAGACGGTGGTAAGAACAGCAATGCTGTATGGTACGGAAACAGCAAGCATGAGAAAAACAGAGCAGAGGAAGATGGATGTGGCAGAAATGAGAATGCTTAGGTGGATGTCTGGGGTGACAAGAGAGGATAGGATCAGAAATGACTACATAAGGGGGTCGACTAAGGTGGTGGAAGTATCAAAGAAAGTACAGGAGGGGAGGCTGAGATGGTATGGACACCTGTTGAGGAGAGATGAGGACCACGCTGGGAGACATACTATGGGGGTGGAGGTGCAAGGAAGAAGAAGAAGAGGGAGACCAAGAAAGAGATGGAAGGACTGTGTGAGAGGAGACTTACATGAGAAGGGAATTGATGAGGCAGAAGCGCAGGATAGAAATAGATGGAAACGGCTCATCCGAAACGGCGACCCCATATAAAAATGGGAACAAGGTGGAAAGAAGAAGAAGAAATCTTACACAGTTATATTATAAGCGAGGAGCATATTTGAAAACATTGTAAGATGTTGGTTACCCTTAGCTTTTGTGCCAGCTGATGATATTTACGAGGTATTTGAATCTTTGCAAGATGTTATGCCTCCTGAATTGGAATATTTAACAAATTATTTCAAGATACGTGGATTGGTTTTCCCTTCCGACGCCGTAGGAGAGATGCTATTTTTAAACCTTTGTTATGGAGTACTTTTGATCGGGTGCTGAGAGACCTACCAAAGACCAATAACTCATTAGAAGGGTGGCACCAAAGTCTTCAGTTAACATTGAGTTACAGCCACCCAACCATTTATAAGTTTATGGAGTTTTTGAAATTGGAGCAAGACAATGCAGAGAATAGGATACTGAGAATAAAAAAAAAAAGTAAATTGCGAGAGAACAGCTAAGGCAATAAAAATGCTAGTTAGTAAATATTGGAATCGAGTAAACAAATTGGAATACTTACAAAATATAAGCTACCTCATTGAATTACAGAAATAAATTAGTATGAATATTTTTGTACAGGAACATTTTATAGTATGTCATTTCAATTAATATTTATCTACTTTTTAAAATTCAATATGGTACAAATAAAAAATAAATCTGATCACTGTTTTCTTTGTTTTCCATGTTTTTATTTTATTTCACAAATTGTCTTTTGTGCTGAAAAGTCCTTGCCCTGAATTGTCATGCGCAGAATTGTCCCTAAGCTGAACTGTCATGCTGAATTGTCCTGCGCGTAATTGTCGGTGCTCCCGCCAGAGGTGGTAAACAAGGATTTCATTCAGATCGGAAGACTGCTGTTCTACTTCTGTATCTCTTTATGCCTATACAGGCAGCTCCCGGTTAATGTCAGGGGTTCCGTTCCTGGGGGTCCAACGCTAAGCGAAATTCAAGTCTATGGGCATCACAATCCACCTTACTGTGCTCTAGACATGATAACTATGCCTTGGAGTGTCAAGGCCAGGTATTTTTCCCTAAAAAGTATTAACTTTAATGAAAATGTGGAAGGTCATTTGCCTAATCATTTACCATGGTCTGTCTGGTAGTAATACAAATTGTTAATGTCAGATTCAATGAACATACAAGTAAATCTTAGCCTAGTATGAGAGAGAGAGAGAGAGCAAGAGAGAGAGAGAGAGAGAGAGAGATAGAGAGAGAGGAGAGAAGGGGAGAGAGAGAGAGAGAGAGAGAGAGAGTGTCACCTTTTCCAGACTGCTAACGTATCCTCCATCTCTTTATTTATTATATTGTCTAGTTAGATCAGCTAAAAAAGCAAACGAAAATGATAAAAATTGTCGTTGGTACTGTTGTAATTGTTGCTTAACCCTTTAACGCCGAAGGGGTATAATAAAAATCGTCTCCCGTATGCCGGGGGGTCTCGTAGTGAGCGCCGAAGCGGAAAAAATATTTTTTTCAAAAAATTACAGCGCGCTTAGTTTTCAAGATTAAGAGTTCATTTTTGGCTCCATTTTTTGTCATTGCCTGAAGGTTAGTATGCAACCATCAGAAATGAAAAAAATATCATTATCATATATAAATAATGCGATATATAATTGCGCGAAAACAAAATTTCATATATAATTGTATTCAAATCACGCTGTGAGCAAAACGGTTAAAGCTAATGAGTTAATTTTTTTTATTGTATTGTACACTAAATTGCGATCATTTTGGTATATAACACATTGTAAAACGATCAAAGCATTTTTTTTCAAAAATTCACCATAAATCGAAATATTGTTCTAGAGATTTCCAATGTGTTTCAAAATGAAGGTAAATGATTGAATATTACTATACTGTAAGTGTTTTAGCTTACAATTGCAGTTTTCGACCATTTCGGACGAGTTAAAGTTAAGCAAATGTAGAGTTTTTTTTGTATATTTTTTTATATGCAAATATTTCAAAAATGAGAAAAGCTACAACCTTCAAGTACTTTTTTGTTGTATTCTGCATAAAATTGTGCACATTTTCATATATAAAACTATGAAACACCTAATATGAAACGGAGCAAATATTAGGAGAATGCGACGTACACATTTCGGAGATTTGCGGCGGAGAATCCGCGCGTGGAGGGAAAGAAAGTTTTTTTTTTTTTAAATTCACCATAAATCTAAATATTGTGCTAGAGACTTCGAATTTGTTTCAAAATTAAGATAAATGACTGAATATTACTAGACTGTAAGAGTGTTAGCTTACAATTGCATTTTTCGACTATTTTGGTAGAGCCAAAGTTGACCAAACGTGGTTTTTTTTCTATTTATCGTGATTTATATACAAATATTTTGAAAATGAGAAAAGCTACAACCTTCAATTATTTTGTGCTGTATTCTACATGAAATTGCGCACATTTTCATATATAAAACTTTATGTAACGGCTAATTTAAAATGGTGCAAACATTACGACAATCGGACGAAAAAATTTGATTTTTTTTTTTGGAAGAGTTACCGCGCGGACGTAAGGAAAATGTTTTTTTTTATAAATTCACCATAAATCGAAATATTGTGCTAGAGACTTCCAATTTGTTGCAAAATAAAGGTAAATGATTGAATATTACTAGAATATAAGAGTTTTAGCTTACAATTGCGTTTTTCGACCATATCGGTAGAGTCAAAGTTGACCAAAGGTTGAAATTTTGGCACTTAACGTTATTTATATAAAAATATTTCAAAACTGATGAAAGCTACAACCATGAGTTGTTTTTAGTTGTATTCTACATGAAATTGCGCACATTTTCATATATAATACTCCATGTAACGGCTAATATAAAATGGTGCAAAAATTATGTCAAAGTGACGAAATAATTTCTGAGATGTGTCGCTAATGTTTTTTAGTGCGAGAAGAAAGAAATTCGCGCTTGCGCGCCTGGGTAACGATTGTAAACAATATAACGCCTTGATCCGTGAGCTCCCAGCATCCCCCAAGGTGCGTGATTCAAAAGTTTTTGGCTGGTATGCCTATAAGTATTTTTCCACGAATTTAAAAAAAAACTTTTTATATCGACGTACCATACATCCAATCGGCACCCAACAGACAATTTATGTCGACGTATAATACGTCCAATCAGCGTTTAAGTGTTAAATGCTGCAGCCATAAACAACTGCATGATAACAGTTGTTCTGCTACAACAACCGAACCAAATCTGATAACAATAGTGTTTTTCTTGTATTTCAGCCATCGTACGGTAGTAAAAAATTACCGTAATGTTACTAATGACGTTAGTTAACCCTCTTACGCCGAAGCCCTAAAAATCAAAACCTCTCCCATATGCCAGGGCCAGTTTGGAGTGAGCGCGGAAGCGGAAAAAATAATTTTTTCAAAGCATCACAGCGTGCTTAGTTTTGAAGTTTGAGTTCATTTTTGGCTCATTTTTTCGTCATTGCCTGAAGTTTAGTATGCAACCATCAGAAATGAAAAATAATATCATTATCATATGTAAATAATGCGATATATGGTAGCGAAAAAAAAAATTCATACATAATTGTATTCAAATCAAGCTGTGCAAAAAACGGTCAAAGCTAACGAGTTACTTTTTTTTCGTTGTATTGTACACTAAATTGCAATTATTTTGATATATAATACATTGTAAAACAATAAAAGCAACACCGGAAAAATATTATCACAAAATGATGTACGAATTCGTAACGTGCGGACGTAAAAAAAATTTATTTTCAAAAATTCACCGTAAATCTAAATATGGTTCTAGAGACTTCCAATTTGTTTCAAAATGAAGACAAATGATTGAATATTACGATACTGTAAGAGTTTTAGAATAGAATTGCAGATTTCAACCATTTTGGACGAATTAAAGTTGACCGAATGTCGAAATTTTTATATATATTTTTTTTTATATGCACATATTTCGGAGATGGGAAAAGCTACAACCTTCAATTATTTTTTATTGTATTCTTCATGAATTTGCACACATTTTGATATATGAAACTCTATAAAATGGCTAATATGAAAAGGAGCAAATATTAGGATAATGCGATGTATGCATTTCGGAGACTTGCGGCCGCGAATCGGCGCGTGGAGGGAAGTTAAATATATTTTTCAAAAATTCACCATAAATCACAATATTGTTCTAGAGACTTCAAATTTGTTTCAAAATGAAGATAAATGACTGAATATTACTAGGCCGTAAGAGTTTTAGCTTACAATTGCGTATTTCAACTATTTCGGTAGAGTCAAATTTGACCGAATGTGGTTTTTTTTCTATTTATCGTGATTTATATGCAAATATTTCAAAAAAAGAGAAAAGCTACAACCTTCAATCATTTTTAGTTGTATTCTACATGAAATTGTGCACATTTTCATATATGAAACTTTATGTAACAGCTAATTTTAAATGGTCCAAACATTTCGACAATCGCACAAAAAAAATTCTGATTTTTTTTGGAAGAGTTACCGTGCGGACGTAAGGAAAAATTTTTTTTTTTTCATAAATTCACCATAAATCGAAATATTGTGCTAGAGACTTCCAAGTCGTTGCAAAATGAAGGTAAATGATTGAATATTACTAGAATATAAGAGTTTTAGCTTACAATTGCGTTTTTCGACCATTTCGGTAGAGTCAAAGTTGACCGAAAGTTGAAATTTTTGCACTTAACGTTATTTATATGAAAATATTTCAAAACTGATAAAAGCTACAACCATGGGTTGTTTTTTAGTTGTATTGTGCATGAAATTGCGCACATTTCCATATACATATAAAACTTTATGTAACGGCAAATTTAAAATGGTGCAAACATTAGGACAATCGCACGAAAAAATTTATCGGAAGAGTTACCGCACGAACGTAAGGAAAAAGTTTTTTTTTATAAATTCACCATAAATCGAAATATTGTGCTAGAGACGTCCAATTTGTTGCAAAATGAAGGCAAATGATTGAATATTACTATAATATAAGAGTTTTAGCTTACAATTGCGTTTCTCGACCATTTCGGTAGAGTCAAAGTTGACTGAAGGTTGAAATTTTTTTACTTATCGTTATTTATATGAAAATATTTCAAAACTGATAAAAGCTACAATCATGAGTATTTTTTGTTGTATTTTACATGAAATTACGCACATTTTCATATATAATACTTCATGTAAAGGATAATTTAAAATGGTGCAAAAATTATGTCAAAGTGACGAAATAATTTTTGAGATGTGTCACTGATACTTTTTAGTGCGATAAGAAAGAAATTCGCGCTTGCGCGCCTGGGTAAAGTTTGTAAACAAAACAATGCTTTGATCCGTGAACTCCCAGCATCCCCCAAGGCGCGTGATTCAAAAGTTTTCGGCTGGTAGGCTTGTAAGTATTTTTCCGCGAATTTTTTAAAAAACGTTTTTGAGTCGACGTATGATACGTCCATTCGGCATACGGGAGACATTTTGACTCGACGTTTAATACGTCCATTCGGCGTAAGAGGGTTAAGTAGAACAGAACTGAAATATTTTTGCATTAAACCTTTATTTGGTATGTAGAAAATATTGGCAAGGAAATATACAACTACTTAATTTAAGCTGCAGTTGTAGCTGAAGCTGAGAAAACAAAATGGTCACATTGCTAATGACTTTAAATTATCGTGCATCAGCAACATGGATGCAAGTCTACCACAAATAACAGTGGAGAAAAAATATTTTAATAAAAAAAACAGGCCTTGAAAGAGCACATTTTTTTTTTCACGCCAGTGATAGATAAATACATAAATGACATATGAAATAGGGTTAAGATAACGAACGTAATATGTTTTTTTTACACAAAATAACATGCTCCCGACACTATCCATTAACGAAAATATAGCAATTAAGTTCACAACAAGACCTACATATTTAACCCTTAAACGCCGAGCCGGTATTTCTGAAAGTGTCTCCCGTATGCCGGCGGCGTTCGGGAGCGAGCGCCTAAGCGGAAAAAGTTTTTTTAAAAAAGTCACAGCACGCTTAGTTTTCAAGATTAAGAGTTAATTTTTTGGCTCCTTTTTTTTGTCATTGCCTGAAGTTTAGTATGCAACCATCAGAAATGAGAAAAAATATCATTATCATATATAAATATGGGAATATATGACAGCGCGAAAAAAGAATTTCATATATAATTGTATACAAATTGCAATGCGAGCAAAACGGTTAAAGCTAATGAGTTAATTTTTTTCGTTGTATTGTACACTAAATTGCAATCACTTTGGTATATAACAAATTGTAAAACAATCAAAGCAACACACATAAAATATTCACAATATGATGCATGAATTCGTAATGTGCGGACGGAAAAAAAAAGTTTTTCAAAATTTCACCATAAATTGAAATATTGTGCTAGAGACTTCCCGTTTGTTGCAGAATGAAGGTAATTGATTGAATATTACTAGACTGTAAGTGTTGTAGCTTACAATTGCAGTTTTCGACCATTTTGGTTGAGTTAAAGTTGACCGAAGGTCAAATTTTTTCTATCGTGATTTATGTGTATTCTACATGAAATAGCGCACATTTTCATATACTTATAAAACTTTATGTAACGGGTAATATAAAATGGTGCAAACATTACGACAATCCAAGGAAAGAATTTCTGATTTTTTTCTGTAGAGTTACCGCGCGGACGTAAGGAAAAATGTTTTTTTTCACAAATTCACCATAAATCAAAATATTGTGCAAGAGACTTCCAATTTGTTGCAAAAGGAAGGTAAATGATTGAATATTACTAGAGTGTAAGAGTTTTAGCTTACAATTGCGTTTTTCTACCATTCCGGCTGAGTCAAAGTTGACCTAAGGTTGAAATTTTGGCACTTATCGTTATTTATATAAAAATATTTCAAAATGATAAAAGCTTCAACCACGGGTTGTTTTTTTGCGTATTCTACATGAAATTGTGCACATTTTCATATAGAAAACTATGTAACGGCTAATATAAAATGGTGCAAGCATTACGACAAACAGGACAAACTGACGGAAGAATTTCTGATTTTTTCGGCAGAGTTACCGCACTGATGTAAGGAAAAGTTTTTTTTTCAAAATTCACCGTAAATCGAAATATTGTGCTAATAGACTTCCAATTTGTTGCAAAATAAAGGTATATGATCGAATATTACTAGAATGTAAAAGTTTTAACTTACAATTGCATTTTTAGACCATTTCGGTTGAGTCAAAGTTGACCAAAGGTTGAAATTTTTTCTATTTATCGTGATTTATATGAAAATATTTCAAAACTGATAAAAGCTACAACCATGGGTTGTTTTTGTTGTATCCTACATGAAATTGCGCACATTTTCATATATAAAACTATGTAACGGCTAATATAAAACGGTACAAACATTACGACAAAGTGACGAAAGAATTTCTGATTTTTTCGGCAGTTACCATGCGGAACCATGCGGACATAAGGAAATTTTTTTTTTTAAATTCACCATAAATCAAAATATTGTGCTAGAGAATTCCAATTTGTTGCAACATAAGGTAAATGATTGTATATTACTAGAACATAAGAGTTTTAGCTCACAATTGCGTTTTTCTACCATTTCGGACAAGTCAAAATTGACCGAAGGTCAGATTTTTTCTATTTATCGTGATTTATATGAAAATATTTCAAAACTGGTAAAAGCTACAACCATGAGTTCTTTTTGTTGTATTCACGAAATTGCACACATTTTCATATACGTATATATAAAACTTTATGTAATGGCTAATATAAAATGGTCTAAACACTACGACAATCCGATGAAAGAATTTCTGGTTTTTTCGGCAGAGTTACCGCGCGGACGTAAGGAAAAAGTTTTTTTTTTCTAAAATTCACCTTAAATCGAAATATTGTGCTAGAGGCTTCAAATTTGTTGCAAAATGAAGGTAAATGATTGTATATTACTAGAATGTAAGAGTTTTAGCTTATAATTGCGTTTTTTGATAATTTCGGTTGAGTCAAATTTGACCGAAGGTTGAAATTTTGGCATTTATCGTTATTAATATGAAAATATTTCAAAACTGTTAAAAGATACAACCATGGGTTGTCTTTATTTGTATTCTACATGAATTTGCGCACATTTTCATATATAAAACTCTATGTAACGGCTAATATAAAACGGTGTAAAAATTACAACAATGTGACAAAGTAATTTCTGAGATGTGTGGTTGATGCTTTTTAGTAAACCCCCAGCATCCCTCAAGGCGTGTGATTCAAAATATTTTGCCAAATAGGCCTATAACTATTTTTCCGCGAATATTTAAAGAAACTTTTTAGCGTTGACATATTTTACGTCAATTAAGCACCCGACGTAATTTTTGTTGACGTAAAATATGTCCAATATGCGTTCAGGGGTCAATTCATATTTCAACTTAAAAGCACTTCATATGATAAAAATTAATCTATTTATGCTAAATAGAAGCAAGAAAATTGCTCTGAATCGAGTTAAGTAGGTTGAAATAACCCTGCCTCTGCCCTCAGCTGATTTTTCCAAACAAAAACATAGATTGTTTTGTTTGTATTTTATAATACTATACTTGGTAATATGAGGCTACACACAGTATTATTGGATACAATGAAGTAAAGCATAACTATTTTTTTGTTAGAGCCAAGGAAAGATGTATATTCGTTATGTTTGTATCTCATGAGGGTCTCTCAGTGCTTCGGCAAATACTGAAACACATACCTATAACCAGACAACAGTGCCATCTATTAAAAAAAAAACATTCTAGTTCACACATTTAAGTCAATTTTCAACTTAAAAACACTTCATATATAGAAAAATATAACCTCTCACATATGAACAGTTTTTAAAGATTAATTTACGCTAAATAGAAGCAAGAAAATCACTCTGAATTGAGGTAAATACGGCGAAATAATCTTACCTCAGCCCTCAGCTGATTTTTCCAAACAAAACATGATCAGTTTGTTTTTATTTTATAACATAGATAGTAATACACGTACAGTATTACTAGATACAGGGAAGTAAAGGATAACTTTTTAAAAGAGCCAAGGAAAATATGCATGTTCGTTAGTTTGTATTTTATAAAGCGGTCCCCCCTCATTATGGGACCACCTTGACGTGGCGAGGGGGCTCTCAAACCTCAGGAATTTCTTCCCAGGTTTGAACCCAAGAGTCCCATATGACATTATATATTTTTTTATTAATATCTGTGGATTTTTCCACTTTTGTGAAAATTTTCAATATCTAATAAATAAGAAAACATATCGTAACTTGGATTGAAGTTAAATCCAAAGCTAAATACAGGCGGTCCCTGGGTTACGACGGTCTCGGCTTACGACATTCCGAGGTTACGACGCTTGTCAATTATATTCATCAGACATTATTTCCAGGGTTACGACGCCTACAACGCTGATCTGGCAGATGAAATATGACACCAAAAATGTAAAATAATCAATATTTGAAGGTTTTTTTTTTTTATGAAAAATACCATAAGAATGTAGTTTACATAGTTTTCAATGCACCCAAAGCATTAAAAGTAAGGTTTTCTTAGGATTTTTGACGATGTTCCAGCTTACGACGATTTTCGGCTTACGACACATCTCAAGAACGGAACCACGTCGTAACCCGGGGACCGCCTGTAGTGGGAAATGTGGTAGATCCATCATCTACCCAACAATGTTCGGAACTGGTTTTTCAGGCGGAACTATTCTGTGGGGCTTGACCACAGATTCCAGGAGGCCTGGTTCTAGGGTTAGAACTCTCGGCATTCTCTTCGGATTGCCCATGACATGGTTAGGATGAGGATAATTGTATTTCGTAATACTTCTAGTCCTAGCAAGCAGGTATTGCTTATACTTGGGCCATACTAATCATGTTATGCCATCCCCCTTTTGGGGTAGGGTAGGGATGTGGACATTTGGGAGTCATTTCTCACTTGTGCCATTGGCGGAAGATTTAACTTTACGAAAAGCCAATGATATCTTTTCAAAATGTATTATTATTATTTTTTTTTTTTGTCTTTTAATTTTTTATGATAAATATGAATAAAGTTATTAGTACCCCTGGGCCCCTTGATGGACAAAATTCGGCACAGTTGATGACCACTGGAAATTTATCCCTGAATCTCCCTCAGTCGGTTCAAGATAATAATGCAGCAAAGGAACAGCCAATTCCAAATAAATTATATGATCCTAAACACCCAGCAGGGCCCATAGAAATTATACAAAAAAGTAAAAATCAATCAGAAGATAAAAACATAATAACAATGGAACCATACGTAACAGAGAAAGGAAACAAATCTGATACACAGATAACCCACATAAGGCAAGGTCCGAAGAGAAATAGATATTATTGTCTTAATCCAACAGTGGTGCATTTTGATAATCTTTTTGGACCAGATAACTGGTCAAGATTTCTAGTACTTAAAGCTGAAAATAAAGTATCAATAGCACTATTAGAAAACAAATTATTGATACATGCCCAACACAAGAAATGGAATGCCGATATATTAAAGAAAATGAATGGTTACTTCAGGTAACCACGAAAAAACAGTCCACCATCTTTTTAAATATAAAAGAAATAAATGGCACAAAAAAAACAATAATAAGTCGTGAAACATTAAATTATATACATTGCACTGTTATTTTACCCAACATTGAAGAAGGAGGACTACCCTCAAAACAATTGATTCTTGACTTCCTTAAGTTAAGATACAATGATATACATGATTTAGAAATCTACTCAATTCCAAATAGGAAAGATAAAAATAAACAAAATAATATTGCAAAAATAAAATTTACAGGCCAAGATCTCCTACTCAAAATCAAAATTCTTTGACAAAATAGAGAATTGCATCCATTTATACCAAAACCACTTCAGTGCCGTCAATGTTCAAAGTATGGGCACACATACAAAAAATGCCATAAAGCAGTATGCACAGTATGTGCATCAGACACCCATACTACTAATTGGAAATGTAAATCTCCAAAATGTATTAACTGTGGACAATCCCATCACGCAAAATCTAAGGAATGCTCCTTTTATCAATACAACACAGGGCTCCAGTTGTTGATGAATAGAACAGGAATGTCAGTCAAAGAAGCTAGACTCGAGCTAAAAGTAAGAGGAGTTGGTAATCCATCTAAAAGCCACTCTTTCGCAAATGTAACTAAAAATCTAAATATTGATCACATTAATAACAAACAACAAGATAATATAGGTACAAACTGATTCTCATATCAATAATGCTGAACCCCAAAACAGCATGTTGATATATCCACCAGTACCACTAATAACATAGAAGATTCAGATATCCATGGAAAAGACTTCCAATGGAAGAGGAGTCAAATAATGATAATGATCAAAGTGACAAAAAGAAAAGAATACTGGGACGAACCCCACCCAAGGAAAGAAAATGAATATTGAAATTTACAGTCAATCCAAAGAAACTCTAACTACACCAGGAGAACATTTTAATAAAGATATTGTACTAACCTCATCACAAGTGGAAATACATAATTACCCTCAATCCCAATCAAACATCCAACATCTGGACAGTAAAGAATCAATTAATCACTCTTTACAATTCCCATCAAATAATACTAATGGAAATCATACCATTAAACCAAACTAAAATGTAACTATCACTCCCCAATCATCCACAAGACCCAAATATTCCATTAGCAACAACAAAACAAACAACCCCTCAAACCAACAGTCCTTATCATTACAGAAAAGGACTAATAGAATTACAAAACCAGAAATTTCTTAAGCTGGATCAAATACTTCTGAACCAGTAATTAACATTACCAAACATGCTTCATCTTGTGGTTGTAATGAGTGCTTTGTAAGTACATATAACCAACTAACCACCAAGACAGAGGACTCAGTACGAAATTGTATAGACAATTTAATTAAATTAAGGAAGTGCCCTTTAACACACCAACATGAGAACGAATTATATTCTGAATCCTTAAAATACAAAAAGGAAATTATAAAATAAAAAATACTTATTGATATTAAATTATGAAAAAAAAACAACTGCTGAATCAAATAACCAGTATACAAATACAGCAATTAAAAAACCACAAATAAATTCAAATGCATATAAACTATGAGGCAAAGTAAAATCGGCAATCAATTTACAAAATTTAATACCAATTCCCCCAATAATGGAAAATAAAATTATTTAATGGAATATAAATGGCCTCATAACCTGACTACGTCCGGGTGAATTACAAAGAATCATACGAAACCACACAGCAAATAGGAGGAAGTAACCCTACAAATATCCAACACTATAAAATTGCCTGTTATTCACCAACTGATGGTGGAAAATTAGGCACAGCTATATATGTTCATAATAGCATAACATATGAACCTTTCAACATACCATCTATACCATATCAAATAACAGTTATTAAACTATACATGCCGGACAAAGTAAAATCATTATTTGTAATTTATATAACCAACCAAATTTTAATGCAAATTTTAGTGATTTTTCTGAACTTATTAGCAAAAGTATACACGAACCCCTACTTTAGTAGGAGATTTTAATGAACATAATCCATTATGGGATATTAATAACCCCACTGACATATCCGGAACCAACATAGAAAAAACTATAATGAAACACAACCTGTTTTGTCTCAGTGAAAGTGAAGTTCCAACATATTTTTCAAGTACACACCTAACCTTTTCCTAAATTGACATTTCATTATGTACAAATGGTGTAGCTGAAAATTTTAAATGGAATGTCCTAGATGATTCATACACAAGTGACCATTTCCCAATCATTCTAAACTACTTAAGTAATACCAAAATATTGCCGCCTACGAGATATAATATCCAAAAAGCTAATTGGGATAAATATTTCTTATACGCTCGAAACATACCATCATTCCAATATAATGAAGATCACATTACTACATTTGAATCGTTCTCAAACTTCATAATTAATGCTGTAGGTAAAAGCATTCCAAAAACCAAAGCACTTTCCACAAAATCCCCTGTCCCATGGTGGAATCCAACCTTAACAACCTTAAGTAAAATAAAACATATATTGGGTCGGTCACAATCCTAACAGACTCAAAACTTGCCTTAAATCACTCAACAAAATGCCCTATCATATAGACATATTAAACTAAATACTTAAACAAATACAGTGGAACCTCTACATACAAAAGTCCCAACGTACAAAAAATTCAGGTTAAGAAAGTAAAGACGAAGATTATTTTGCTTCTGTGTACAAAAATAATTCAGGTAACGAAAGGGCAAAGTCCGAGATTCCCCAGGCCGATGAGAACAATTTTAAAACTGGCGCGCCGCCAACTCAGTAGACTCGCCTCCATCCTCCCGATCTTCCATTGGTTCCTGATGCAAGTCACCGCCGTAAGATCCAGCTCTCCTATTGGTCAGCATCTGTCCCATCATGCCTTTATGCAAAGGCGTTCCTTGACCATTTTTTGCTGCAGCGTTATCGTAAACGCCTGAAATTCGTTCGTTCACATATATTTCGTTTGTTAACGTAAATTCGTGTTAGTGATTTTGCTTTCATTGTACTTTAAGTTACTTTATCGTGTTGTGTGTGAACTTAATGACTTAACGTTATTAGCCATGGGTCCCAAGAATGTTGCTGAAGTTCATGGAAAAAAGAGGATGTTTTCTATGGAGACGAAGATGGAGATAATCAAGAAGTGTTAATGTTTTCTGCCATTTGTTAATGTGTTTCGTAAACTTTATTGTAAATGTTTTTTGCCATTTTTTAATGTGTTTCGTGAAGTTAATTGTTATGTTTTCTGCCGTTTGTCCTCCCCCTCTGTCGCCACTTTCGGACATCACCTCACTCGAAAGGTAAGGTTCCACATTTTGCTACATACGTACATACATGTACACACAGTATTTCTTGTACCCTGTACACTAATACACTTTATTTACAGGTACAGTAACAGTTAAGTTAAATATTGAATGGTCCAAATTGTTGTATTTCATTGTTTATTGGTCAATTTAGCTTTATTATAAAATTTACTGTGGTGTTTTTGTAGGGCTTGGAACGGATTAGGCAGTTTACATGTAAAACGTAGTTCTAGATACAAAAAAATCAGGTTACGAAGGCCGCTTCGGAACGGATTAATTTCATAACCTGAGGCACCACTGTATAACAATTAACCACATTAAATCACTATATATAACAAATATACAGCCAAATTTAGAAAAACAGTAATAGCTGAAAAAATTGCATCATGGAAAGAATATGACTCAAACATATCTTCAAACACATCCACAAGGGATATCTGGCAAAAGATAAGGAAAATCAATGGAAAACATATAAGACTCGTAAGAAGTGCAATACATCTAAATGGAAAAATAAACCATGATACATATGATATATCAAATATAATTGGAAAGCATGTTGAAAACATCAGTGCTCACTCTAGCCTAGATATACATTTTCAAAATATCAGAAAACAAAAACAAAATATAATACTCAATTTTGAAACTCTTGAAGACCTGGAATATAATTATATTTTCAACATGGTTGAACTAGATAATGCCATCAACTCATGTCATCCCTCCACACCAGGGTATGATAAAATATCATTTGAAATGATAGAAAAATTAGTTCCTATATCTAAACCATATTTATTAGAATTTTATAATAGTATCTGTCTAAAACATCTCTTTCCTGATAAATGGAAACATGCCATAATAATTCCAATAAATAAACCAGGAAAGGATGCAAGTAATCCATCTAATTATAGACCAATATCCCTAACAAGCTGCTTATGCAAAATCTTAGAAAAAATGGTTAATGCATGATTAATGTATGTAATAACCAAAGAATCCATTTTAACACCAACACAATCAGGTTCATTAGTTGTCAGATCAACCCAAGATCCCTTAACACATTTAGAGGATCATATCTAAAAAGGCTTTGAACAAAAAAAATTAACAGAAGCTATATTTTTTTTTATATAGAAAAAGCATACGACACAACACAGAAACATAACATCATGTAAAAACTCCACTCCAAGGGATTAAGAGGCCACTTACCAATATTTATTAAGAACTTTTTAACAAAGAATTTTCAAGTAAGAGTTGAAAATTCCTACTCAATAACCTATAAACTTGAAGAAGAATCCCTCAAGGTAGTGTCTTGAGCTGTACATTGTTTGCTTTAGCAATTAATGACATTACTATAAATTTACCAAGTGGTGTAAAAAAAGAGTTTATATGTTGATGACTTTGCTATTTACTATATGAGTAGCAATTTGAGACATGCTCAGAGAGTTCTCAATACTGCCATTTCAAATATATTTAGTTGGACAAATTCAGTTGGATTTAAATTTTCAACTGATAAAACAAAAGCAATCATAATCTACAAAGACAAAAGATGGCTGAAGAACCAAACAATCAAACTTCACCTTTATAACTCTGAAATACAATTTTGTACAGAAATCAAATATCTAGGAGTGATATTTGACCAACATTTAAATTGGACGGAGCACATCAAATACATTAAAGCCAAGGGCATCAAAGCCCTTGCCATATTGAAAAAGTTATCACACACTAATTGGGGAGCAAAAGGAGACATTTTATTAACAATATACAAGACAACAGTTTTATCCATAATAGATTATATTTTTAAGGCTATCAATACATTTTCTCTCTCTCTCTCTCGTATGTTTATTTGTTTTGTAGCATAAATAAAGGATTTACCTAATAACTAATTTTCAAATAATAATATTGATAAAAAATAGTGATTCACAGTCTTGCCCAGTCTTTTTATCCACTTAGAGAAAGGAGGCCGGGAGTAAATGACAGTTTGATATGCTGTTTGTGGAGGGGAAGGAGTTGGAGTGGTAAGGAGTTATTCTCTCTCTCTCTCTCTCTCTCTCTCCTCAGGTCCTCTCTCTCTCTCTCTCTCTCTCTCTCGCTCTTCCTCTTCTCTCTTCTCTCTCTCTCTCTCTCTCTCTCTCTCTGTGTGTGTGTTATTGGCTGTAGGTATATATTTTTAATGGTAAAATGTTTAAGATGACTGAAATGATATTAATAATATAACCTCAAAGATTAATACAGTAATAGGTTAGTAATTTTAGGTATATTAGAAGTAAGATGTTATTTAAGGTATACATTTGGTATCTGAACATTCAAGATAGGCAGTTATAAGCATTTTTAGTGGTGGTTCTATCTATTCACGGGGGTGTCTGGTACACATCCCCCGAGAATACAGGGGGAACACTGTGTGTGCGTGTGTGTGTGCATGTGTTTGTGTGTATATATATATATATATATATATATATATATATATATATATATATATATATATATATATATATTGTAAAGATGAGTCTTTATTCTTTTTAAACAACCATTACGATGGTTGCATTGTTTATCATCATGGTGACGAGGTAACTTTTGTCGTGGTGTGAGCAACAGCTGCAGACAGGTTTTGGATGGCAATCTGAGTGGTTCTGGGAAACCTTGAATAACAAAAGTTACTTTAAACATGGTTTCTTAGGAGTGTGTTCGTAACATATATTTAGATATAATCATAACAAGTGATTAAATGTATAAAAAGGTTCTGTTACATACCCTTTTTGGACATATTCATAAATAAAGATAAATGCATGGAAAATATAGATGATTATTGGGTACCAAAAAAAATCAAAAGGTAAAAATCAAAAGGTTAACATGTATACATGAAGATTATGGTAATAGGTAACCTGATTAAGAATAGCGGTTACTGGTGAAACACAAACATGATCATGGATAATTGTTAAAGAGTACTTGTCACTCCTTGTAATATATAAATATAAGTGTACAATTGTATAATAGTATAAGTGTGCACAAATTAATACATAGGGCTTCAATATTTTATTAGGTGCCCGAAAAAAAAACTTACAACACACGTAGTGGGAGTAGGGTGGTTAGTACCCATTCCCGCCGCTGGGAGGCGGGTATCAGGAACCATTCCCATTTTCTATCAGATTTTCTCTGTCGCCGGTGTTGTAAACAACTGTTTACACACCTCCGCCTCAGGATTTTGGAAAACTGCTATTGCTATTTGAGTATCCTCTTGACTTTTGGTTTTTTTACTTTGGATCGGTAGCTAGGCACACGTTGATTGTGGATTGATTTAGATTTTGGCTTGGAATTTCCTTTAATAAGATGTCTGGGTCTAGTTCGGCTAGCGCCGGGGTGTGTATGAAGGATGAATGTAAGGTGAGGTTACCGAAAGCTTTGGCACAGTATGCAAGGGTTGCAGGGGACAAATGTGTACATATGATTTTCGCTGCAATGAGTGTGAAAGCTTGAGTGATTCGCAATGGAAGGCGTATGAATCCTACGTTCGAAAGTTGGAGCGTGATAGGATCAGGAGGTCTTCCTCCAGGAGTAAGTCGGATAGCAGACAGGTCATTAATGTTTCCCCATCTAACCCTCCTGTAGAGTTTGTAACTCCTAACCCTGTAGTGTTGCCTTCGGGCCCTCAAGTGGTGCATGCGGAGGGTAATGCCCTTTCTGTTATTCTGGATTCGTTGAAGAACCTTGAATCCAAAGTGCTTGCCCTAGAAAAGAGGCAAAGTAATGTGAAGTGCAGTGATAGTGCCCCCAGTGAAGTGGAGGGGGCGTCAGATCGGCCCTATAGCGCCTCTAGGCTGGGACCTCTGCCAGACTCCCAGGACTCAGGGAGAGGGCATGTCGAAGGCCGAAGGAGGGTTATGGGGATCCCCCACCGATCTGGCGTCCCTTCAGCAGTTCCTGTAGATGCTTCCCAGGCTGCTAAGGAGCGTGCACGAGCACGTCTCCTTATTGATTGTTTTTCGTCTCCCGACGCATCCTCCCCGCGCAAGGGGTGGGAATCTCGTTCCGATTCGCGGCCTCTGAAGAGGACCTGTCAAGATCAGGACGCTTCACGTCAAATTCCGTCGGATTTACGATCTTCTCTGGAAAGCTTCGCTGCTTTTCCGCCTCAGAAGAAGCCTAAGACGTCATCAGACAATGACGCCTTCGAGCGCCCCAGTCGCTCTAGATCCAAGGCAGTCTCTGTGAGAAGGAAGAAGGCGTCCCCTCGCCCCTCGCCTTCTCACAGGCACAGCTCTTCTCCTAAGAAGGAGACCTCTCAGACGGATATCATCCTCGTGATGCAAAGGCAGCTTGCTGCTTTGCTTAAACAGAAGGAGGCAGTTCCTCGTCGAAGGAAGGATGACAAACTGCCAATTAAGAGGACCAGGCAGTCACCCTCACCTTCTCCTTGTTCTTCCCTGTCTCCGGGTTTGTCACCCTCTAGAATTCGTTCTCCCCTGTACTCCTCTAGAGGTGACGATAGACGTCTTCTGACTCGTGCTCCCGTGGAGGCAAGGATTGCTTTCCTGCCCCTTTGGACGCTCCCCTCTCTTCTCTGCGGGACGATTGGTATTCTGATCTAGACGCTTTAGGTGTTAATGACGTTGCACCTATTGGTAAGGCTTCAGTGCCTGCTGCTCCGCTCAGTAAGGAACGTGCGTCTTCTCTTTCTACTGCTCTTCGAACTGCTCGTTTCGACGCCCAACGTGATGTTTGTTGTGACGCTCGTCATGATGCGAGGCTGGACGCTAGAAGGGACGCTACTCGGGACGCTCGTAGGGACGTTTCGCTGGACGCTCGTAGGGACGCTTCGATGGACGCTCGTACGGACGCTTACATGGAGATCCGCAGACGCTCGGACGCTGTTGACATTTTTTTGCATAGAACAACACCGCGTTCCCCACAGCCTTTAGTTGCTGATATTGCTGCAGTGGAAGGTTCGGTTTCTGGTGCGCTTCCCTCTTCTTCTCGACATCGTTCGGCGATGAGACTCGGGGCTAAAGGACTTTTGCCCCTGCCTACGGTGGTGCATTCTGGTAAGGAAGAAGGGGAGTTAAGCTGCTCTTCTGAAGATGTGGATGAAGAACAACCTTCGACGTCCGCTTCCTCGGACTACCAAGTACTGGCTCGCCTTCTCCGTGACTCGTTTGGCGATACCTTCCTACCCTCTGCTCCTCCTTCTCCTCCCTTGCAATTCTCGTCTTCGAAGACTAGCAAGACGTCTGGCTTCGTCAAAATGAAGACATCGCTGTCCACCAAGAGAGCTTTCCGGAAGGTCAATACCTGGATAGATTCAAGGAAAGCACAAGGGAGGACCACCTTCGCCCTGCCTCCGTCTAGACTTAGCGGTAAGGCAGGGATGTGGTATGAAACAGGTGAGGAAGTGGGCCTGAAGGTACCTGCTTCGGCACAAGGTGATTTTGCCAGCATTGTGGATGCCCCTAGAAGAGCACTTCTGGCTTCGGCAAAAGTTTCATGGACGACTTCGGAGCTGGACCATCATTTGAAGGGCCTCTTCCGGTCCTTAGAAGTCTTCAACTTCTTAGACTGGTGTTTGGGCGTGCTAGACATTCAGTCTCGTAAACCAGATTCGATTAGCCTCGGGGAGCTGTCCAGTGTATTGTCATGCATGGACAAGGCCGTCAGGGATGGCTCGGAGGAGTTATCCGCGCACTTTTCCACAGATGTGCTAAAGAAGAGAGCACTTTTCTGCAATTTTGCAGCTAAATCTGTCTCTCCCTCGCAGAGGGCAGAGCTTTTGTTTGCTCCCTTTTCGAGCCATCTCTTCCCCCAGGCTATGGTGAAGGATCTGGCAGTCAGTCTTCAAGAAGAAGCCACCCAAGATCTTTTGGCACAGTCTTCACGATGCTCTGCTGGACCTTCCACGGCTTCAACAAGTCAGCCTCTTAAAAGGCAGAAGCCCTTTCGTGGAGGAACTTCAGCTAGACCTTCCCCCCGAGGAAGAAGCCTCCCTCGAGGAAGAGCCCCTGCTAAGTCTAGGGGCAAGAAATGAGAGATCCGTCCTTCAGTCGCCGGTAGGAGCCAGGCTACGGTTGTTTGTGGAAGCCTGGAGAGAGAGAGAGGCGGACAACTGGTCTCTCAACATCCTAGAGAGAGGATACAAAATCCCTTTCGTGAAACCGCCCCCACTTTGTACAACTCCCAGGGACTTGTCCCCGTCGTATCATCAAGAAAAGCGGAAGATACTTTTCGACCTGCTCGACCAGATGCTCCAGAAGGGTGCAGTGGAACAGGTCTTAGACCTGGAATCACCAGGATTTTACAACAGATTGTTCCTGGTTCCAAAGCAGTCGGGAGGTTGGCGGCCGGTATTGGATGTAAGTCGTCTGAACCTCTTTGTAGAAAAGCAGAGGTTCAAGATGGAGACACCTCAGTCAGTTCTTGGGGCCTTAAGACCTGGAGATTGGATGATATCGCTCGATCTTCAGGACGCTCATTTCCACGTCCCGATATATCCCCAATCTATGAAGTACCTTCGTTTCGTCCTGAAAAAGGAGGTATTTCAGTTCAGGGCTCTTTGTTCACCGTCTTGATGAAGAATGTGGTGAGGTGGCTCCATCTCGACAACATCAGGATCTCTCTCTATCTGGACGACTGGCTCTTACGAGCTTCATCGCAGAACCGGTGCCTGGAGGACCTGCAAACAACTCTGACTTTAGCTGCGTCCCTGGGACTCCTGGTAAATCTCGAAAAGTCACATCTGACCCCAACACAGTCCATCGTGTATCTGGGGATTCAGATGGATTCAGTGGCTTTTCGAGCTTTTCCGTCCCAGGAACGTCAGCAGCAAGCCTTAGAATGGTTCCTGAAACCCACCTCCCAGCGGCGGGAATGGGTACTAACCACCCTACTCCCACTACGTGTGTCTTAAGTTTTTAGAAATTCTGTCGGACTTCAGAGAATACAGCTATATATATAGCTGCCAGGTAAGTATGAACAAACTTTATTGTATCTTAACAATATCATTTTACAAAACATTAAAAAATGGCAGAAAACATTAACACTAAACTTTACGAAACACATTAACATATGGCAGAAAACATTCACACTTCTTGATTATCTCCATCTTCGTTCTCCATAGAAAGCATCCTCTTCTTTCCGTGAACTTCAGCAACATTCTTGGGACCAATGGCTAATAACGTAAGTAATTAAGTTCACACACAACACGATAAAGTAACTTACAGTACAACAAAAGCGGAATCACTAACACAAATTTACGTTAACAAACGAAATATGTATATGTGAAGGAACAAATTCCAGTGTTTACGATAACGCTACCGCAAAAAATGGTCAAGGAACGCCTTTACATAGAGGCATGATGCTGTCCAATAGGAGAGCAGGATCTTATGGCGGTAATTAGCATCAGGAACCAATGGGAGAGTGGGAGGATGGTGGTGAGTCTACTCAGTTGGCAGCGCACGAGTTTTAAAATTGATCTCGGTGGTCCGGGCGAATCTCAGGACTTTACAGTAACACCCTTTCATAACCTGAATTATTTTCGTATGCAGAGGCAAAAAAAATCTTCGTTTTCGCTTTCATAACTTGAATTTTTCATAAGTTGGGACTTTCAGATGTTGAGGTTCCACTGTATTATTATTATGTGAAAATATTAATAAGCATATACACATGTACCATTAAAATTCTCTCGTCTCAGTAAAAGGGGGAGAGAGAGTTATCCGTATTTGAAAGAGTGAAATGGAAAGGTTATTCTAGCATTTCTTTAAAATACTATCTCAAATGATTTTTGTGATTACAGTTATAGTATTACTATTATTTGAAAATATTAATAAACATATTATACATACATGTACCATAAAAATCTCTCATCTCGGTAAAGAGAGAGAGAGAGAGAGAGAGAGAGAGAGACTCGCTCCCCTCCTGTCACATTACTTGATATATTTGACAGCTGTTGGTCCTCAGTTTGGTACCTGGAGTTTGAAAGAAAGATGCATGAGGACTGGGATTTCCTTTATACTTACGTAATTTTTTAATTTATAAACTAAAATCTTACTAATTCATTTTAGTATTTTCTTTAATGAATTGATATTATTGCTGTTTACATTAATATTGATATTTGAAAATTAGTAAATCATTTATTTATCATACAAAAAAACATACATCTCTGGAGAGAGAGAGAGAGAGAGAGAGAGAGAGAGAGAGAGAGAGAGAGAGGAGAGAGAGAGAGAGAGAGATTGGAGAGAGAGAGAGAGTTATCCTATTTTTTGAAAGTGATGAAATGGAAAGATTGTAGTAAATTTTTAATCATAAAATACTATCAAATATGATTTTTGTAATTACAATATTTTCATTTGAAAATATTCCAATAAAACATATATACATACATTTACTATAAAAATCTTAAATTCTCAGGACGAGTAGAGAGGAGAGAGAGAGAGAGAGAGAGAGAGAGAGAGAGAGAGAGAGAGTTATCCTTATTTTGAAAGTGTGAAATGGAAAGATTGTAGTATTTCTCTAAAATACTATCAAATATGATTTTTGTAATTACAATTATTTTCATTTGAAAATATTAATAAACATATTATACATACATGTACTATAAAAATCTTAAATCTCAGGAGAGAGAGAGAGAGAGAGAGAGAGAGAGAGAGAGAGAGAGAGAGAGAGAGAGAGAGAGAGAGAGAGAGAGAACACTCCCTCCCTTCCAGTCACATTACGTGATATATTTGATAGCTGTTGGACCTCGGTTTGGTACCTGGAGTTGGAAAGAGAGATGCGTGAAGACTGGGATTTCCTTTATTCTTGCATAATTTTTTAATTTATAAACTAAATCTTAATAATTCACTATAGTATTTTCTTTAATGAATTAATTGCTCTTTACTTTTATATTATTTGAAAATTACTAAATCATTTATTTATCATATGGAAAACATACATCTCTGTAAGAAAGAGAGAGAGAGAGAGAGAATTATTATTGTTATTATGTGATAACATTTAATCTTATTGAACTTACTAATACAGTATTGATCAATGTTTTAAAATTAGTAAATCATTTTTGTATCATAAAAATGTATTTAGTCATGAAAATAACATCAAAATACGCTAATTTGGGAGTATTTATCGTTGGAAAAAACCTGCGAACGGGCGAATTCCCTGCAAATAATGGATAGATAAGGTCCAGAGAGAAATCCGCAAATCCAGAGAATGCGAATAAGGGGGCCCCACTATATATATGTGTATATATATATATATATATATATATATATATATATATATATATATATATATATATATATATATATATATATATATAACATATATATCATATAGATATATATATATATATATATATATATATATATATATATATATATAGTATATATATATATATATATATATATATATAAATAAAGGTATAAGCCATGAAGGAAAAATAAACAACGGAGTTTCTCCAAGATCTTTTGACTCAACGTCCTTTACTCAGCAGACAAACTGACTTACATGAGAAATTGACAGTACAGGAAAGGTCGTATAACTGACAGATTGGAATTATAAGGAGATATTAGTATACATAGAATCCGACACACCTGGAGAAAGAGTAACCTTTCCAAACAAGCATAAACTTGGGTTCAATTTAAGAACAAAAAGATTAAGTCCAATTACTCAGACGCAGGGACACGACAATTAAAGGATTATACAGGGCGACAGCTGACCAAATTCAGATCTTTGGTAAACAAAAACTTATTCACAAAACATATTAAACATACATATACAATGAAAATGTCTCTTAAGGCAACTAATTTTCTATTTAAGTCTGTCATTATATCTTTGACATCATTCTTAAACATGTTACAAATACAAGGGTCTAAATGAAACAAGTCACGACTAATATCAAAATTACAATAGGGAGTAAGTTGTAAACAGCAGATTCTAATATCAAAATTACAATAGGGAGTAAGTTGTATAACAGCAGATTCTAAAAGATTTCATGATAAGACATCTTTTGACCTTGCAATTACTGAACTACCAATCCAATTTATCCGGTGGTGGTTGTTTTCACTTAACCCTCTTACGCCGAAGCGGTAAAAAAAAAATTGTCTCCCGTGTGCCGGAGGTGTTTCAGAGTGAGCGTGGAAGCAGAAAAAATATTTTTTTCAAAAATTCACAGCGCGCTTAGTTTTCAAGATTAAGAGTTCATTTTTGGCTCCTTTTTTTGTCATTGGCTGAAGTTTAGTATGCAACCATCAAAAATGAAAAAAATTATCATTATCATATATAAATAATGCGATATATGATAGCGCAAAAACGAAATTTCATATATAATTGTATTCAAATCGTGCTGTGGGCAAAACGGTTAAAGGTAACAAGTAACTTTTTTTCGTTGTAATGTACACTAAATTGCGATCATTTTGGTATATAACACATTGTAAAATGATAAAAGCAACACAGAGAAAATATTATCACAAAACAATGCATGAATTCGTAACGCGCGGACGTAAACACATATTTTTTTCAAAAATTCACCATAAATCTAAATATTGTCCTAGAGACTTCCAATTTCTTTCAAAATGAAGACAAATGATTGAATATTACTATACTGTAAGAGTATTAGCTTACAATTGCAGTTTTCGACCATATCTGACGAGTTAAAGTTGACCGAGTGTCGAATTTTTTTATATATATATATTTTATATGCAATTATTTCGGAAATAAGAAAAGCTACAACCTTCAAATATTTTTCGTTTTATTCTACATGAAATTGCACACATTTTCATATATAAAACTCTATGAAATGCCTAATATGAAATGGAGCAAATATTCCGAGAATGGGACGTACGCATTTCGGAGATTTGTGGCGGAGAATCCGCGCGCGAAGGGAAGGAAAGATTTTTTTTAAATTCACCATAAATCTAAATATTGTGCTAGAGACTTCGAATTTGTTTCAAGATAAAGATAAATGACTGAATATTACTAGACTGTAAGAGTTTTAGCTTACAATTGCGTTTTTCGACCATTTCGGTAGAGTCAGAGTTGACCGAACGTGGTTTTTTTTTCTATTTATCGTGATTTATATGCAAATATTTCAAAAATGAGATAAGCTACAACCTTAAATTATTTTTTGTTGTATTCTACATGAAATTGCGCACATTTTCATATATAAAACTTTATGTAACGGCTAATTTAAAATGGTGCAAACATTACCACAATCGCACGTATGATTTTTTCGGAAGAGTTTCCGCGCGAACGTAAAGAAAATGTTAATTTTTTCATAAATTCACCATAAATCGAAATATTGTGTGAGACTTCCAATTTGTTGCAAAATGAAGGTAAATGCTTGAATATTACTAGAATATAAGTGTTTTAGCTTACAATTGCGTTTTTCGACCTTTTCGGTAGAGTCAACGTTGACCGACAAGGTTGAAATTTTGGACAATTATCGTTAATTTATATGAAAATATCTCAAAACTGATAAAAGCTACAACCATGGGTTGTTTTTAGTTGTATTGTGCATGAAATTGCGCACATTTCCATATATAAAACTTTATATAACAGCTAATTTTAAAATGGTGCAAACATTACCACAATCGCATGTATGATTTTTTTCGGAAGAGTTACCGCACGGACGTAAGGAAAAAGTTTTTTCATAAATTCACCATAAATCTAAATATTGTGCTAGAGACTTCCAATTAGTTGCAAAATTAAGGTAAATGATTGAATATTACTAAAATATAAGAGTTTTAGCTTACAATTGCATTTTTCAACCATTTCAGTAGAGTCAAAGTTGACCAAAGGTTGAAATTTTGGCAATTATCGTTATTTATATGAAAATATCTCAAAACTGATAAAAGCTACAATCATGAGTATTTTATTGTTGTATTCTACATAAAAATGCACAAATTTTTATACATAATACTTCATGTAACGGCTAATTTACAATGGTACAAAAATTATGTCAAAGTGACGAAATAATTTCCGAGATGTGTCACAGGTACTTTTTAGTGCGGCAAGAAAGAAATTCGCGCTTGCGCGCCTGCGTAACGATTGTAAATAAAACAACACCTTGATCCGTGAACTCCCAGCATCCCCCAAGGCAAGGCGCGTGATTCAAAAGTTTTAGGCTGGTAGGCCTATAAGTATTTTTCCGCGAATTTAAAAAAAAACTTTTGTAAGTCGACGTAAAATACGTCCAGTCGGCACACGGGAGACAAAAAATGTTGACGTAAAATACGTCCAGTCGGCGTAAGAGGGTTAAATGAATGAATATTGCATTAGATGTTTGCCCAGTTTTTACAAAATATTTATGCGGTTTCAATCTTACTTCTAAGCCCTTGCTCTACTGTCCGAGATAAAAAGAGGGGCAGTCCATACATGGAATTCTATATATATATTATGTTGTTACTTTCCCTGGAGCCATTTTTTATTAAAATTCCTTTTAGTGTGTTATTATAGGAAAAAACAAGGTTGACCTTAAAGGCTTTTAACAATGATTTAATGGTTTCAAATCCGTTAAAATAAGGCAAACTGAGAATGTTCTTAGAATTTTCTTTCTCCGTGTTACTTACACTATAAAACTTTTTGTGGGCTTTATTATAACAAATATATAATATATGTGAAGGATAACATAAATCTTTCCCTATTTTTCTTATGTATTCAATTTCTTGATCCAAATATTGGGGACTGACAATGCGCAACGCTCGTAAAACATAGAAGAAAAAATTGATATTTTGATGTTAAGATGGTGGCCTGAATAGAAATGAACATAAGTTAAGTTCTTGGTTGGTTTCCTATGAATACTGAATTTACATTGAAATGGTTCTCTATGTATCAAAACATCTAAGAAAGGGAGGCAATTGTCTTTTTCCAATTCTAAAGTAAACTTAATTGATGGTACCTGGTTATTCAATTTAGAGAGTAAATCATTTACATCAATACCAGCAGGCAGAACAGCTAAAATATCATCCACATATCTATACCACTTTACAGGAATATAAATGATATTAGGTAAGTAGCATTTTTCAAAGAAGTCCATGTACAAGTTTGAGAGGAGTGGTGATAAAGGGTTGCCCATTGCCATGCCAAATATTTGTTGATAAAATTCACCATTGAATATAAACTTACAATCACAAATGCACAACCTAGTGAGTGAAATAATGTGACTTACAGGTAGAGGTAATTCAGGCCGAGTTAGTTCATTACGAAGATATTCTAGTATAGTCTATAGGGACTTTAGTAAAAAGAGAACATACATCAAAACTAACGAATCTATCAGTGGGGCAAAGAGTAATTTTGTTTAATTTATCAACTAAATCTAGAGATTTATATATAGATGTATTTCGAAAGTGTATATGAAATTGAACCAACAGTACTGATAATAGGCCACATAGGGTTATTTTCTTTGTGCGTTTTGACTAATCCGTACAGGTAAGGTAGCAAAGGAAATTTGACTGACAATTTGCCTAGTAGTTCTGTTTTATCTTTAAGGATATTTTTCATTGTGCTATTGAAGTTTTTTATGACTTGATCAAGGGTATTTTTTGTTAGTTTTTATAAGTCAAATCATCATCCAGTAGGGCTTGCATACGTGATATGTAGTCAGCTTCAGCTTTATCTAAAATTACTATACTATTTGACTTATCAGCTTTTGTAATGTGGATAGTATTGTCCTTTTTAAGATCGGTCAAACTTTTCTTATAGGTAGCAGGGACGTTACTTTCGTGCTTAACATTGGCAGCTCCGTAAACAATACCTTTAATTATGTCAACATGATTTTGAGGAAGATCACTATTTTTCAAATTTACTTAGGGATGACGCAATCATTAAAGCAGAAGGTCGACTCATTATAAAGAAAGATAAACCATATCCAAGCGCACTCACAACAATTCCACTTATTTGTTTACTTGATAGGTTTACTACACAGTCTTGACATGCACAATTAGTCCAATCACTACTGTCAATAAGATTTTTGAGTTTCCTTATTAGGGATTGTCCGGTATACTTGCGATATCCTCGTCACCGACTGCTTCTACTCTATGTAAGAGCTTTTTAGTTTTGGGACTTAGGGATTGAATGTCTTTCCAAAGGCAAGGATAATCACGGATTCTAAATATTTAGGCATTGCATTGGGTCTTAGTTGCTTTTCATTTAATCTGCAGTGCTTAAGAGCAAGTTTGAACTGTGCTGTCACCTGTCTCATTAGCAATACAAAGTGTAGAATTTGTCAATATACAAAATAGGGCCATCGCCAAGATGGGGGCCCAAAATTGATTTCATGACAGCTCCAGAAGGCCAAGAGGATTTAGCAGGAATGTCAACCTATATTCTAGTATAAATAGCAATGTCCGTGACGTATCCAGTTTTACATTCACAAATAACGTGTATTTTTATACCAGATATGTGCCTTTTTGAAGAACACAAGATTTTCATCAGCCACAATTTTTTTGGAAATGATGAAAAAGTGTATCTAGTCATAATTTTCCTTTTTTTTCCATAGTCTATCATTGGTTATTAGGATTCCACAGTCTATCTTTGGTTATGGGATCTCATAAATCATTGTCTGTGAAATGCAAAAATATATACAGTGTGGTATCAATCACAAGGTATGAGCTGTGGAAGGGCAGACTTGGAAAAAAAAACATATTTGTTGACAAGTAGCCCCTGACATGGTGCTTCAGCACATTGGGCCATGAGTAATGTTATTACGAGGCATACTGTCTTTCCCCTTAGGCTACATCCATCAACTTTATCATCTTTCTAAAGAATTGCACGCTCCTATCCTGAAATAGCCTGGTTCCTTGCTCTCATTACTCAAGCTGTTGTTGGTCATTGTTCCCGCCAATCTTGTTAAAACATAATCATTTGGCATATATTCTTTTCTGTCCATCCACTCATCATATTCCAAAGCTCAACATTATCAACACCATCGTCAATATTCAGATTACCTAAACCCTCCAACATGTCATTGTCTTCATCACTCATCATTCTCATTGATCATCTAACATTTCATAAGACTCCAACTGTCAAGGTGTTCCCAATAAACAAAATTTATCTCTCAACAAACCAAATTCCCCAAAGTCACTGTGAGGTGTATGGGCCAGGGATCAGTGGGAGAGACAGCATCCCCTTCCATCATAAGATCTAAGGAGTAACTAACTTTCCACCCAGCAGTGACTTGGATTAGGCTGCAGGGTTGCCATTTAATTATTACCATACAAGTAATTTGAGTTTCCTTGCAAAATTCATTAAAACTGCATGGTGCAAAATATGAACACTCACCAAACCAGTCTGGATCAGACCCCAATAATTATTATTATGCCTCCTATATTAATGCCCAAACCCAAGGGGTTAACAGTAGTTAAGATTCATCACAAAAAATGTTTGAAGGGAATTAACATTTTTTGGATTACTCATATTTTTTTATTACTCTCAGTGTTAAAGAAAAGATATTTATTTTTAAACTGTCTGAGAACAATTTTTTTAACCTATAAGAGCTTTATAAAACATTTGGAAATATTTTCAATTCGTTACTCAATTTTTGTCAGTAAAAATAACTTTTCAACCAGGTGGAGTTTGTGAAACACAGCATGCGGTTTTGGATTCTAGAAGGTAACAAGTTTGCACAGCAGTTGTGTATTGCATTTGGTTTCAATCTTCTTGATCTTCATTACCATATGAGGCATGAACTACACAGGCAAGTGAGCATGAAACAATTTGTTTTACCATGAACCTTTACTTGTAACTAGTCCTTTAGTGTGTAGGAAATCCATCCAAGTCACTTCAGTCCATTAACCATTGCGGTCTGGAAGTAGTGATTTTTTGCTGTAGCCAGAAGAGAGTGGTAAACTAGTAAATGTTGAAGAGAAAAATAAATATGGCTTTTCTTGATGAATTAATTTTCATAATAAAACTATATTGTTCTTACATAATATACAAACCCTCGGTCCTTTACATTAGGAATTACTTTTGGCAAAGCTGGCAAAAGGCCGATAAACTCCTGAACAAGGTGCTTGGGCAGTAACTGCCATCCGGTAGGCAGAAATACTTGCCTGCCCGGATGTAAGCATTCCAGTTTGCTTTAGGCCATCATGAGATGCAGACGCGATTTGGTGAGCCCTTGCCTGACTGTCATTAAACTCCACTTTATCTTTTCTTACTTTTTTATTTATTGAGTGCACTGTTTTTCATTATTTATTAATATCCATCCCACGCTTTGTGATGGCCTTGCAGGCCGCCTGCCCAGCCACCTTCCCCGTGTGTCTCAGGGCTGGCGACCAAGGGTGTAGCATTCACCCACATTACATACTCCCTCTGTTTGTAAGGGGGTGACAGTGTTTTTTTCACAATTATTTTTTTGGTGTTGCATTTGCTGCTTGTGCTGTTGGAGAGTTTGCTGGGAGGAGATTTTAGAGGGGAGTTGCTGAGAGTTGTTGGTAGTTTTCTAATTTCTGAAAGCACCCTTGGTAGTCGCCCCTTTATTCTCGTTTCTCTCTCCTGGTAATCATGGAGTTCTCTCCTTCGGGACTGATCCATCCTTCGCCCTTTTTGCTCACTTCTCGGGAGAGTTGTTGAGGGTGACGGGTGTTGGCAGTCGGGTGAACTCTTTACAAGGGCCTCTCCTGCTTCGTAGGGCAATTACCCTCTTGAGTGACAGGAGTCCTTCTCTACTAATCACATTTTCTTTTTTCCTCAGGTTGACAGTTAGCATTGTAGGCGCAGCAGTAGATGTTTGGATTGTTATTGTTGATTTTCCTTTCCTTTAGGATTTTCAACTTTGGCACTTCTGTATGCTGTGGCATTGCCTTGTTGACCTGTAGTTTATCTACTCTTGCTGTGCCTCCTGTTTTGATTGCTTCTGTTTCCCTGGCGACCAGTCACGGGGCGGCTCCTACTGTGACTCCTGCCGCAGCTGGCCTGGCTCCTGTTGCCGTTACTGTAATTACAGCTGGGCTGCTCCTGTATCCTGTATGTTCTGCTGCAGCTGCCCTGGCCACTCTTGTTGCTACTCCTGTAGAAGGTGTCGGAGAGAAGTTCAAGGAAGAAGTCCAGTGAGATGACACAAACACCTTCAAACTTATCCTCATCTGCGTCTGCTGCCTTCTCCCTGTCTTCTTCCAAGATGCATTGAGGAAGAATAAGGCTGCTGCTCTCTCTCTCTCTCTCTCTCTCTCTCTCTCTCTCTCTCTCTCTCTCTCTCTCTCTCTCTCTCTCTCTCTCTCTCTCTCTCTCTCTCTCTCTCTCTCAAGAAGTTCCTTCACGGGGCTTCAGAGGGGAGGGGTTACCTCCTTTCGAGAAACAGTGGCTTCTCTCATCGGCACTTCCCAGCCTTTGGGCTTGGGAACCGAATCGCATACCTCACAGGGTCTTGCATTTTCAGGAGCCATTGGGTGCACAGACTTTGGTTTGCCCTCCCGTGACCAGTTCTTTGAAGTTCGCTTCTAAGACTGCTACTGTGTTGGGGTCTTGGCCTAGCTGAGGCCTCCAACTATTCTTATTTTCTATGAAGTCTTGAGCATCCTGAACTAGTATCAGAAAGACTTCTCACCATCCCAGTTCAGGCACAGGGTGAGAGAAAGAGCCAGGACATGCAAGTGCCCCATCTCTCCTTGTCAGTATGACACCAGTACTTGGGCAGGGCCTGGTCTGGTGCTTCAGTCTCTGACTGAGTACTTGGAGCCTCGGTCTCAGCTGAGCAACTGGAGAAGTCCTACCAGACTAATAAGGGCTGTCTCTCTTTGAGGAGGTGGTATTCTCTCATTGGCTCTTCCTGCTTGTAGGCAGCTGATTTGCATTCACCTCTGGAGTCTCATGTTGCAGGAGTCTCAAGGGTGTGCTTGTTCACGGTATATCAGTCTTGACCTAGCACCTGGAGAAACAGTGAGCAAATTCCCCTAAGAAGCCTACTAAACCCTCATTGGCTCTTCCTGCTCGTAGGGCAGGAGCTGATTCTCATTCCCCTCTTGAGTCTCACATTTCAGGAGTCTTGAGGGAGTGACGTCTTCAGTCCGTGCTCTAGGTCCCAGTTTTAGAAGTCTGCAGCTAAGACTGGTGCTGTTCTTCTCGTTTTCTTGGGAAGCCAAGAGGAGACCTCTCCCATTGATCATTCTTACGAGATTCAGGAGTTTTTGCCAGGCACTCAAATTCCTTGGAATCACAAGTTGTAGGCTGGCAAGTCTCAAGTGCCAGAGGGTTCACTCTTTGGTCTGGTTTACACACAGAGCAAGAGTAGGTGCTGAGACATGCCAGGTGTTTCAACACCACCTGCCGACTCTGCTTGGTCAGGTCCTATCCGTTGTGTTTTGGATCTTATGGTCCGAGTACGCAGGATTGCAAGCATAGAATCCTCCTTTAAGCTTTCTTCTCAAAGGGCTTCGGCGTCGAAGGAGACTAGAATATTTTAGGGAGGAAAGTGATTCTTCTTATCAGAAGAGACTTTTATCGGCTTGATATGCATGCCGAGTCTGTAACCTGGTTGTGTTCGGGCCATCAGATGTGTTAGGCTCGGCTCATTTGCCTTGTCTCAGCTTATGTGCTACACTAGGCCCCTGGTCACTTTTGCAAGATTGGCTCAGCTTGCTCACTGGCAATGGATCAACAGAATCGAGTGGTCGGCTCTGTTCTAGTAATCTTTACGCTCTCCTTATGTTGGTGCTTTGCTGTGGCATAAGCAACCTTCTTTCCCGCACTGTCATCATCACAAGTTGATAGCCTACAGCTACTCCTCATGCTGGCTCTTCTAGCAGGACAGGTAGGAATGATTTTCTCTTGACCTTCTCGGTCGTTCAGAGAGGTGCAAGATGGATTGCAACAATTCCGAAGAGTTTGTCTCTTTTGGAATTAAGCTACAAGGATTAGTTTCTCGAGACTGACCTCTCATCGTCTCAGCATATACTCCAGTAGTCAAGGAAAGTTTCATTGGGGCCTGTCGAGTCTCCCTTCAAGGAGAGAAAATCAGGAGTTTCATGCCTTGGAAAAACTTGAGGGTTTTTATTTGGGAAATGAACACACTCAATTTCCATTTAGGAGAGATCTTTGCGCCCGTTCTCCAGCACATTGATCTCGGAATTAGGACTCCGGCTTCCCCTGTGGGGTAACCTTCACTGCTCGAAGCCCTTGCTCTTCCAGAAGAGACAAGGATTTTCATAGGAGTGCAACATTCCTTGTTTGTGAGGGCGTTCTCTACTAGATGATTACCTTTTCTCCTGGCAAGGAGTTAATTCAAAGTTTCAAAATGCTCAGTCAAGCTCTCATTCCCTCTGCTGATACAACAGAAGCAATATACTTATTTACCCCAGAGGGGTCCTGTGCCGAAAGTCCCAAAGTCATCTTGACCCTTGGGAATACCTTTATTTGGTTCTGTCCTAAGGTAAGTCCAGACGATACGTATTTTTGTTCAATTTTCTACATGGTTTTATACATTCAACAGCGCAAATAACACATACGATTGTGATTGCTCTTGTGTTTTTTCTTGGAAATCAACAAGGCATGTGACAATGCAAGGCTTCCTACTGTTGATGGGAGTCACATGCATATTTTTGTGTGAATTTTTTACCCTGAAAGCTATTGTGTAGTAAAATCTAATTATACCATGTCACTTGACAGTGAAGAATTAACTTAATTTTTTTAAGATTACCAAAAACACATAGTGCTTTGGGAAACTGATTTAAAAGGCTACTCTAACAAGTTACTAAGATGAGATGCCCTTCAAAAACTTACTGAAAAATATACAATAAATGTTACAGCTGTGAAAAATAAGATAAAAAAACCCCCAGATCATATTTGTGAAATTCTTGCACAAAATATCATTATCACATTGTAAATCTTGCAAAATGGTGTTTTTGTTCTGCTTAAAATATTCCTTCTTCCACAACCTTTTTTTTTGTGTGTTTCTTTCGTCTCTGCTTAAAACATTAATAATAATTAAGCAAGCAGCACGAACTCCTGCACAAACAAGTCATTCCGCCAACATTACTAGAACTTTGAATAATAACATGTGAACAGTAAGAGGCATGTGTTACGTTCCTCATTCGTCTTTCAACTTTCGCATTCAATTTTACTCCAAAAGGCATGCTCGTAGCACATGGAAAAAATGCATTGTCTGGACTTCCCTTTAGAGTGGTGGATACCGCGGCAATCAAAGAACATGCCAAGGTGTCTGCCTTGTCCTCTAGGCAAGGATTAAAAAAGTCTCAGGCTTCAAAGGACAATTGTGAAATAGCCAGCCTTCTTTCTCTTCTGAGAGGGTGCACATATGTCTCTTTCAACCTTCTTTCCAGTCAGAAAGAAGGCGGAAGGAAGAACTTGAGAAAGAATGCTCATAACAGGCGGTTTCTTACCGCTGGTAATTGAAAGGAGATGTTTGTCAAGTCTCTGGACTTGATAATGACATAACTGAGACCTGGTAGTAGGTATCCCTCAGAAGTACCTGCTTTCTTCTGGGTCTCGGGCATCTTTCATCGAAATCCCTCCTCTCGTGTTCCTGTCCTGGGAACAGCTAATTCGTCTAATAGCACTTTTTGGTGTCCTGTTGTTACCTAGAAGCCTCCCTTCGGGATAGCTTCGCCCTTGCTCTCTTCATTAGAGAATGCAGGAGGTCTGCTTCCATTCCTTTATCCTTTTCCTCTCTCAAATGATGAGGAAGGAATTAGGCTGCTGTTCAAAATCAACAGGACCCTTTGAATATGCTTATATATATTTACTTGTGACATGCATCTGTCATCGGATGCACTGACCGAGTATTAGGGACATACCTGTAGGCCTGTTGTCTTCAGATGATCAACTGAGACAATAAGTACCTCCCAATCAAAATCCTGAAACTCAAGGCAGCCTTTTGGACCTCCTGGGAGTTTTGGGATTTGATTTTGAAGTACCCAGTGGTGTTGTTAAGCAACAAAACCACGGTAGTGGCAGTTATCACCAAATGAGGGTTTTATTTCCCTCCTGTTTTGGTTAACATGCTGATGCTCAAGTGTAACTGTGGCGCACTTGATAGCTTTATTAGCCAAAACATTTATTTATGAAATATACTGGCAGGAACTCGACCTCTTGATTCAAGTGATGGGCAGTGCTGCTTCTTCACGGATAGATTTTTTGTCTTAGTATTGTTTCTCCTCAGCTGGGGGTTAACTTCTAATGAGAAACCTCTCTCTTGCCATCTCTTGGTGGGATTTGACTCTTGTTTAGGGTTCCTGTCTTGTGCTCTGCATATGCCCTTTTGAGAATTACCATTGAGATATATATCTCAAAAGATTCCCTATCATCTTTCTGTTTTACTAGGTACAAAAGAAGTCTGTAAGTCTTCTGCTCTTTTGCACTTGACCATGGGCCACTACAACCAATTAGAAAGACTTTTTCAGACAAACTCGACAGCTTTTGTCTTATCTCTACATTTATTCTCTAATTCATAAGGTATTCAACGAGTATTGTTTACCCCGAATTGAAAATAAAGAAGGGAAGACGAAGACTTGGCCTGTCGCCTGACCTGCCAGCACTGCTTCCAAGGTAATGAGAGGAGTTCCTCCCTGACCCAACCTTTGTTGTCAGTGACACAAGACTGGTTCCTCAGGCAGTACAATCTCTGTGTCTTCATGGCTAGAAGTCTCCAGCTTTCCTTGCCAAGCAACAGAAATAGCTGGGTAACTCTTTTCAGTCCTCTGTAACATTCCAGGGATTGGAGCCATTTTCGCTAGTTGGTGTCATTGATGGGACTTTTTTCCTGGTTCTGAGCCATGGGTTCTGCTTCTCTGATTTAATTATGAAAGACATAGATCCATATTCGGCCTAGTCTTTCACATGGAAGTAGTGTTGTTCCTCTGTGGTCAAGATTCAGCTATTGATGAGAAACTTCTCTCTGTCTTCCATCACAGTGACCCCAGGTCTGTAGATAGCATTTGTCTTCCATCACAGTGACCCCAGGTATGTAGATAGCATTTGACTCTTGTTTAGGGCGCATACGCCTTTGTGAGAATCATCAGACAGAGTTTTGTCTCCTAAACCCGGATCTCGTCTGTCTCCGGCTTTGGTGAAGAGGATAGATGATTTTTATGGACCTTCTTTAATGTCACCCTTCAAGGGGCAGGTATCTCTCTTTTGGCGCCATCTCAGATGTAGTTAGGTCTGAATCATTCGGCATCTGTTGCCAGGTTTGAGGCTTCATGATCCCTGGTACCTTGGACTTTGTAATCGATGATCCTTGCCAATCGTTACTTTGTCCCGTTAGTGTGTTGCTGTACTTTTGAGTAAAGGACTCAACATCCTTGAAATGGATGTTGATAACTTATTCCTAGTGCTGACTCACCAAGGAAGAAGTGTCTAAGAACATGTCTTTCTTCTGGTTTTGTGAGACGATAAGGAAGTTTTCCTGCAGCTGGCGACATCACCTGTATGCATCCCCGAAAGCTCATGGTGTGGCAGAATCAAAGCTAAGTGAAAAAAGCAAGCCAACTCCCCACAGTTACGTTAATCGCACTGACAAAATTTCCCACAGCCACACTTTCCCCTTTACGTTACTTTTTACCCCTTGGACAATTGGTTTAACGATATACCAGACACACAAAACACAAACACGTACTCACCTCAGGCTCCAGATACTCAGGGCTAGGCTGTGCTGTCAGCTGGATATAGGTTAGCTGAAGCACAACCACCACCGATAATCACAACACAAACCAACCAACTGAGAACCACAACCCCACAACAACTTAACAACCAGACAAATCACTGAGCAGATAAACACCAAGGGCTCGAAATAACTTGACAACCATACGACTCGCCCCAGCACAACAACCCACCAACACTGCTCCAACCACCACTCACAGACACCGAAATGCACTACCAACCTCTTCAACTTCACCACAACCAGACAGACACACGCACAACAACTTTACAACACCAAAATCAATCAAATAACACAACATCAACTGACCACCAACGGATAACTGCTGCTGCCCAAACTATTTACAACTTCAACGAACGCTTTATTTCTTACGACTCCTGTAACACACTCCTGCCATTGATATACACAATAGAGTGCCACAACAGACACGCTTATGACCACCATTCAACCACTCCCATATATTCTTCCACCAATCTCTCTCTCTCTCTCTCTCTCTCTCTCTCTCTCTCTCAGAGACGTCAAGTATGAACTACCATCATTACTCCTCCATAATGGAATCATTGGCTTAGTCCTTGGACCACATTTATGTATTCCTCCCTTCGGGTATTGCCCCAAGTCCTCGGAACCATTTTTCCTTGGATGTGTGGTGGCTGCAAAACAAGTTGTGTTTTCTTACCCAGCTCCGTTAACATGACAGGCAAGATCTCACCAGAGGTGTGGTTCTTGAAGTGAGAAGCATTATGAAAGTGACTGGCCTCTCCTCCTCCTCCTTCCACATCCCTGTACTTCTCTTCCTTTGGAAAGAGAGTAGAACTTGAACCCTACACTTGCTGGAACTGACATCTGATGCTTAAGTCTACGCATCGAGCACCTGTTCTACTTACTGTAAATAAAATAATAAAAGCAATCCTTCTCCTTCCTCTAGCAAGGGTAGAAAGGAAAAAATGGCATTAAGACAAACCCTTTTCGAGTCTTTGCCCTACTGCCTCCTCATATTAAGATTCTTCCTAGCCTTTTATTTTCATATGAATTCCGATTCCTCACCCAATCAAAAAGGTCCAAAAGACTGACATGTGATCTGGCAGTTCCTATAGTACTGTGATCAATATGTCATAGGTAGGGTACTTCTCCTCGCTCTTTTAGCCAGGAGGAGTTTCCCAGGTGTGAAGAACTCCAGTCAGTTCAAAGAGACTCCCTCACATTCCTCCCTCCACCACCTTGTGCAAGATTTTAGCGGCTTCTTTCCAGCTTTGCCGAAAGCCATTCCTAATGTAACAGACAACAGGTTTAAATAGTTAGGAAAAGTACAGTTTACTTTTAAAAATTGTTATATAAGTATATACAGGCGACCCTCAGCTAGCTGCAGGGGTTCCGTTCCTGGCTGCCGACGCTAAGTGATTTTCGATGCTAAGCGATTTTAAAGCCTACGGCCGCCGCACACCCTCTTTCAAAATTCTAGACCAGTTAACAGCACCTTAATCCTGCGATGACACAATAAGTAAAATTATATTTATGCAGTATAGATCTATAGAATTTACTGTACAGTACATTATACAGTGTTCCCTCCATATTCGTGGGGAAACAAAACAGCTCACCAACAACAACCCTCAACCATAACAATTCACATATAACCCAACAGGAACTCACAAGCACAACAAATCCAACAGCACAGGCACAACAACTCTAAAGCAAACAATATCGACTTAACAACAACTAAACATCAAATCAATGAAAAACCCAACTTAACTGACTTTCAATGCCTTCAATAGACTGCTGCCGACACTACTGACTATCACAGGCTCTGACCCAAGACTGACTAAAAACTGACTCCAAAGCCCAGAACTCTTAACAACTCTAAATTCCAACAGCACCAGCAGAGAACCCAGATCTCACCAACAGCCAATTCAGTCGTTAACCATCCAACCACCAACTACCCTCTCTCTCTCTCTCTCTCTCTCTCTCTCTCTCTCTCTCTCTCTCTCTCCTCTCTCTCTCTCGTTTCTCTCTCTCTCTCTCTCTCTCTCAAGGAGGTTGTCAAATGGAACTCCCATAACTCCTCCATATTTCCTCCCCCGTTACATTTGACAACATCTCCCTACACTCACAACACCCACTCTAAATAGCCTTCCGCAACACCCATGGATGCTTGGACACAGGCCCCCTGGATCTTGTTTGAGGGGCCTCATACACACTCAGTTACACCGCCATCCACTTCTCCCAGACCGCTTCCAGTCAGACTCCCATTACTATCTCCCTCACTACCATCTTCCCAAATCCCATTCGCTATCTCATCTACCCCCTCCAACTCTAGTCCTAATATCTCTCTTAACTCTGCCACCAAATCACTTACCTCATTTACACTCCTGCCAAACTCCCGAAGAGACTCATTCATACTGCCAACTACATCCTTACCACTTGATTCCCTTCTTGGTGAAATTTCACTAAACCCTGGCAACTCAAACCCACACACGCTATATGTATCATTCCTCCCATCAAAATCATCTGTATTATATGCCTTATCCACCATTTTTACCCTAACTAACCCCTCTATCATACAGCTCACGTTTCTCCCTTTCATTATCTTTCCTTACCTTCTTCCGCTTTCTTCCATACTCAACCAACACTAACTGCCGATCTTCCAGACCCATGCTCACTGACACTCGGCTCACATTTCTTCACCCTCATCCACTCACTCATCGCATTCTCCCGAACATACTGCCGTACTTCCCTCCACTTATGGAGCTGATTATGGTGTGCCCTAACCTCATCCACACTCCCATCTACTCGCAATTTCCCTAATACATAACTCAATCCACTCGGTCCCACTTCCAAAATCTCTAAAGGCCCTTCAAATTTCTCCCTTACCTTATTCACATTTATTCTCCCCATCTCATCCACCTCTTTCAACACCTTATCTCCAATCCTAAAACTTTCAAACCTTTCACTCACTTTCTTCCACATGTCCTGATCACTCTCGTGACAGACCCAACCGTGGCCTGACAATCCTTCCAAAATTCAAGACATACTTACAAGGAGACATACCTATACACTTCTGCAGTATGGTGTTATATACCCACACTGCACGTCCTACATACATATCCCAATCATTGTCGCCTTTACTCATTCACAAAATCTCCGTCATCGTTCTAACAGTCCTTTCCGCCAAACCATTCGCGCTGGGCATATACTGAGTAGAATACACATGGACAATACCCCATTCCTTCAACATTTTTTTCAAATTCCCACCCCACAGACTCAGGCCCATTATCACTCAACATTTTTGCCCGCTTACACACACACAGGCAACATCACTTGCTCCACTATTCACACAACGGTTTCACTCCTCTTATCTTTGATGGGAACCGCATAGGCAAATTTACTCATGTGATCCACCATCACAATTGTTCCCACAGGCCCCCTCACAGTCTTTGGCAAGGAAACACAATTAATGACAAACATTTCAAATGGCTCTTTCATCTGCAATCGCAACACAGGTGGACTCGCATGCACACTGATACTCCCCCTTAGACAGTCTTCACACATAACAGCCACATCCACACAAATCTTATTCAACCCAGGCGCGTACAATCTCTCTCATGCACTCCCACAACTTATTTTTTCCCATATGCCCAAACTGATCATGCACCAACAAACATATACTCACCGTTGACTCAACAGAAAACACCGGCACATACACTTCCCTGTCATGCACCCCTTCTTGATGCAAAAAGTACAATATGGGTGTCACGTTTTTTTATATTTTCTTTTTTTACTTGGCCTTTCTCCCATCTGCACATGTGAAATTTTTTTATGTGAGTGCCTCTTCTTTTTTCAAGACATAGAGAAAACATGAACTACTAGTGAATTTGGTTTAATAGCTTAACTATCATTGTAATATAATAGGTAGTTTTGTTAAGAAAATCTAAGATTGCCGTACAAACAGCTCAGTTTCAGTGAGCTAAATACTGAGACCGAATTTTCCAAGACCCAGTTTTCTTAGTTTTCTCTATGAAGATATTTTGATATTTTTGTATGCTTAGAATAAATGTTATGTCTGGATTAATCTTAAATAAACATTTTTAGTTTCGCTTTGTGCTTTCGAAACAGTGTTAAAGGATTTTATGTTATTTTCTAGCATTTTTAGACATTAGTATTCAATGTAGCTTTGAGACCGAATATTCCTAGCACCTATAGGGGTAGGAGTGCAACAGGAGTTTAATGTCAGGACTGGGATGAAAAGAAATGGAAAGTGTTTAAATCTCGTGTAGATAGGTTTGAGAGGAAGAAAAGGAGAAAGATGGCCACCAGAGCCAAAAATAAAGCTACTTTAGAATCTGTAAATATTTTTCTAGACATTTGGATGATAATACTGCTTTTTCATCACCGGTTCTTGCTATTTCTCCCATCCCTACCCCTTCTTCTCTGAGGTCCAAGGGATGCCAGTGGCGGTATGCCTGTGGGTAGCCGCCCCCTCAGTCGAGCCTGCTGCCTGACCCCAGGCTTCGACAGATGGCCATCGAAAAGGCGTCAATGGCACTTTCCAGCTTCGTCTCGTCCTCCCAAGAGGCTCTTGGGTGACATGGATTGCTCCCCTTTTCCAGTCAAGAGTTATAGAGAGGCCAGCCATAGCCCTCAACTTTCCCTCAGCTTCACTGAGCTGCCCTCCACCTCCACTTCAGCTTGACCCCCTGTGCCCGCTTTGGACAGCCTAGAGTCTTTTTATCATGCTGAGCACTCATTTTGGCTCTCAAGCACCCAAAAGACTCGCTCAGAGATCAGTCGTCTCCTTCTAGACCCCTCTCTGCCACCAAGCACCCATTGCCACTAGAGCACTTGACGCTTGCTTCCAAGCAACAATCTCTAGCTCCTGAGCTTGTGGCACCAGGTCTTGTGCACGCAGCTCCATCTTTGCCTCCTCACTCTTCGGTTCAGGAAGACCCTTCATTGGAGCAGATCAAAAGCAACTGCATGCCATTTGTGTGTGTGTGTGTGTGTGTGTGTTTTTTTTTTTTGTACAGAAACCCCCCACAGTTCCGGAGATTGTTTTTGGCTGACTTTCCTGATTGTTTCGTGCCTGCTGCCCCAGTGTCTCTGGCTTCAACTTTCTTTATGAAGAACCAGACAGGCAATAGCACTCGGCTCCCCAAGATGGTTCTTTCCTTTTCCTCCTCCTCCTCCTCAAGGAAGGCTCTTAAGGAGGTGGGTGAGTGGCTCTTTTTGAAATGGGAACAGGGCTAAACCACTCTTGCTTGACCTCCCTCTTTGGGAGTTTCTGCCTCCTCCCAAGGGGACTTCTCTTTGCTTATTGATTGGTTACGATGTTCAGCCTTTGCATCAGCGAATGTTATGTTTTCGTCACCTGATTTAGGCCACCTAGTCAAGAACATCTTTAAGGGGTTTGAGGTATTTAGTTTCCTTAACTGGACTGTCGTGACCTTCACTAAGAAGATCGAGAACTTCCCTGACCTGGCAGAGGATTTTGCATAGACTAGCCAGTGATTTTGTATTCCAACAAAACCATAAGGGGTGGCTCCTTAGAACTTGCTTCCTTCTCTTCTCTATGGGGGTGCTAAAGAAAAAGAAAGTTATGGTGCTCCTTCACCGTGAGAGGAGTCACATGGACAGAAATCTGCTCTCCTTTTCCCTCCTCTGGACCAGCTTCAGCTCATCTCCCAAGCCACAGTTCAAGAGATTTCTTCAGACCTGCAGATGAAGTCAACGTAGGATCTGTTAGCATAGTCTGTTAAGCGAGCTAAGGACCCCTCTACCTTTGTAAGGCCAGTTATTCTCGCACAGGTTTACCTGTTATTTTGTTGAAACTGATGTTCAAACGTACGTGTGGATGACAGTTTGTGGGTGGAGTCAGTACACTCACCAAAACTGATGAACTGATGGAATTACCTAAGGTTCCTTCAACCAACTGACAGGTGATCACACATGTGGATGTTAGACCCTGCTGCACTAGTTGTAGACTGTTATGAGTCCAAATCATATAAAAAAATATTCCCATGTGATAAATACAATTTGGTATAGGCCTAGACCAGTGTCCACCCTTTTTATGAAAGGTATTACTAGTGAAAGTAGGATTCACTGGCCATTTTATAAATAACTGAAGTAACCCCCAGGTCTAATTTAACCTTATTCATTATTATTGTATGAGAATAGACATCTCCCTTTAATAGGCAATACTTAGACCATACACTGTCGTGCCTTTTTGCTTCTTTTCCAATTTGAAGTGAATTGCCACAGCAGCTAGTCTATGTAGCTTCAACTCCTTATTACCCAGTGGAGTTTCCATCACTGTCATGTAGTGTTGCCACGACGAAGGCTAGGTAAGAAATGAGGGCAATGACCTTGAGTTGACTGTCCGACTGACAGTTCTACTCTTTATGTGTGGCCACTCGTCCGTCAAACGGTTGTGGGTGGACTGACAGGAATGTGAATACTTGGCCTTACCCAGTCTGCATCACCATTTCAGCTTCAGCCTTTTCATGGAGGAAAGCAAAAGCCTCAAGCCAGACCTCGGACAAACTTACGCTTCACGTCAAAGTCCGTCAGAAAAACAACTTTCAAACCCCCTGCCAGGTAATGAAGGCACAGTCCTTTGTGCTCCATTAGGAGCCAGACTTCTCGACTTTTGGAAGAAATGAAACCAAAGAGGAGCAGAACAATGGGTCATCAAAGTCCTGAAGGAGAGCTACTCCATTCCTTTTAGGGAGAAGCCTCCTTTAGTCAAGTCTCCCATCATCTTGACAACTTCCTCGGAAGGCTCCGAAAAGTTTTCAGCTCTTTTGAAGGAAGTCAGCTTTTTCTTCCTCAGAGGAGCTGTAGAAGGGTAGAGGTTCTCATTGTCAGCACCCTGAATCACTTTGTTCAGAAGCCAAAGCCATTCGACAAGGTGATTGGATGATCACCCTAGACATGCAGGATGCCTACATCTAAGTCCCCATCCATCTGGATTCCAGGAAGTTACTCCTGTGTGTTTTTCAGTGCAGGGTTCTTCAGTTTCGGGCTTTGTGCTTCGGCCTCTCTACAGCCCCGCAAGTATTTATACGAGCTCTCATTCATCTTGGTAAATGGCTCCATCTCCTCAGCATCAACATATGCTTTTATTTAGGTGACTGACTTCTCCATTCCCTATAGAAGGAGAAGTGGATGGAGGACTTGCAGGCTGTTCATCTGACTCGAGTTAGGAATCCAGATCAAGAAACCGAAATCTCAACTGACCCCTACACAAGAAATTCTTTATTTGAGGATGTTCCTGAACTTTCAGACTTTTCAGGTTTTACCATCCCCCGAAAGAGTCGACTCTTACCTTCACACAGACCACAGTTTTCTCTCTCCCATCATGTTTGGCCAGTCAGTGGATGGTCCTCTTGGGGACTCTGTCACTCTGACCTCCATCGAGCAGTTTGTAAAATTGGGCAGACTGCATGTGAGAGTTCTTCGGTTTTTTCTCGAGGCCAACCGGTACAGGAAAACCCAACTGGACTCCTTCATTTTTGCCATCATGTTGGAGGTCAAATCAGACCCATCTGTTATGGCTGTGGGAAGGAAAGCTTCTCCAAGTGAAATCTCTTCGTCCATCAAACCCCGACCTAGACTTATATTCAGACGCCTCGTACTTAGGTTGTGGAGCTCTGCTTGGTGATCAAGGAGTTTCCAGGACGTGGTCCATGGAACAAAGAGGCCTACATATCAAAACGTCAAGGAACTGAAGGCGATTCACTGGGGTCTCCAGTCATTCCACCTCTAATCTTCAGGAAGACAGTGGTTGTTCATGCAAACATCACTGCCCTGTCATATATATCTGCGAAGCAGCGAAAGATCTCCTGCTCAGGGTGGAGCAGAATCAGATTACCCTCATCACTTGATTCATTCAGGGGAGGCTGAATGCCTTAGCAGATTATGGGGCAGACCAACCTTAGGCCTGTTTGCAGTGTCGAGGAATCATCATCTTTCTCTTTTCTGTTCGTCAACCCCCAGACCCTTTGGCATGGGCAACGAATGCCATGCTTATGAACTGGTTGCCTCCTCCTCCTCCTCCTCCCATTCGTCATTATATGAGAGGTGATCAACAAGTTCACTTCTATCGCAATGTATCAATGACCCTGGTTGCTCTGTTCTGGCCCACCAAAGAATGGTTCCTGGACCTACTTCTACTTTTAGTGGATTTCCTGAGGCTTTTTCCACAAAAGCAGTTGCTTTTCAGCCAGCCCTACTACTTCAGGTTCCACCAAAGGTTGTCCGCTCTGACCCTGAGAGGATTCAGACTCTCCAGTCAGAGTTTTGTCAGAGTGAAGGGCTTTTCAAAGCTATTTGCGAACGCCATTGTTAGATGTAGAATGAGGACCCTTCCAAACCCTGGCCTCGCTCTTTCACCATTAAAACCTTGATGGACATCTTGGACCAGAGGAAGAAGAGAGGCTTCTTTGTCTTGTGAGAGCCCTTCAGTATTACTTACAGACGACTAAAACAATTAGAGGGCCTTTTAACCAGGTCTGATGTTCAGTAAGGAACCCTTTATGTCTCATGTTAAAGAATGCTCTAGCTTATTTTTTAAGAGACATGATATCCGAAGTTCACTCTTGGATCTAAGAGGGCATCCTACCCTCTTTTAAGGTGAAAGTTGCTACCTCTTGCTTTTAGTCACAATATGCCCCTCCCGTTCATCTTACGATATACATATTGGAAGTGCAAGTCGGTCTTCGTAACTCATTACCAGAAGGAAGTGGAAACTGTATTTGAAAATTGCGTTACCTTAGGACTTTTATCCATGGCTGGCATGGTGTTGGGAGAGGAAGCATATTGAGGTCTCTTTTCCTCCTCTATCGCCTAGCCTTGTTAGAGGGTGTCAAATCCAGGGAGATCCTGGGGGTACATTGTACCTGGATTACTCACCAGGTTTTTTTTAGGGGTTTGGGTGTGGTTTTTATTACAGTGTAGTTGACAGCATTTTCTGGTATTTATTCTCGTTTTTTGGTCAGGAGAAGGGCTTCTTTTTAAACTTTGCTAGCATTTGAATCCTTCCTTCACTGCAAAGTTCCCACTAAAGTAGGGACGACCCATGGCTATACTGCCACCCTACTACGGATTAAGATGTGCACCAACCAGGGGCAGTAGCCACCTGCAGTATCGCTCTTATCAGGTAAGGAAATAGTAATGGTGTCAATGGTACAAACTTTTCTATTTCAAAGTCATTACTTGTTTTTAATATTTTGGAGTAGAATTTGTCCATGTATTCCACCTCCTATGAATGTGGATTCAGCTATGTAATTGCATAATTGAGCCCTCCCTCTTCCCCTCGCATGGACATCAGGGCACAAAACAAATTGAGCTCTTCCTATGTTGTTCCTCTTATTCCCCGAAAGTGGACGGGGTTAACCACCTACCAAAACAATTAAAAGTGTTACCGCAAATTTTGAATTTTGAGGCTGCTGTGGGTGGAATCCTATAGCCTTGTAATTACTTGGTAAGTACTAGTATATATAAAACTATTTTATCATAAAAATGTCATATTTCATAGTGTTTTAGATTACCGTATATACTCGAGTAACGTGCGATCTCGCATATCATGCGACCCCAAAATTTTCACCAATAAACAGTGGTTTTGTCATGTATCTCATGTATCATGCGAGTTCCTTTTCCAAGAGCGTCAGTTCATAAGGTTGGTGGTTTAGCGTGCTAATGGCCGAGTCATTCAGGTGTGTGCTGCTGCTAGTGAAGTTACGGTAATTTTCTTACTAATCTCGAGAATTGAATAGAAGATCTCAAGATTAAAAAAGAATACCAAGATAATAAAATAATTGTAAAAATAATGCCTTGGAGTCCTAAATCCATTCTCTCTTTTCATCTCTCTCTCTCTCGATCCTCTCTCATCTCTCTTCCTCTTCGTCTCTCTCCTCTCTCTCGCGTCTCTCTTCTCTCTCTCCTCTCTCTTCAGAAATAAATACTGTAATTTGAGTCTTTCACCAACGGGTATCAGTAAATGTGTAGACATTGTGTGTGTGTTTAAAAAAATGTGCAGTACACACACATTCCGATGTTTCGGTTTTTGGAATTTTTCAATTTCGGAAATGTGAGGTCAGATGCATAATCAAACAAACATTACTACTGCAGCAAAAACATTTTTTTCCTTTATGTTTTTCATTATTGTTATTTATTAATTACAGTTTATTTAAATAAATATTAATATAATACTGTTACATGAATGTGAGATAATTAAGATCACGTATGATAAAATAGTGGGACAATTAATATCATATGTTCACTAATAGCTATTATTTTCAAAACAAACATTCCGTAAAACGCAAAAAATATATGTACATAACAATCAAAATATAATAATGTTCTGCAGTTCAACTTGTGAATTTCAACAATAAGTATGACTATATAATATATTTCACCATATCGCTCTTGCAGTTGAAGAGTTGTAAAATTTTGAGGATAGTCCGGGAAAAGGATATGTACTTTGTGATTACGTATCACTACAACGCCATGTGGTATTTTCATACCACTATATTGATGACGCATCGCTACGACACACTGGTATTTTTCATACCACTATACATTAAAGTTAAAATGATCATATTATATTATTGTTTTCACGAAAAAATAATTATATAAAGAAAATTATCGAGTAATTTTTGCTGTCAGCAGTCAGAAAATCATGAACATGGTAACGTTCAAACCTAGTGTCATCCACGGCATATGTCTATAAATAGAACAGAAGCAGAGGGCAGTCATTGGATAACAGATCTCCATGGCTACCAACCAGCCAATCAGGTGTTAGTTATACTACTCTGTGAATTTCTTAGAATGAACGTTTACACGTAACACACGGGAAGCTAACGATGATGTGTGTGCTTTGCATACAGTACGTAGTTTTTGTTTTTATTAGTGTATTTTACTGATTACATGAAGAATACTCTCTCTCTCTCTCTCTCTCTCTCTCTCTCTCTCTCTCTCTCTCTCTCTCAGGAAAGATACCGTCATTTCAATTTATCAGTATCTTTTCCTGATAGACAGAGTAAATATTTAGGACTCCAAAGCTTGACATATGTCAATTATTTTATTATCTTGAGATTTTTGGTTAATCTTGGGATTTTCCATGGTCAACTCTTGGGATTAGTAAGAAAAATGCAATTATTTGAGTAGCAGTAGCAGCAGCTGCTTCGCACACCCAAATGAATCGGGTAAGCCTAGCACGCCAAACAATAGTATTTACAAAATGAGCGGAGCTCTCTGGCTGGGCTGTTTTGGTCCACCCACGTGTTTGATCGCATACCTGCCAAATTTATAACAACAACAGAGATAAAACCATTTCTCCCATTACAGATATCAAATATTATCTTTTCCGTTGCACAGAATTCTAAATAAATTACGTTGGTTAACGATTGATAAAGTTTTTTTATGCAATAACAAGAAACGGAGTCAGATTTTCTATCAACAGGGCATCTCATTTTGGTGCTGTTGTGAATATTTCAACCAGTTCCATGTGCGCTTAAATCCATACTGACTGTACAGTCTGGAGCCAGTTCTCCCTTCTACACATATCTTGATTTCTTAATATCGTAGGTATAGAATAAATTGTTGAGCAAGGAAATATGAAATAAAGCATAACAGTAAGTTTGACGAGTGAGAAATAAACAACCGTATACAGACAGACTCACTCTCTCTCTCTCTCTCTCTCTCCTCTCTCTCTCTCTCTCTCTCTCTCTCTCTCTCTCTCTCTCTGAGAAAATAATAGATAGGAAACAATGACTGAATATTGCTTGAATGCGATATGGCAAAGTTTTGGCCTGACTGAAGTGTGGAGTGACTTTGACACCAACTTACAAGTTATTCCTGGTCATCTCACAGCCAGCCATGGATAGACATCAACTTCACAGCCTAGAAAGGGCAATCGTATACAGAATAAATAGGTATGGAAAATGCGAAATGCGGGCCTATGTTGTCCCATAAAAAAAGCTCTCGCTCGGACAGCTGTAAGATTTAGGAGAGAGAGAGAGAGAGAGAGAGAGAGAGAGAGAGAGAGAGAGAGAGAGAGAGAGAGAGAGAGAGAGAGAGAGAGAGAGAGAGAGCAGGGCCGAATAGGAAGGAGATTAAAGTACCTGGGAATGAAAGCCCCTTATAATCTTATAATTATAGCCTCGGGGTTTGTCTCAAGGACATTCAAAGGTCTGTCACACACGGGCAGTTGTTGTTTTTGTAAAATTAGCATAAGGGCAGATCTTTAAAAGCCACGCCAGAGAGCTCGCCACAGTGACAAGACTTTACTTTCCATATGAATTGGCGATGTCCTATACAAAGATGCAGGAGATGAAGATGAAATGATCAAAGATCTGGAAGATGACGAATATGATGACTGCCTTGATGGCAAAGAATTCAGAGCAGTATTTGATGATACGGACACGGAGAGCGACTTTGGAGGATTTTAGTTTATTAATTTTATGCATTTTTTTTTACTTTAATAAATTTTCACTTACCTGCGTATCCTAAAATGAAAATAATAGTTCAAGTAACAAATGTTTCTTTTACCGAGTAAAACAAAAAGTAAAAGATTTGGAAATTATAGATGGTTAGTCTAGAACAGTTAAACATGTTGTATAAACCAAAATAATGCAAATGGCGCACGATCGCTCTTTTGTATTTTAAAATACAATAGTAATATGAGAATGCATACAATATTATTGGATATAGTGAAGTACAAGTAAAGCATAACTTTTTAAAAGATCTACTGTTTTCCTCCGGTAGTAACTATCGCGATCTGCCGATTTGGGAAAGCATAGACGGTACGCTAATTTTATACCGCGTGTATGATGCGACCCCTTTAAAATTAGCTTCAAAATTAGGTTTCAAAAGTCGCATAATATGCGAGTATATACGGTAAATAATGGTAAAAATTACAAATTTTCTCATATATTACATGTACAGTGATAGGAAGGGAAACTGAGGGTGATTTGCCCATGAATAGTGAACTATTTATCCCAGAATGTTTTGGTTAATCAATTTTTCCAAGAATTATTTTTTTTATAATTTGTATATCATAAAAATTCTTATACATTTTTCTGAGACAAGAACTTGAAAAAACTTAATGATAATCTCAGTTTGTGGAAATTAAGAGTGCCAAAGACAACTATAGTGTATGGTAATTAAGGCTGAGCATAGTTTTCAAGAGCATTTTTAAGGGCCACATGTTAGTTCAGCATTTTTGCCAGTCCAGCACCAGGTTGGTCCTGTTGATCTCAGATTATTGGGCTTGTAATATTTATTCCAGGCGGGCTACTGATGGTATACACTGGGAGCCTGCAGCTGTGCGGTATATGACAAATTTACTTTTGACTCATATAGGTAAGTTTCTTAATCAGTTTGGTTTTTAGATAAACTTAAGTGACAGAAGTTCCCATACACAGAAAGCATGGGCAGTTGCAAAGGAAAATAGATACAGTAGTTGAAATTTTTGGGTGTCATATCCTTTACTGCAGTTATTTCAAAACTACTGCACTCAGGCATTTAAAGTCAATTTAGCATTCACAGGTTAACTAGTTCAGTTGGGGATGAGGTCAAAATGTGAACTCTCAGTATTTCAGTATTACCAGTGGCCACAGTGGCCAAAATCAGCAATATGTGCACAGAAATGAACATAGCCTTAAACAGCAATACATGCACTGAAAGTTAGATATAAACATGCTAGGAGTTAGGACATCTTGTGATGGAATGTAAAAAATTTTTTACATTAAACTTACCTCTTATTATGATAGCTGAATACTGTGTCAGTGAAAGAATGGAAGAGTGTGAAGTTGCATAAAAATTTAGTAATTTAATGGGGGTTATTTTATCATGTATGTTCACCCATCCCCTCTAGATGACCCATGTGCACCCATACCCTCTAGATGACCCAATGTTTTCAGTTTTTCTTCTGTTATGATTGTATAAGGACAAGTAAGAAAGAGCTGTGTAATAAAGCTTTCATTGCAAATTGGATTTTTTTCAGGCTTTTGATCTGTTGTCAATAGCCGTATTGTCTGCTCAGGAAGAAATTGTAGTGGTTCAATCCATTTCTGGTCCTAGGAGGTCTTCAACCTCTGTATCTCAGGTACAAGCTGGCACTTCTTGTCTGTTGCTTCTGTTTTGGAGATTGCTGTGCAGCTCAAGAGTTTTTATGGAAGCTTGGAATTTTTTTATCAGGGAGCAGGGAGTTCTGCTACTACCACCCTTGCCCCTCCTTTGTCAGCTTCCGAGGTAAATGAGGCTCCAACTCTTGACTCTAATGTTTAGAAGGAACATGAGGTCTATTCCCCATTCAAAGATTAATTTGTTTGTGTGCAGAGAAGTTTCTGGATTATTCTGATGCACCAATTTTACAGGGTTCCAGGTTGCTGAGGGCTTCTGAGTCAGAGGTCAAGCTGGAACCTCCTCTGACTCCAAAATTAGCAGAGTTGTGACTGAGTAGATTTGATTCAGTGGCTAAGACATTGCAAAGGAAGGCGGCTATGAAGATGAGGCTAAGATGTTTCAAGAGGAAGGATGCTATAAAGATTTTCTTCCTTCCCTCTTTTTTTTTTTTTTTTTTTTTCAGGCCAAGACGATGGAGAGGAAAGGGTGCTTAAAGTTTTTCCCCTTCCCCCCCCTTTTTTTTTTTCCCCCCTTTTTACGAGTGCTGAATCGTAGGAGACCAAAGGTTGCCAGATCTTACCATGTCATTGTTTATAGACATGAATTTTTCACTTTCATCAATTCAGCTAAGAAAGTAGTTCAGTCTGGAAAGACTTGACCTCATATGATCTCTAGTTTTTTTGCTAAATCTGCTTTTTGTGTTATAGAGGTTATGTCTTCTCAGAGATGACTATTGTGGCTATAGATGATTTAGCAAGGGAGACTTTCTGATCTCCCTCTAGGGCATCAGCACCTAGGAAATGACATGGTGGACTTCTTGGGCTGTATGGATTGGATTGTTTTGGACTCGATGGAGGAGCCAAGTCCATCCTTTCATGAAAAGGGGGTGGGGCACCTTTGGTCTCTGTTATGCAGAAAGCTTGAGTGGTAGCTTAACGTCAGATTGATGATCTGTTGAACGTTTTGGTATTGGGAAGTGTTGTTCAGTAGGAATGTGAGGTGGAATGAGGTTATTTATGCGACATTCATTGGTCTCTAGAAGTCAACAATGTTCTCAGTGACCAGTACAACAAACTTTTCAAGATCAGAAGTTTATGAGTAGGCAGTCATGTATGCCCTCTGTTGCCCCAAGCCAGTCCTTTTGAATATCAGTGTATGATGAGAAATGTGCTGGAAAGTCTGAAGCATTCTAGGAAGTGAGCCCTCAAGTCCCTGGTCAAGGGAGGTTAAGCCCTTTCCACACAGTTTTTCAGGGTCTGGAGGCAGAGTTTTGGGCTGTGGAAGTATTGAGAGAAGGATATTTTATACCTTTTCTCTCAGCCGCCTCTAGCGATGCCGTCCGTGTCATTTTCCTCGTATCTCATTGACGAGAAAATCCAGATCCTGCAGGAAAAAGTAGTCTCCCTCATTGAGGTGGTCTCATGACTGTTGCCTGGTTTATGCAACTGTCAGCTTGTGCAAAAGGTGTTGAGGGGTGAAGACCAGTTCCAGAAAGTACCTGCAATTAGTCTTTTAGGACAAAGTATATCAGTTGTGAATCATATTCCTTGGTTTGAGCCGGTCCCCATGTCTTTACAAGAGATCTCTCACAGCTGGGCAAGTGGATACATCATTTGGGAATTTGTATGCTCCTATATTTGGACCATTGTTCATCGTAGTGTCCAGGCTAGATGGCATTTTGAAAGCACAAGATTTTATCCTGAAGTAGAGAATCTTCAGGAAATATTTTAAACTTCCAACTTGAATTTGACTGCAGCTTAGAAGTTCATGTGTATGAATACTGATAAGTTTAAAGTTTCTTGGCTTCTCCAATAGAGAAATGATTTGACAAATTTCCTGGAATTCTTGGAGAATTTCTATGCTTTAGTCCCTCACTTGCTTGAGGTATAAACATAAGCAACATAAGCAAATCAGGCTTTCAAGGGCTGCAGAATAAACTCCTAACATTCCGCCTAATGGCCCTGATGAATAAAACGTTGAGCAAATGCTCTTGCTTGGATTGTATAGCATTTGCTTCACTTCCAATGAATAAAACAATGCAAATGCTTTTGCTAGTAGCAAATGGTTACAGCTAATACTTAAGTTCAAGCAAATGCTTAGAAGTTATCAGCATTTGCTTCATTTCCTATGAATAAAACCTAGCAATTGCTTATGCTTCTAAGCAATAGCTTACAAAAGTTTAAGGCAGCTCATGAGGTGCTTGAAGCTCCAGTGAACCTCACATGATGGCAGATTTTCTTTAAATTTGTTAAAGGAAAACTTATCAAAATTGCTATATGGTGTTATATAATTGTGTTTCTATTGTATGTATGTATATATATATATATATATATATATATATATATATATATATATATATATATATATATATATATATAGCAGAGCCTCGGTTCTCGATGATAATTCGTTCCAGAAGGAGCGTCAAAATTCGATTATTTCGAGAACTGAATCAAGTTTTCCCATAAGAAATAACTGAAAATGGATTAATCCATTCTTGACCATCAGTTATTACCCTACAACCTTGCCTTTTTAATACAATACATTACATGTAAATTACAACTAAATAAGTTGAAAGTTAAATAATTATCATGTTAAATGTATATTTTTAAAATTTACATGTATAATATACAGTATAAAAAGAAAACTAGCCTGCGTCCAACCGATTGTTGACCAAGCGCCATAGGCTACCTAGGTAAAATATAAGTAGAACGTAGTGTAGTGGGTAGGCATAAAACGTGTTGCTAACATAATAAAAACATTGAAACCAAGTCTAATTATTACAGTAAATTAATAAACTATTAAAATTAACCCAATTTATATTTATCAAAAACTTGCAAAATTTGCCTTCAGTAAGTCGGCATTTAAGGATGTAAACAAACCATAGCGCAGCCCTGGTGGTTTATATCGGGACTATGGTAGAACAAACCATATCGTCGCTATAAGCCTAGAAACGTTTACATTCGATATTAATTTATGGTAAATCTTTTACGGAGTCGACTGCACAACTGTATACAAAATCGCTTGAAAATTATCTTTCAGTAAATGTAATGTTTATGATACTAACGATTTTGTTTCATAAATGTCCCTTATAAAAAAGGTGCGTCTTTTACGGCAAATTGTCCAATATCAGGGCTGGTTTCAAGCTTATTGGACTTTGACAATTATTATGGTACTGCATGATATATATATAGATATATATATATATATATATATATAAATATATATATATATATATATATATACACATATGTATAAGGTATAAGTAAAAGAATCTTCTTAATGTCTTTAATCACTATACCATACGCACCAAGCACCTCTTGAGTTTAATATCAAGCTAACCTCTTTTTGTCTTTTTTTTTTTTTTTTTTTTTTTTTTTTTTTTTTTTTTTTTTTTTAAAAGAGGACGCTTATAAAAACCAAGCATACAGATTGCATTCGTTACCGTGCACGCGTTGCATATGTAAACTGTGTCACTACCAGACCTCATACGTAAACATTGACGTCTTTTTACAGTAGACATAAAAGAATCATCTTAATTTCTATAATTATTCTATACCATAGCGGCTTCTCTGTTTAAGCTAAGGCTAACCTCCTCTTTACCAGCAAGCTTAACAAAGATTAAGATTGCGTTCGCTACAGAACGGCACACGTTACGTATCTGACAGTGGTTTCACTACCAAATCTCACACGTAAACAATGACATATTTTTACAGTAGACATAAAAGAATCTACTTAATTTCTATAATTAATGTATACCGTAGCGGCTTCTGAGTTAAGCTAAGGCTAACCTCTTCTTTACCAGCACGCTTAAAAAGCTTAGATTGCGTTGCTACCGAACGAACATGTTACGTATGTAACTGGTGGTTTCCACTACCAAATCTTACACGTAAAACATTGACGTATTACAGTACGACATAAAAGATTCTTCTTAATTTCTTAATTACTACGCACTTAATATGGCATAGTGGCTTCTCTGATATAAGCTATGACTAACTTCTTCTTTACCGGCAAGCTTAACAAAGCTTAAAGATTGCATTCGCTACCGAACCGTACACGCAACCTACGTACGTAACATTGCCTTTACTCCAAACCTAACACTTAAATACGTATTGCATTTGCTACTGAAACGCGTGCCTCAAGTGTGAGCATGGTTTTAGAATATGTCTACGCTTGAAAAAAAAAATCGAGCACGGGTGCCTGATTAAATCTGTTTTTTGCTCATCACTTTCATGCAGAGGAGAGGATAGACGAAACTTAAGGTTTATTTTGGAGCTGGAAATGATGGAAACATTTTGAAGAAGGAAAATGCGAGATGCCATGTAAACACTTTTCCATTATTTCAGAGATTACCAATAGCAAAAGGTTTTAATAGATAGCCAGTAGTAATGTTGGGACCCATGATAAATCAAAAGGTAACTGCGTATAGAGTTGATACCACCGAAAAAGCAAACGAAATGCGCGCAAGGTGTACAAGACACGACACGTTTGAATGTTTGTAAAACATGAGTTGCGGACTTTAAAACAATGCTGAGTGGGCGTCACCTGTGATACCAACCGTTTTGCTAAATTATGCTAGTCGGTCCAAGCAAGAATTTATGCCAAATATGGTGCAGTTTTGTGCCAGAATTATGCTATTAATCTAACATTATCTCATTTCTCTAATACATTTGAGCTAAAACAACGATGTAATGGAAATTTAAAACATTTATATATTAGGTGAAATGATACAAAGTGACGAACAGACAATATTATAACTAATAATTTGATGATCTTTACATGTTAGGAAACTCGTAATAAAACACCATTTTTCTTTAATAGATCACATACGCAATCACTAGTACACTATTTGATATGCAATCACTATTATACTATTTAACAAAATGTGTGAAGATCAAACATACAAATGTGAAGAAAAACAACAAATTTTACTTATTACTGCATCATTATCATGCCCCGCAGAACCACTTTTCTTTAACAGGTCACATAAACAATTAATAAATACTTGAAAATGTGTGAAAATTACTTCAAATATAACATTTTGTTATTTACTGATATTTACTGAAAAAATTTAAAAACTAGAGAAAAAAAAAGGTAAAACAAAACAAACCAGTCTCTACTCAAGAAGAAAAACATACGTACTATTACTTGATCATTATCATGCCACTGAAACACTATTTTTCTTTAACAGATCACATACACAATGAATAAATACTTGAAAATTGTGTGAAAATCCCTTCAGACATAATTAAAATTTTGATAACTACTGAAAAAAATAAAACTTAAAAAAGGAAAAAAAGCAATTCTTTACTCATGAAGAAAAAACATTATTAACACTTTACTGATCGTTTGTCATGCCACTGTGGGTATTTATTCATATTCACAAAATTTAATATTCCTTAGTTGGGTTCAAACTTAGCAATTAACTCATTTGTTATTGCTGCTTTTGAGGCAATTTCACTATGAAGATACATTCACTATAACTGTGTATGAAATTGAGGAATTTTCTGCATTTTATTTAAAATTTTAGTGAAAATACATTCTAAAATTGTACTAGAACCCTAAGTGTGAAAGAAATTATGCTAAGCTCCAATTCTTGGGTCAAATTATGCTAAAAAAAACATGAAATTATGCTACATTTGGTAGCACTGGATGACGCCAACTAGCGGCGGCTGGCTGAAGGCAGTTTTGTTTACAAACATCATATGGTCGGGGGTCGGAAACTGGTTATTTGGTTGAAAACAGATACAAAGTTTATTGGAAATTTAGTGGCGAAATCCGATTATGTCGAGTTCTAAAACGGTCGTGAACCGGGTCTCTACTGTATATATATATATTATATATAATGTGTGTATTACATACATATATATCAATTTAAAAAAAATATATATATATATATATATACCTATATATATATATAATATTACTATATATATATATATATTATATATATAAGATATATATATCTTATTGTATAATATATGTCTTTATGCATACCTGTATAATACATGCATTTATATACAGTAGTACCTCGAGATACGAAAGGCTCTACTTACGAAAAACTCGAGATACGAAAGCCAATGCGAAAAATTTTACTGTTCTACACACAAAAAGTTTTCAAGATACGAAAGGTTGTTGCTGTAAAGTCCCAAGATTTGCCCGGACCACCGAGAACAATTTTAAAACTCCCGCGCCGCCAACTGAGTAAACTCGCCACCATCCTCCCGCTCTCCCATTGGTTCCTGATGCTAGTCACCCCATAAGGTCCTTCTCTCCTATTGGTCAACATCTACCCCTTGTGCTTTAAGTATTCTATTTGGTAAAAGGATGCTGTAAATTGAAAAACTTATTCATGCAATACATTTAGTAAAAAAAAACATTAGGTAAAGATAGAATAAAGAATAGAAATGAATGGTTATTATACTGTTTGGTAGTTTCAGTAGTTGAAGAGAGATAATGGAAATTTATGGCTTACTGTGTAAATTGATTGCTTGGCGATCGTTCGACACTCGTAAGTGCTGGATGTAAACAGACGTTTGAAAGTTTTTTTTGTTTGTTTATTATAGTTAATGGTTACTTAACCCTTAAACGCCGACTGGACGTATTTACATCAACATTTTTTGTGTCTCGGGTGCCGACTGGACGTATTTTACGTCTACATACAAAAGTTTTTTTAAAAATTCGCGGAAAAATACTTTTAGGCCTACCAGCCAAAAACTTGAATCACGCGCCTTGGGGGATGCTGGGAGTTCACGGATCAAGGGGTTGTTTTGTTTACAATTTCTTTCTTGCCGCACTAAAAAGTATCGGTGACACATCTCGGAAATTATTTCGTCACTTTGACATAATATTTGTACCATTTTAAATTAGCCATTACATGGAGTATTATATATGAAAATGTGCGCATTTTTATGTAGAATACAACATAAAAATACTCATGATTGTAGCTTTTATCAGTTTTGAGATATTTTCATATAAATAACGATAAGTGCCAAAATTTCAACATTCGGTCAACTTTGACTCTACCGAAATGGTAGAAAAACGCAATTGTAAGCTAAAACTCTTATATTTTAGTAATATTCAATCATTTACCTTAATTTTGCAACTAATTGGAAGTCTCTAGCACAATATTTCGATTTATGGTGAATTTATGAAAAAAAAAAAAATTTCCTTACGTCCGCGCGGTAACTCTTCCGAAAAAAATCATACATGCGATTGTGGTAATGTTTGCGCCATTTTAAATTAGCCGTTACATAAAGTTTTATATATGAAAATGTGCGCAATTTCATGCACAATACAATAAAAACAACCCATGGTTGTAGCTTTTATCAATTTTGAAATATTTTCATAATATATGATAAGTGACAAATTTCAACCTTCGGTCAACTTTGACTCCACCGAAATGGTCGAAAAATGCAATTGTAAGCTAAAACGCTTATATTCTAGTAATATTCAAGCATTTACCTTCATTTTACAACAAATTGGAGACTTAGAACAAATTGAAAGTCTCTAGCACAATATTTCGATTTATGGTGAATTTATGAAAAAATAACATTTTCTTTAGGTCCGCGCGGTAACTTCCGAAAAAATCTTACGTGCGATGGTGGTAATGTTTGCACCATTTTAAATTAGCCGGTACATAAAGTTTTATACATGAAAATGTGCGCAATTTCATGTAGAATACAACAAGAAATAATTGAAGGTTGTAGCTTTTCTCATTTTTGAAATATTTGCATATAAATCATGATAAATAGAATAAAAAACTCTGTTCGGTCAACTTTGACTCTACCTAAATGGTCAAAAAACGCAATTGTAAGCTAAAACTCTTACAGTCTAGTAATATTCAGTCATTTATCTTCATCTTGAAACAAATTCGAAGTCTCTAGCACAATATTTAGATTTATGGTGAATTAAAAAATAAAAAAAACTTTCCTTCCCTCCGCGCGCGGATTCTCCGCCACAAATCTCCGAAATGCGTACGTCCCATTCTCGGAATATTTGCTCCGTTTCATATTAGGCATTTCATAGAGTTATATATGAAAATGTGCGCAATTTCATGTAGAATAAAACAAAAAATATTTGAAGGTTGTAGCTTTTCTTATTTCCGAAATAATTGCATATAAAAAAAATATATAAAAAAATACTTCATTCGGTCAACTTTAACTCGTCGATATGGTCGAAAAATGCATTTGTAAGCTAATATTCTTACAGTATAGTAATATTCAATCATTTGTCTTCATTTTGAAAGAAATTGTAAGTCTCTAGGACAATATTTAGATTTATGGTGAATTTTTGAAAAAAAATATTTGTTTACGTCCGAGCGTTACGAATTCATGCATTATTTTGTGATAATATTTTCTCTGTGTTGCTTTTATTGTTTTTCAATGTGTTATATACTAAAATAATTGCAATTTAGTGTACATTACAACGAAAAAAAAAGTAACTTGTTACCTTTAACCGTTTCGCGCACAGCGTGATTTGAATACAATTATATATGAAATTTCATTTTTGCGCTATCATATATCGCATTATTTATATATGATAATGATAATTTTTTTCATTTCTGATGGTTGCATACTAAACTTCAGCCAATGACAAAAAAAGGAGCCAAAACTGAACTCTTAATCTTGAAAACTAAGAATAAAATATTTTTTTCCGCTTCCGCGCTCACTCTGAAACACCTCCGGCACACAGGAGACATTTTTATTTTACCGCTTCGGCGTTTAAGGGTTAATAATTATTTGAAATGACTACATGCAATACATTTAATAAAAAAATTGTGAATTAGATTTAAAATATAAAATAAATCAGACTGCCAACAAATATTACGTATTTTTTAGAATTCTTCTTCTGTTTTATTATTACGTTACGTATACGTATGTTTCATTATAGCTGTCAGTAACTCGGTATCTCCATTAGGTAAAGATAGAATAAAGAATAGAAATGAATGGTTATTATACTGTTTGGTAGTTTCATTAGTTGAAGAGAGATACTAATGACAATTTATGGCTTACTGTGTGCTAGGAAAAATGATTGCTTGGCGTTCGTTCGATACTCGTAAGACGGGTAAGAGCTGAATGTAAACAATCGATTGGAAGGTTTGTTTTTTGTTTGTTTGTGTATTATAGTTAATGATTAATTAATAATTATTTGAAATGATTACATACTGATTATTTATACATTTTATTGGGATATTCTAAGCTTTTAGCTCTTAGGTTTAGATGTCAGAATCATAGACTAGGCTACAGTAGCAACCACTAACATAGGCTAGGCTTATTGCTAAGGGACATATGCTAAAGTCCTAATATATGCAGTAAAAATGGGGTTGAACATTACATGCAGTTGAATATTACTCAAGTATGTACAGTATTTTGCCTTTTTGGAGTCATATTTCTTCCGTCGGATCGGCATCGTAACCCTAGAACATGTGTTTTAGGCCTGGAAATATAATTTACTGGGGTGTTTTTGGAGGGCTTGGAACGGATTAGCCATTTTACATGTAAAATGTGTTCCAAGATACAAACAACTCATGATACGAAGGCCGCCTCGGAACGGATTAATTTCGTATCTCGAGGTACCATTGTATATACATACTATAGTATATATTTATATGTATGTACAGTAGTACCTCGAGATACGAAAGCTAACACGAACAATTTTACGGCTCTACATACGAAAATTTTTCAAGATACGAAAGGTTGTTGCTGGAAAGTCCGAGATTCGCCCGGACCACCGATAATAATTTTGAAACTCGTGCGCCGCCAATTGAGTAGACTCGCCACCATCCTCCTGCTCTCCTATTGGTCAGCATCCTTCCCATCATGCATCTTACTACGTAGCAGCGTGCCTCGGCCACTCGGTACCAGCATCGTTATCGTACGCACGCGGTATTCGTTCATTCTAACGATTTCGTTTATTAACGTAAATTCGTTAGTGATTTCATTGCAGTATACGTACTTTATTGTGTTGTGTGAGAACTTTACTCTACTTATATGTAAATTACGTACAGTATATACATAGTCATGGGTCCCAAGAAAGTTGAAATTCATGGAAAGAAGAGAATGCTCTCTTTGGAGACAAAGATGGAGATTATCAAGAAGTATGAGGCTGGTATGCGATTGAGTGTGATCGCCAAGGAATATGGCCGAAATCCGTCGACAATAGGCACCATCCTTAAGCAGAAGGATGTCATCAAAGCAGCTACACCTTCCAAGGGCATCACTATTTTGTCCAGCAAGAGGACCCACGTGCACGACGAGATGGAATGGCTGCTTCTTGTCTGGATAAAAGACAAAGAAATCGCTGGCGATACGATAACAGAGACGGCAATCTGCCACAAGGCCAGCGCTATTTTCGGCGATTTGATTGCCCAGGCGAAGGCTTCGTATGGGTGGTTCATGAAATTCCGTAAACGGACTGGCATCCATTCGGTGGTGCGGCATGGGGAGGCTGCCAGCTCGGACATGAAAGCGCCCGAAGCCTTTAAAAAGACGTTCAACGAGATGATGACCAAGGAAGGCTACAGTTCTCAGCAAGTCTTAAACTGTGATGAGACTGGCCTTTTTTGGAAAAAAATGCCTCGTCGGACGTACATCACGGAGGAAGAGAAGAAGCTACCCGGGCATAAGCCTATGAAAGACAGGCTTACGCTCGCACTTTGTTCAAATGCCAGTGGGGATTGCAAGGTGAAGCCCCTACTGGTCTATCATTCCGAGACTCCTCGAGCCTTCAAAGCCCACAAAGTGCTTAAGTAGAAGATTCCAGTGAAGTGGAGGGCTAATGCGAAAGCCTGGGTAACGAGGCTTTTGTTCACCGAATGGGTAAATCTGTGTTTCGGCCCGACAGTGAAGAAATTCTTGGAAGAGAAGCGCCTCCCTCTGAAATGTCTGCTGGTGTTGGACAATGCCCCTCCCCACCCTCCTGGCCTCGAGGAAGATATCCTAGCGGAGTATTCCTTCATCAAGGTTCTTTATCTTCCGCCTAACATCACCCCTCTCCTCCAGCCCATGGACCAGCAAGTGATATTGAACTTTTAGAAGCTGTATACGAAACATCTTTTCAAGAGATGTTTCGACATCATCGATACCACAAACTTCACCTTGCATGAATTTTGGAAGGAGCATTTCGATATCGTCATATGCATCCAACTCATTGACCAAACTTGGCAGGAGGTTTCAAGGCGAACCTTGAATTCCTCGTGGAGGAAACTCTGTCCTGATGCCGTATCCACCCGAGACTTCGAGGGATTCGACGTGGGCGAAGTTGGTGCTGCAGATTCAGAAACAGTTGATGATCCTGAAACTGTTTTGGAACCAGATCTTGACGAGATCGTTGCACTCGGCAAGTCCATGGGGCTGGTTGTCGACGAGGACGACATCAACGACCTTCTCGAGGAGCACCAAGAGGAGCTTACGATGGATGACCTGAAGGAGTTGGAGGCCATGCAACATAACGTCGTTCAAGAGGAGTTCTCTAGCAGCGGCGAGGAGGAGGAGGACAACCCTATGACAACGGCAGAAATTAAGGATGTTCTAACCGCTTTTCATAAAATGCAATCATTTGTAGAAAAAAGACACCCCGAAAAGGCTCACACAGGTCATATGCTTGCGCAGTTCGATGACGTTTGCCCGAGTCGTTTCAGAAACATTGTGAAAAGTAGGCAGAAGCAATCTTCCTTGGATAGTTATTTTTTAAAGGGGCCTTTAGTATTAGCAGGAGTAAGCAAAAAGGAAGAACCAAGTGATACTAAAAAACAGAAAGTTGAAAGTGGTGATGAAGTTGAAAAAAAATATATATATATAAAAAAGTAAAAAAAGAAAAAAAAAAATTTAAAACAAAAAAAGACAACAATTTTTTTTTTTTAATTTTAGTTTTTTGTAAAGTTAAGTGTTACAGTTTTGTTAATGTGTTTCGTAAATTTTAGTTTATGTATGTTTTTCTTACATTTTTTTATGTGTTTCGTAAAGTTAAGTGTACGTACGTATCTGCTGTTTGTCCTTCTCTTCTGTCGCCACTTTCGGAGATAGCCTCACTCGAAAGGTAAGCTTCCACATTTTACTACATACGTACAGTATTTCTTGTATACCATGTACACTAATACACTTTATTTACAGGTAATTAGCACTACGTTATTAAGTTAGGTATTGAATGGTCCAAATTGTTGTAGTATTTCATTGTTTATAGGTCAATTTAGCTTTATTATGAAATTTACTGGTGTGTTTTTGGAGGGCTTGAAACGGATTAGCCATTTTACGTGTAAAATGCAGTCCAAGATACGAAAAGCTCATGATACGAAGGGCGCCTCGGAACGGATTAATTTTGTATCTCGACGTACCACTGTATATATATAGACACTATACTGTTTATATATATAAATGTATATATACATATATACTGTATATATTAAGTACACTGTATATACACAAACACACACACACACACACACACACACACACACACACACACATATATATATGTGTGTATATTATATAATATATATAATAAAAAAAAATTATATTATATATATATATATATATATATATATATAGATATATATACTATATATATATATATAATATCTATTATATATATAATATATATATATTATATAATATATATATATTATATATACTATATATATATATATATATATATATATATATAGATATATAAAAATATTATATACAATAATATTATAATTATATATATAATAATATATAATATATAATATATAATATATCTACCTAAGCAGCAGATAAAAGAACTGCAACTGCAACAGTCCTTAACTACTACTACACTCCTACCATTTCCTATTGCTGATATAGTAATTGCACAGTAATATTAGAACTTTTGGTATCACTTAATTAGTTGGCGCATCTGCTGTATTAAAATTACATATAGTAAGAAGTCACATCCACTAGTAGTATGTAAGGAAGGCGGGAAAAGCTAACATTTATTTCAAGAATTATTTATAATGGTCTTGTTCCATATTTCATTCAAATTAAACTCATTCTGCCTGAAATGACTGGTAATCAAAGCCAAATTAACCAGAAAACTCAAATGAGCTTCTGCGTTTATCCGTGTACCGGTTAAGAATGTCTAAAACAAATGAGTACCACGTGGCTGGGTCTCTCAGCAAAAGCTCGGAATCCGTTTAGCAAAAGGTAGCAAACACTGATCATTTTTATTCATAAGACTTTAAGCAATTACTTTTTGCCTAAGCTTCTGCTACCTTTTGCTACTCAAGCTTTTGCTTTTTCTTACAAGCTTTTGCTTTAAGCAAATGCTTGATTTTTATTCATCAGGCAATGTCCTTGGCCCTTGAAGCAAAAAACAAAAGTGCCCTTACTGGACACTGGTTTACCTCCTCCCCATCTGGTACCAACAAAGAAAGACTTGGGATCTCAGAAGTCCTCACTGGTTTCCCAACTATACTAATGTTGGAATCAGCTACCATAATAGGCAAGTTTGATTTTGAAAATGTCAACTTTTATAAGATTTATTTTTTAACCCTGTGGATTATTGATAACATATACTGTATGGTTGTCAGCAGGGATTTTGTTCTGACTGCTTGATGATAACTGAAAATCAGCACTTATCAGGGCCAATAACCGGTTAATGGTACTTCTGTTAGGTATGTATCAGTGCCAGTACTCTATAATTGGCACCAATAACCTGAAATCGGTGCATTTTGACGCTGAAAATAGTTTATTTTTGGCACGAAAAGCCCCATAAAACCACATCCCCATAGCCAAGGCCACCAATAACCGGGGTACTGCCTGTATAAACATCAACAAAAAACAACACTATGGCTTACCAATGACGGGTACAGATGTCATAAAGAAAAAAATTAAATAAAATACTATTTTCAACTTTGCGTTCTTTCTGTTTTTGTGTGAAGAGGGGTAATGAGGGGTGACACACCAAGGCTAGTGACTGAGCTTACATCTCTTGTGGTGACTCGCATGGTGTGATGTTGATCAGTCTTGTCACACTTATGAAAGGGTAAGCATCCACAATCACCTCTTGTGTGAAAAGTGCCAAGTAAGCATGAAAAACTTCAGGCTTTGTTTGAGGGTGAAACTGAAATCTAAACAAATGAAGAGGATTTGGAAGAGTCAGAAGATGAGCCTGGAAAAGATGAATTCGATATGATCTTGAAGAAAATTTGAGTGTGTATGTGAGGGATGTGATTGGTTCAGGGGTTATTGATGAGATGGAAGGGGGGGGAACTCTGAAAGTGATGGTGATGCTAGTTTTGACGGTTGTAAGGTGAAGTTATGGATAAACAGCATATTTATGTAAATTGTGGTTTATCTGTGCCACTGCGCAAACATGGCTTCATGAGTGACAGAGGGAGGGGGGAAAACAAAGCAAGTCACATTGGCATCTTAAGCTGGATGAGGAGCCCAAGTAATAGTGATAAAAAAAATAGTCATCAATTCAGTGCTACTCAGGCGTTGTTTGTGCCCATCTTTAGCCCTTGGTTTCTTCCAGCCATTTCTTACACTTAAGAATCTTGAGTATTTAGTGACAAACAAGTAAGCACAGTTCTGCAGGTTGTAGCACAGATGGGAAGAAGTATTCATGGCATGGGCGCAACATTACTGATATTGCACATTACCTGGGGTTGCATACATTTATGGGGATATGCCATTTGTCAATATTGCACATTTCCTTGGGTTGCATATATTTATTGGGATATGGTATTTGCCTTGGGAACATGACTACTGGTCGTCAGACCCGTGGCCCACACATTTCCTGGCAGGTTATGACATACTATAATGTGTTGGCAAATAATCAATATCTCCCTTCTTTAATTGAGAGGCAGTGCCAAAGGGCAACAGGGATAAGCTTGTGCTAGTCTGGACTGTCTTGGAGTATGTCCGGGAAAACTGCTGAAGATCTGGAGATTGTATATGCTGTTGTAAAATCTTTCCTTGGTGAGGCCATGCTTCCTTACAAAGATAATCCTTGAAAATTTACAAACCCCATGAACCCTGATAAGTATAGCATCAAGTTTTACTTCCTATGTGGTGCTAAAAGCATGTGTCCTGGACTTTCACATTCATCATGGTGTGTCACACATACTTTGTGATACTGCGTCTGCACTTTTGGCACCATTATTTGAATAAAGGATGCCATGGCTTTATGTAAGGTTTTTATCATTCTATTGTCCTGTTTGAGGAACTTTTGAGGCATGGCACAAACACTATGGCACTCTGCAGCTGACATGAGGAGACAGAACCATTGCAAGAGCTTGCACATTCCAAGGCTTGAAACATGCAGTACTACTGCCTCAAAGGGAATACCTTCATGTAAAAGCAAGTATGGAAGCACAGCAACCACCCATCTTACAAAGTCTGTATGTGATACAACAGTACATTAAGTGCATGAGAGAATACGTATTGATAGATATGAGATCAAATATGTACAGCTTCACCCATAGAAGTGCCAAGGGGACAAATAAGTTTTTACTTTATCTGGTCTAGGTGTTGCTGCAGATTGCCATGTACTTTACCTGAAATACGGGATGGATACTCAGGAACTTATCCATGGCATAGGATGCACTGCTCTTCTTTAATATAAAGAATGATCTGCTGGTAGCACTGAACTTCCTCATGCTCCTTCAATACCTGTTGATGAGCAGGATTACTATCACCCTTCTTTCTGCCAAGCCTGCTTAGTAGCACCTTCTTTTGGAGCTGCTGTTCCCTGTCATGTTGGAGGGAGATGATAGTAATGACTATGGTGATGCCAGTCTTCTCCAGGAACATCATCACCCAAGAAGAGGTCAAGAATCTTGAATTGTTTATGACTTCTGAAGACAGCATTGCTTTTGCATGTCTTCAAACAGCTAATGCAGCAAGGAGGCAGAAGTGTTGCCTTTTGTGACACAAGAGTGGCAAAATGAAAGGCATTATATCAGTGTGGTGAGTGTTACAAAAGTGTTGGAGCTACATGTCTTTGTCCTTTCTTATACAGCAATACAACTTTTTTGCATTGCAATAATGAGATAATTTGTATGGGTTTGTTCTGGAACAAAAAATGTTTTATTGGGCTGAAAACTGCCAAATGTTATTGTATCCTAACACCTCATTATTTCATGTTAAGTTTTTTGGGGTGAACTGTTATACCATGTTTAGAGCAATAATTCAGCTGGAAAATTTATCAGAATTGAGCTGTCTACCATAAAAAGTCCTGGAGCTTTGCATCTTTGAGCAGTAAAAGGTATAGTAGTGAGTTTTTGCATGTGTTATGCCTTTGTAAAGGTGTCTGGACTCTACTTACGTAGGAAGTAAAGATAATTCGGTAGTGTTTGTGTCCCTGATTTTGTAGCCCTCTCTCTCTCTCTCTCTCTCTCTCTCTCTCTCTCTCTCTCTCTCTCTCTCTCTCTCTCTCTCTCTCTCTCTCTCTCTCTCCAAAGGTTGCTAAATCAGATCCAGAATTATCTATTTGTATAGAAACATTAAAACAACTGATTAACTATAGAAAATGAGTTTTGAAACTTATTTTCTACACGAAATGTGAGTAAAACCCAAATGATACACCAACACAGAAAATGGTAAATCAAAATATAAATTGGGAAACTAAAATAGACTGGAGATTGGACAAAACTATAAAAATCCCTTTCTTTCCAGCAACTAACCCATCTTTAAACACCAGTAAAAAATACACAATCAGAAGAATTCTCCACAGTCAAAAAAACATAATAATCAATCACATTTGACTAGTACCATTCTATTACGGACTTCAGACCCATCTTGAGAAAGGAGGAATCCCACATGAATGCTCAGAAGGAAATCAAAATAATAAAAATCAATTTCTTGGATTAAAAGTCACATATTTAAAGGGAAAGCTCTGAAATCAATGTTGATGTAAAAAGACAGGACATGCTATTGGCATTAAATGTAAGTATGCTTACCCCTTCAGCAGTAGAAAGCCCTCCCTCAAGATAAGTCCATTTCACTTGATTGCATGGTTCCAAGTGCCCAACTGTACATCATAATCCATATATATATATAGCAAACATACTGTCACGCACACAGGTATGTATGGTTAATAGTCCCACCCATAGGACCTGATCAAAACAAGATCGGATGTCCTTCAAATGACACCTCAACTTCCACCCATGCACAGCAACATGTGACCTCCATACCTCGGTCATGTATGAAGACAATGATTGCTTGAGATGAGTGTCCTGGTGAGCTGAGTTTACATTCTTCAGCGGATGACTTCAGCATCACACCATCTCCAAAATTGCGGACTTCTTGATTATGAAAGCTCACTTTGTCTTTGGGCAGAACACTACAAATTGCTAAATCCACTGTTCATAACAGCACTCACATTTCAATGCAGTGGAACCTCATTTTTCGTACACCTCTCATTTCGTATGTTTCAGTTCGGTAGACTTTTTTTGTCCAAATTCTTGTCTTAGTTATCGTACCTTTCCTTGGTTTTTGTAAACTCGGTAATGCTCCATCTGGGTCCCAGCGTGTGACCGGCCCGTATGAAGCACCCAAACAAAGCATCCCGATTTCTCTCGTGACCCATTCTGGCTTTGTTTCTCGCTTAACAAACATCTCTCTCATAGTCTGCATCACAGCACGTTTCTTGTGTTTTATGTAATATTTTGCCATAAAACTCTTTGCAAAGTAGTCATCATGGGGACCAAGAAAGGTGCAAGTGCCACCTCTTCGGTGAAAAAGACCAGAAGTACGATAGAATTCAAGAAAGAACTTGTACCAAAGTATGAAAGTCTGACATGTGTAGCTGATCTCCATTAGTAGGGTGGATAACTGTGATATTTGCATGGAATCGTGCATATGATGCTACAAACATGAAACTTGGCACAAATAACCACAATACCCTCCTTTGTATGGAAAAAAATGTTAGCCACTCAAAAATCCAAGATGGCCGCAATATTTTAAGATGGCTACCATTTTTCACATGTGAAACATAAAAATTTCACTACTTACCCAGTTTTTTGGATATTGCAAATTTGTACGTATCTTCCACCAGCAGAACCCAACAAGTCCCTGCTTGACAGTTTCCATCTAAAGATATCTGCAGCAAGAATATATACAGCTGGCTATCAGAGTAGCTCTTTCAAACAAAGTGGATAATATCAACATAAACTGGTTAGCCCACCAGGCAGTGCAACAGAAAGACCCAAATTTGACATTAGCATCACATCCCTCATGCCTCTATTTTATGAGCAGGTAATTCAGTTACTACAATAAATCATGTGCTGAACAAAATAATTGATGTTGTTGCTTTCCTGAATCCAGGACAAACTCCAGTTATAGCAGCTGATCAATCTTTATTTGCCTTAGCAAAATAAATTCAGTGGTATTGGCCAGACATTCATGGTGAGGACAAGATTATGATAATGTTTGGGGTTTGCATATTGAGCAGGCTGCACTTAAAATGAGGGGTACTATTCATGAAGGTAGTGAATGGTCTAATTGAAGCAGAAGTGGCGTCACTTGATGATGAGTGTCATTCCTAAAAACAGCAAGCATTACCAAGACCAAACAAGCTCACCAAGTAACTGCAGTTAGTTTATACAAGCTTATAAAAGATGCATGCAACAAATATTTAAGTGAATTTCCTGAGGAAAACACACAATTCAAAGACTTCTGTTAGAGGCATAAAGAAAGTCCACAGTTCCAGTTTTGGTATCTAATCCTCAACATGGAACTGACAGCTCTGGCGATGATTAGATCATTTCAGGAGGCAGACTTCACCATGTACCACGAGGTTCTTGCTTAAATTATTCCTTATTTTGTTTCCAAATGATAATACTAATTATGCTCGGTGGCTATTTATTCACCTGAGATATGATGTCCATGGAAAAGCACCATCCAGAACTAGCTCCAAATTTTCATAATGGAAATTTTGTAGTGCATAAATCTGGTAGAGACTTTCCATCAATGGAGATAGACCAAGCCCATGAACAAAACAGTGCTATTATCAAGGGGGATGGTGGAACCATTGGTTTAACTTAACGACGACCAATCTGTACTTAGAAGATGGATGCTAGCAGGACCTTAAATGAGTCATCTTGTCGTGGAATACGAAAATCTTTCTAGTGTATGTGATACAACACCAAAAACTAGTCATCTTGAACAAATAAAGGCAGCACAAAAACCAATCCTTGAAAAAGTGCTGAAAATTACTATACTTTGCTGGTATGAGACACAAAGGACATTGTGGAGCCAAGCAGAGCTGACATAGAATGGGAGTATCAGAAAACTGGGGGGAAAGAACAGTTCAAGGCATTTATGAAAAGTTTGTCGTCTGGAGAGCAAGTCTTATATCAGCCTATTAAGAGGAATAAGATTATTTTCCTCAAAGATGCCCCTGTTGCCAGTAGTTTAAAAAAAAGGATGGTGAAGGAAGATTGTCACTGATTCTCACTTCTGTTCGTGTCCTGTTGAAGTAGAGAGTGTGGCCGGAATGAGTTTTTTTCACTATGAAAACCAACCTTTACCACCCACCCTCTCTTAACCCTCTTATGCCGACTGGACGTATTTTACGTCAACATTTTTTGTCTCTTGGGTGCCGACTGGACGTATTTTACGTCGACATACAAAAGTTTTTTTTTAAATTTGCGGAAAAATACTTATAGGCCTACCAGCCTAAAACTTTTGAATTACGCGCCTTGGGGGATGCTGGGAGTTCACGAATCAAGGCCTTGTTTTGTTTTGAAGCGTGACCCAAGTGCGCATGCGTGATATCCCTTCTTCTCGCTCCAGCCAGCATCAGTAGCGCATCATCCGAGAGCGATCTTTCGTCAAAAGCGTGTTTTTCTGGACTTGTGCGAGACTTTGAGCATTTGTGTTGCTACAGGACATTCATAGATATGTCTCAACGACGTGTGAACCGCGAAAGGCGCGTTTTACCCGTCGGAAGGGATCGTGTAAGGCGAGTTTTGGACCTGGATGCTGGCGAGGGGCCAAGCACCCAGCATGACCCCGCGCCTAGGCCGTTCTGTGCAGCCACGTGTGGCTGAAAGTGTTTCAGGAACACAGCGTATGCCTTTGGTTACCCTTAGGAAGCATGTGGGCGTCCTTAGGGGCATTCGTAGGCATTTGGGAGGCCTCCAACCAAGGGACATAGATGAATATCTATCAGAGCTTGATTGGGAACATGTCGCAAGTCCTCATTTTGATGGCGGATGGTCATCAAGTGATGAGGACATCAGTCCCGATGAAAGTGAGGATGAATACATGCCCCCAATGTCCGTTCGAGGCTCACATCCCGAAAGTGAGCTCGAATTCAGTGGGTTTAGTGCTTACGAGTGGGAATCTGAGGAGGGGGAGGATGGGGATACGGGGTCAAGTTTTATCGCAGAGGACGATACAGAAAGTGAAGGCCTAAGTGAGGGTGATGGGCCAACGGGGGAGGGTAGAGTGCAATATCGTGCCCGCACACGCACGGGCACGTAGAAGGTCGGCTCGTCGCGCCAGCCAAGGTGAAGATCGGTCGTCGGAGAGTGACGAGGGGTGGACGGAGGACCCCACCCCTCCTAACATGCACCCCTTCACGGCAACCCCTGGGCTCACCGTACCAGTACCCCTGACTGTTTTGGGGTTCATCCAGCTTTTCCTGACGCGGGAATTGCTGGAATACCTGGTACACGAGATGGTGGACTACGCTCGGTACTGCCGGTATGAGCTGAGGACGACCTTGTCGTATTACTGGCGTGGTTGCAACCTCATTGACATGCGCATTTTTTGGGGCTGCACATTTATTTTGGAATGACACCTGCTTCCGACGTCAGGCAATATTGGAGGAGGAATTATTTTTTATGTATGCCTAATGTGCCTGGCGTTATGTCCCGTGATAATTTCCTGGCGTTGGACAGGTACTTCAACGCCTTCAACCGAAGGGCCATACCCCGGAATAACAGTGATCGCCTCATTTTAGTGCACCCAGTGTTGGATTATATCCGTTATCGGTGTAGTAATCTCGTGATTCCTGGAAAGAACCTGTCTTTGGATGAGGGGATGATGCCTTACAAAGGACGTCTTAGTATAAAAGTGTATAACCCCAAGAAGCCGAAGAAATATGGTGTGAAATTCTTTCTTATTACCAAGGCCAACACTGGATACGTTGTGGACTTTTCAGTGTATTCCGGGGTCTTCTCCACGCTGCGTGACACTGTATTCAATCTTGTGGGACGTTTCCGTAACCAGGGATATCACCTGTTTATGGATAATTATTATAACTCGGTATCCCTGGCCCAGGAACTGTATGAAGCTGGTTTGCACGTCAGTGGTACCCTTCGGTTGGTGCGTGGGGCCCCGAATGTCCTCAAGAGGTTCGCTAGTCATCCGCAACACCTGGCAAGAGGAGAGACAGAGTGGCGGCGGAAGGGCGCTGTCTTCGTCATCTGTTGGAAGGGTGTCCGACTCGTCCCCATGATTACGACGAGTCATGAACCCATCCAAGAAGAGATCGTACAGCGGAAGAAGACACGTCGACAGGGCCGAGTTGTGTTTGAGGAGTTTCATTGGGCACTACAACAGGCACATGGGAGGAGTTGATCTCTTTGATCAGCTCATCCAGTATTATCCCTTTGCCAGGAGAACCAGAAGGTGGACACAGAAGCTCCTCAAATACATCCTTCAGTTGGCCCTCCAAAATGCCTACATACTGTACTGTGGGTACCGCGGTGACAATCTTCCGAGGTTGACCCACTTACAGTTCCTAGAGGAAGCCGGGAATGCCCTCATCAACTTCGATCCCGATGAGTAGCCTTCCATAACTGACCCCCTGCCCCGAGCTGCAGATCTGCCACTAGCGGAAAGGGCAGATAGGAGGGCCAACTTCGCTCGACCTGCCGCCGCCCCTGCTGACGACGCCCCTCTTGCTGCCGGCCCCGCCATCACCGCTTCTCGTCGGGTAGTGGACCCTGTGTGTCGGCTGCAGCCAGGGGATCACATACTGGAGGCCTTACAAGGGCGAAGGCAGAAACGGTGCCGGGTGTGCCATATGAATGGCAGAAGGAGAGACACCCGGTTCTTCTGTCGTCTCTGCAAAGTTGCTCTTTGCAGGATAGGGGAGTGTGACCGAAAATACCACACTAAGGTCATGTATTGGAGCTCGCCCCCTAAACCGACAGCGGAGGGCGCACGGGGCCGCCGGGTCCATCAGCAGTAAGGGCGCGCGTCTCCCTCCTCCACCTGTACCTCGTCATGTCGAGTGGAAAAAAATGCAAGACTCTTCAATGGAGGAGGGTGAAAACAAGAATAGAACGAAGAGTCAGGATTACAAGTGAGTATTCTGCATTTATTTTATAATTTATATATTTATTACAATTTTTTATATATCAGTATCTATGCATGATAAAATAATAATAAGACATTTCATTGTATGCGAAAAGAGAAGTGTCACTTGCATTCCTTTTATCTATGTATTGGTACCAGAATCGAAGAATGTAATATTTACGTATAAAAAAAAAAAAATTATATATATATTACATAAAAAAAAAAAAAAAATATAATCTATCTATCATATAATACATACATATATATTATATATATAGATATATTATATATATAATATATATATATATATATATACTATATATATATACTATATATATATATAATATATATATATATATATTATAAATATTGTTTCTTTTGGGGTAAGCAAATTACTTACAGTCTAGTAATATTCAATCATTTATCTTCACTTTAAAACAAATTGCAAGTCTCTAGAACAATATCTTGATATAGGGTGAATATTTGAAAAAAATATTTTTATTCCCTCCGTGCGCCGATTCTCGGCAGCGAATCTCCGAAATGCGTAGGTCACATTCTCCTAATATTTGTGCCTTTTCATATTACGCTTATTTTAGAGTTTTATATATGGAAATGTGTGCAAAAACATGCACAATATAACAAAAAATATTGGAAGGTTGTAGCATTTCTCATTTTTGAAATATTTGCATATAAAGTACGATAAATACGAAAAAACTACGATCGGTCAACTTTGATTCAACCGAAATGGTCAAAAAAAACCGAAGTTTGTAACATAAAAATCTTACAGTCTAGTAATAATTCAATCATTTTATCCTTTCACTTTAAAACAAATTGCAATGTCTCTAGAACAATATCTGATTTATGGTGAATTTTTGAAAAAATATTTTGTTTTCCCTCCGCTCGCCGATTCTCGGCCGAAAATCTCCAAAACGCTTAGGTCACATTCTCCTAATATTTGTTTTTGCCTTTTCATATTACGCGTTTTTTAGAGTTTTATATATGGAAAATGTGCGCAAAAACATGCACAATATAACAACAAAAAAAATATTGGAAGTTTGTAGCATTTCTCATTTTTGAAAATATTTTTGCATATAAAAGTACGATAAGTACGAAAAAAAAAAAACTACTGATCGGTCACTTTGACTCACCGAAATGGTCAGAAAAACGCATTTGTAACATAAAACAAAAAAATCTTACAGTCTAGTAATATTCAATCATTATCTTCACTTTAAAACAAATTGCAAGTCTTCTAGTAACAATATCTTGAGTTTATGGTGAATTTTTGAAAAAAACAAAAAAAAAAAAATATTTTGTTTTCCCTCCGCTCATCGACGATTCTCGGCCGAAAATCTCCAAAACGCTTAGGTCAATCTCCCTAATATTTGTGCTTTTCCATATACGCTTTTTTTTAGAGTTTTTATATATGGAAATGTGCACAAAACATGCACAAGTATAACAAAACATATTGGAAGTTGTAGCTTCCTCATTTTTTGAAATATTTGCATATAAAGTCGATAATACGAAAAAAAACTACGTTCAGTCAACCTTGACTCAGACCGAAATGTCCATAAAACGCAGTTGTAACCTAAAATCAATTACAGTCTGTAATATTCAATCATTTATCTTCACTTTAAAACAATTGCAAGTCTCTAGAACAATATCTGATTTACTGGTGAATTTTTGAAAAAAAAAATTTTTTTTCCTCCGCGCGCCGATTCTCGGCCGAAAATCTCCAAAACGCGTAGGTCACATTCTCCTAATATTTGTGCCTTTTCATATTACGCTTTTTTAGAGTTTTATATATGGAAATGTGCGCAAAAACATGCACAATATATATATTTGCATATAAAAAAAATTTTTAAACAAAAATCGACATTTGGTCAACTTTAACTCGTCCGAAATGGTCGAAAACTGCATTTGTAAGCTAAAACTCTTACAGTATCGTAATATTCCATCATTTACCTTCATTTTGAAACAAATTGCAAGTCTCTATAACAATATTTCGATTTATGGTGAATTTTTAAAAAAATTATTTTTTTACGGCCGCGCGCTACGAATTCATGCATCATTTTGTGATAATATTTTCTCTGTGTTGCTTTTATCGTTTTACAATGTGTTATATACCAAAATGATCGCAATTTAGTGCACATTACAACGAAAAAAAAGTAACTTGTTACCTCTAACCGTTTTGGGCACAGCGCGATTTGAATACAATTATATATGAAATTTCGTTTTTGTGCTATCATATATCGCATTATTTATATATGATAATGATAATTTTTTTCATTTCTGATGGTTGCATACTAAACTTCAAGCAGTGACAAAAAAAGCAGCCAAAAATGAACTCTTAATCTTGAAAACTAAGCGCGCTGTGATTTTTTGAAAAAAATATTTTTTCCGCTTCCGCGCTCACTCTCAAACTCCTCCGGCATACGGGAGTCATTTTTTTATTTTGCGCTCTGGCGTAAGAGGGTTAATAACAATGGCAAGCTTCACACAAGTGAGAAGTTTAATGTCACTGATATACTGGAAGCTGAGATCACACTACCTGACACAGAACCAGAGGCTGATGCCATTATCATAGATGGTTCAGCAATGGTTTACAGCTCAAAGCCCCTAATTTAAAACTATTGAAAATTATGCCAATGAAGATATTTTGCCCAAAGTCAGATCATACTGCAGAAAATACAACCGAGATGGCATAGTATATGATGTGTACACTGAAGATAGTTTGAAACAGGAAACCAGGTCTGAGAGAGGAAAAGCAAGGTTTTTCACTAGTAGAGGTCACCCTCTACTAGTAAAACACCTGGCATAATTTTCTTCGTAACATTTACTTCAAGACAGAGTTGTTCAGCTTCCTTTCAGATTAAATACATTCTGAAATAGAATCTAACAGCACAGTAATTGCGAAAGAAGGAACAGAAGCTTTGTGCAACAAGGTGATGCCATCATTAGTCGACATAACTCCTTGCTATCAAGAGGAAGCAGATACACAGATCTTTCTCCAAGCTAAGAATGCTGTTTGCGAAGGAAACAGAGCTGTCATAATCAGAGCTACAGACATTGATGTAATAAGTAAAGCAATATATGTTCTATCAAATCAAATTTTTGATACATCCCAGATCATGACATTGTAAATTTTATTGATATGGACAAAGCTAAGAGGCTTCCATTTTTCATGCATATACTGAATGTGGTGATGTATTAGCTTTTCATGGAAAGGCTAACAAGTCAGCAAGGCAAACATGAAATGTTTGCTGTGAGGTAACCGCAGTCTCCAAGAAACTCAGTAACTGTCCAATAGATCAAGTTCATGTGCTTGATGCCAGATTGACTTGTTTGCAAGGAAGCAGAGGGCATATGATTTAATTCCTCCAAGTCAGTCTGCCTTGCTTGAACATGCGAAACGTGCAGCTTTCCAAGCAGGATACGTATAGAGTCAGGCATTAGTTCATCAGAGTGATGTGCCAAGTCCAGTTATGTGGGGCTGGATAAAAGAGGGTAAAGAATGGAAAATATCATAGATAACACTTCCACCTGTTGCTAAAAGCTATCAAGAACTGACAAAATGCAGTTGTAAGGGTGACTGTCATGTTAGATGCAAATGTTACCTCAGCGGACTGAGCTGTACTGCTCTCTCTGCATGTTCCTGCCAGGAGTAGAAGTGTGTGAATCTATAAGTATAATTATATATGTATGTAAATGGACAAATATATTTAATATATAATACTATTGTATTTTGTAAATTTGTTGTAATATCACATGAAGGTACATATGGAATTAATTAATACATATAGCTAAATAAACAAGAAAACTAATTGATGGAATAATATATTTTGGTTATTTGTATGTATTTTTAGTGTACTATTCATTTATACATATTTATGGAATATATAGCAATAAAATAGCTTTATAATGCACTCTTTAGTATTATATAATGCTCAAGAATTCATTCTGTATACTATTTGAATTAAAACAACAACACAAGAAGTCACAAAAAATAACGAATATGCAGATTTTACTAATTTTGACTGCTTAAAATGCCCACCATTTAGGATTTTCAAGTGGTTAACATTTTATTGGTGAAAAGTGACCCACTAGCACCATGTGTTCTAAATTTCATGCTTGTATCACCAAGTGCACAATTTTCTTGTTATCCACTCTACTCTAGGATGTACGGCAAGTCTGTGTCTACAATCAGCTCTTGTTGTGGTGGTATTTTATGTTGTGATGAAGTCTTTTACTTTCTGTAGTTTTGGTTTGTATTTGCTTTAAATTGTAATATGGGGGTATCCTTCATCTACAGTGCGTTGAGTTTTAATCTCTTTTAGGAACTTATAATCTTATACTTCTCTGTTCTTCTGGACGTCTCGCTGATTCTCATTTAATTCTTTTCATTTGATTTTACTTGATCTCAGGAGGCTGGTTTTATAATCGGTGAGTTCAGTTTCCTTTAGGATTCTGGGCAAGTTAAACACCATGTTTCCTTTTCTTAATTATTATTGTAGCACACAAATTCACTGTCCTATCACATACAATTGACACAGTAAACGGAGCATAAACCGACACAAGTTATGCGTCCAGAAGTGAGTCCTTAACTGAATCTTTCTCTCGTTCCAACTGAACTCTGGGCGTACTGTGGGCAGTCCGTTCCCACCCACTTGTTATTCGTTGTTCGGGTCAGAGTTTATGTCTGCGTTTTACGTGTCACCTTGCCAACATCCTGGTTTGCGTTTCTCTTCTACTTCACTTTCGCCTTCATCTGCCAAAACTCTACCAAACTCTACTAGTATATTTTCCTAGCTAATATATTTCCTACATAACTAATCTTACATACATCTGCCTTACACTCTATCCTAGCAAAGAAAGATGAAATCAAGGCAATGGATGTTGCGAAAGGGGTCATGTCATTATCGAAACAGAGATTGCAACTTGTGGAAGATGTTGAAAAGCTGTTGTTGGTGTGGACCAACGAAAAACAGTTAGTGAGGGATAGTGTGTCTGAAGTGATCATTTGTGAGAAAGCGAGGATGCTGCATGCCGATTTAAGTAAGAAAATGCCAATAACTAGTGATGCTCTTGGTGATTTCAAGGCCAGCAGACGCTGGTTTGAAAAATTCAGAAAGCTTACGGGCATCCATAGTGTCGTACAGCATGTGGAGGCTGTGAGCTTGGATAAACATGCCGCTGAAGAATTTGTTTATGAATTCAGAGAATATCTTGAGGCTGAGGGATTCCTCCCACAACAGGTTTTCAATTGTGATGAGACAGGCCTGTTTTGGAAAAATAATGCCAGAACAGACCTACATCACACAGAAGGAAAATTCATTGCCAGGGCACAAACCTATGAAGGATAGGTGTTATGAACGGGGAGAGGTCCACTTCAGGTTCGATATGAAAATAAACAAAAAGAATCCAACACCAACAGTTGAAACTGGGGATACAAATATAGAAAGAAACACTAACACAACAAAGGTTTATTTACAAGCTTACTAACAAAGATAAATCCAGAATGGTGTCTCCTATTTACATAAAAAAGGCAAAATTTTACAATGCATGAACTGGGGAAGAAGTGAGGTAATTCAAATACTTGCTGGCCAGTTTTGCGACTCAAAACGATGGCTTCACCTAAGGAGAACTGCGATTGCAGATGTCTTCTTGACTCCGTATTGTAAAAAATAATGTCTATTCTTGATACTTGAAGGGCAGGAACTTCTCTAAACCTCTTGCAGAATGTTTCTTCTCTGAAGCCTTGCTCTACGTCAAAATGCCTCGGTCATCCACTCCTGACGACGACTTGTCCAGAATTCGACCAAACTCTCTCGAGTGACTTTTTCTCTCTGATCCTTTGTAGGTTCCTTCTTCTCTTATCACTCTCTGATGATATCTGCTGCTGATCTCTCACTGATAATCTGATCTGTGGCTCTTACTGATGATCTCTGATCTCTGTGATTAACTGATGATCTCTTACTCTGTGACTAACTGATGATCTGCCTTCTCCTACTTCGTCCGTCGTATTTATACGGCATTCTGGGGGTGGGGCCTACGGCGAGCGTCACAGACTCCCGAGATTACCGGAACTTCTTAGAAGAATCTAGACGAGTTATTGCATCAGAAGTTGCGGCGTTTCTCACGTCACGTCGGCGCCTGTCAAGTTCCACAAAACTCCTGCCGATTCTAGAACCATCATGAGAACAGGCACTTCCAACACACTCGCGAAAGCATCCGTGCTGCAGAACTTCTCGAAGATGCGTTTTCCTTTCCTTTAACACGTAATTCTTTGCTATGAAGCGATCACCATGACAATAGGCTAACACTCTTGGTCTGTGGGAATGCCAGTGGGGATTTCAAAATCAAACCCCTTCCTGTGTATCACTGAAACTCCCCAACTATTTAAGAAGAACAATGTGGTAAAGAATAAATTGCCTGTGATGTGGAAGGCCAATAAAAAGGCATGGGTCATGAGACAAATTTTCATTGAGTGGGTCAATGAATTGTTTGGCCAGAGTGTTAAGAAATACTTGTAAGTAAATCAATTGCCCCACAAGTGCCTCCTGGTAATGGACAATGCTCTTGCTCATCCTCCTGGCTAGGAAGACCAGCTGTTAGACAAATTCAAATTTGTCACTGTGAAGTTCTTACCCACGAATACCACTTCTCTCCTCTCGAACTTCAAGAAACTCTACGCCTAGGCACTATTCCAAAGGTGCTTTGAAGTGACCTCAGACAGTGAATTTACCCTAATGGATTTCTGGAAGGATCACTTCAGTATCTTCAACTGCATAAGCCTTATAGCCAAGGCTTGGCAGGGAGTGACTTCCCAAACATTGAACTCTGCATGGAGGAAATGTGGCCAGTGTGTTACCTCGAGAAGGATTTCGAGGGGTTTGAGGCTGACCTTGACAACTCTATGCCTGTTGTGGAGTCTATTGTGTTTCTTGGGAAGTCCATTGGCTTGGATGTGAGTGAGTGGTGAGGATGTGAAAGAGTTAGTGGATGCCCACAGGGAAGGCGTAACCACTGAGGAGCTGAAAGACCTTCAACAGGAACAGCAACAGACGGCAAATGAGGATGAGAGAGGGGATACTGTGCCTACTTCAGTGATCAAAGAAATGTTTGCGAAGTGGAGTGATTTACAAAATTTTATATGGACACATCATCTTAATAAAATGTAGAGAAGTAACCCCAAAAAGGTTCATGATACCTGAAGTCCTTCTGTAGGAGGATTCCCCTTCCAAAGAGTAACCTCTCCTCCTCCTCCACCCCTCCTCTCTGTCTTCCATATGCTAACAAGAGTTCCATAAAGGTAAGAGGGATATTAAATGTTCATAATTCATTTACATTTATTTACCATTATTTTCTGTGTTTAAAACTGTGGTTATTCCCTGTAAAATGTATTTTTCTGGGCTCAGTTCGTGTCGCTGCACAAAATAATCCTTTAATCCATTATTTCTAAGGTAAATGATCTAACAAATACCAGAGAATAAACAAAATAAAGAAAAAGGTCAGTATAACTGACTCGCTCACCCTCAAGGAGGGCGTCGGTATGAACACTAGGGCGAGTGAGACCACTACCACGAACCTCTTGCCAATAGAAATCTCCCACAACAAAACCCCACAAGAGGAGAGCCGACCCACAGAACGGGGCAGCAACTACTACTATTCCAACCCACGCTAGGGACTGCCGTGCCTCTGGTGGCCATCCTTTAAGTTAGACGGCCCGTGAGACGCTGATTTTTTATCTCTGTGTTTTATCGTGCCTTTTTCGAGGATTTTCGGATATTATGGAGCGTTCAGCCATCGCATCAGCTAAGTTAAGTATTCCGAAAGGTTCCTACTTAGTTTTTTCCTACCTTGAGTCAGTATTTGCCGTTTTTTAGGTATAAATACGGATTCTCGGTCGGAAGCATGGCGGCATTGCTCTGCCTCGTGGCGGGTTCGTTCTTGGTCTCCCATACCTAGAACCTTCCCTTTATTTTATGCGTCTCTAGACCTGTTTATGAATATTATGCCTTTAGGGGATCTAGCCTGCATTGGTTTTATGTCATGCATGCATGTCTTTCTTTACCTTGCTTAGGCATTATCTCTTCTATCCAGACCCTAGCCATAGCTCTTAGTATCGGCCCAGGCTAGCTTTGAGTGGTAGACTTTCTCTCGGGTTAGTCGTACACTCCTGGATTTTTTCTCCTACTATTTTTATTTCCCCTACTTTGGTGTTATTTTAATTATTTTAATTATTTTATTTGATTTTGGTTAGCCTAGGGCGTCTGGTACGTTATCTTAGCCTAGATTTATTATATCATGGTCCCCATTAGTTTTGTTGCTTCCTTTTTATCAGTTTTGTTGCATCTACGGTTGCATCTCGCTGATCAGTTTGGTTGCATTATCCTAGGCTATAGATTTCGTTGTTTTTATCGTGTTATCGTTTCGTGGTCACCCTGTGATCGTGGTACGGCCAGACGCCCGTCCCAGTCACCCTGCCCTCCTCCCGCTCTCCCATAGAGCTGGGGGGAGGGAGGTCCGTCCTTGCTCGCTCCATCCGGGCCTGTCTCCCTCTCTCCCTACGCGGAGGGAGTAGGGGAGGCTGGACTGGGTATGACCTTGTCTCTCTGCTTCACGGTGCTCCGTTGTGACGAAGTAGGGGGGTTGGCTCTCCCCCCTCCTTGGTTGCTCCGTTGCCCCGCTGTAGGTTCAAGTTCTGTTTCGCCCTCTCGCCCCTCCCCGGGTTGTCGGTGCTCTATTTTCTTACCGGAGCTCCGTCGATTACGAGGGAGGGAGCTGGTATCCCGCCTGCGGGCGGACCTCAGGCGTGCAGTTGGTCTCATTTGTCTAACCACCCCGTCTCTTCGGCACACCGGCGGAGACGGATACCACCGCGATTCGGAATCGTTTCCGGAATTTAGTGCTATTTTATGCTTAAGTCTATCATAAGTTTGTTTTAAGCTATCTTAAGCTGGGTCCCTCCCTTGCCCCTGTTTTATACGCCGGCCCACACCGGAGCTATAGCCTATTCAGGCGATAGGGGAGGGGTTATGCCCAAAAATTTTTCACTCTCCGGCATGCATCGGAGTTCTAAATTAGCCCTGTAAGTGTTGTCTTTGATGGTACTCATGTATCCTTCCACTTACAGACCACCAACTGTGAGCATCCAGGATGCAACGCCATGCTCCAGGACCCCTGCGGACATGAAGTCTGTAGGTCCCACGCTCCGTGCGCGACTCCGCATGGGAATCTGCAGGTCTGGTATCATGAGACCTGTATGATCTGTTATGATCTTGTGGGTCAGTTCTTGGACGGGGTAAGTATTTCCAGCTGTATATATAGACTGTAAATACTGTACTATATCTTAAGTTTAATTTTAATGATTTATTTTAAGCTTAAGTTCCTTATATGTTGTGAAATACATCCTCAAATATTGTAGGTTTAAGCTCGGTTTTAGTTTAAGGTTGAACTTCAACTATAAACTTAAACTAATAGACGCCCTCTCTTGCAGGCTGCTGTTGTTAGAGAGACCGCCCTTGCAACCCTGAGAGCTTGGGTCGGCGGCTTCGGCAAAAACGCCGCCAAGGGACAGCCCTACATTCTTGAGAAGAGGATGGCTGTCCTGCTGTTCCCCGGCGGCAAGTCGACGGGGTACGTCGACCCGGCGGAAGCAGCCCCGACTATGACAGCAATCCAGCAGCAGGTCGCTGCATCCATGAAGGAACCAGGCCAGGATATCTCTGCGGAAGTCGCGACGTTATACCTAAATGTAGAACCGATGGTAGGTGTTGACGACCTGTTGGTCGAGGTAGGTACGTTGGACGCCCAAGGGCTTCCCTTGGGCGCCACTGGATCTTCTTCTCCCGCTACTTCTCCCGCTTCCTTCCAAGGCTTTACAGGAGCTGAGCTCCAGTACTCTACTCCTAGTGCTTCGGTTAAACCCAAAGTCAAGGGCCAAAGGGTACAAAAAACCCTTACGAAGACGTCGTCGTCGTCCAAAAAGACTTCGTCGGCGTCATCATCTCGTAAGTCTTCGGCTACAAATCCCGGAGCAGAGAAAGCTAAAGCTTCGGCTTCTAGCTCTAGGTCCTCAAAGAGCAGGTCCTCCAAGGAGAGGCCCCGTACTCCGGCGGAGCCAGCGGTCTCTCCTCTCCCTTTGATACCTCTGCCGAGTTATCCTTCCACCTCCGCATCGGCTCCGGCTCTGGATCACAACGCTGGGTTGATGCAGCACATGGGGGACTTGGTAGGCTCTTTGAGGAATAGTATGGAGCAGATGTTCTCCCGGTTATCCGAAAGGATCACAACCCAGGACAACATAATAGCCGGGCTCAATCAGGCCCCTCTGGCTACTCCTCCGGCACTCGGTGCTGGCCTGCTACAGCTTCCTCCTCACGATTCTCTGCCTCCGTTCTCAATGAACAACCCCTGGAGAGTGGCTTCATACGCCCCTTTCCAGGACGGACTTATCTCCATCCCGGAGTGCGGCACTCGAAGGATTGAGGACTTCGAGTTCTATCCGGAGAACCTCCAACCGCCGTTCATTGGCTACGCCAGGCTAACGGAGGCAGCCATGACTAGGGAGGATAAGGTCCCGAGGGAGACAGTTCTTTACTCCCGGGACCAGGCTCAAAGGGAGTGGCTCAGGTGTCTGGAAGAAATGGACTGCGCAAACACTAGAATTCAAGCCTTTAAGAGTCCCTTCACCATCTTTACGATGGATGAAGAAACTCCTCTCCCCTTCTTAACGAAGATCGCCACGGTTACCATTCCGGCTGGCCTGAAGGGAGAACCCTTACCCCAGTTAAGGGAAGCAGACCCCACCTCTCCTTTGCTCCCTTCGCTTGGAGATTTGTGGGACGATCTGCCAAATACCTTCTCGGCAGGTAAGCTCAAGCCGGACTGCGCCATGGACCAGTTCGGCGAGAAGCTACCTAGACTCCCTGATAGCCTCATTCAAGCTGAGTTTGAGGCCAAGTCTAGGCTTGCCAGGTCGAGTCGATGAGTACCATGGCAATGACGGAAGTAGCGGCTCTTTCCTATGCTTCAGAGCCGCTCTTCAAGCTATTGACCAAGTCACAGACTCATACGGTCCAGTCGGACCTGTTCGAGTTTGTGACTGCCAGGGTCAATTGCCGGAAGCACGTCCTCCAGGAAGCAACTATTCGGCATGAACCGAATAAGCTGCTTTCCTCCAACATCTGGGGAGTAGACCTCTTTCCTGAAACCATGGTCAAGGAGGTCCAGAATGAGGCAACAAGGCTCAATCTGAGCCTCAAGGATCGTTGGGGCCACACGGCTAAGAGGCGCCAAGATCAATCTGCAGTAGGTAAGAAGCAGAAGAAACTAAAACGTTACCAGCCTTACCAGAAGAAACAGCAACGTTTTAACCAAGCTGTGTCAGCTGTGCCGATTGTACAATCAGGCTAGCCTTCTACCTCGAAGACTCCGACTCAACCCATTTATGTGATTTCCCCTCAGGCTCAGCCTTCCACCTCCTACGCTGTCTCCCCAGCCTTTAACCAAGTGTTCGAGGGCCAAGCCTTCCAACACTATGACCGGTTCGGCAGGGGCGGTAGAGCTAGGGGATCCTTTCGTCAGAGAGGATCAGGAAGGTCACTCAACAGGGGAAAACACTTCCGTGGGGGCCGCGGAGGTCACTCGACCCAGCAGCAGTGAGATCTCCAAGGTAGGAGGGAGGCTGTTTCTCTTCCGGCATCGGTGGGGATTCAGCAAATGGGCACAAAGCATTGTGTCGAAGGGCCTGGGTTGGAGTTGGATTGGAGATCCTCCTCCACCCAGACCATTCCTTCAACTTCCATCAAAAGAACTGACGGAGTATGCGGAGGAGCTCCTCCAGAAAGGAGCAATAGCGAGAGTCAACAGATTAAAATTTCAAGGTCGCTTGTTCAGCGTACCAAAGAAAGGCTCACTAAAAAGAAGGGTAATCTTAGACTTGTCCCGCTTAAACTTGGCCATTCGCTGCGACAAGTTCAAAATGCTGACTATCTCGCAGGTGCGGACCTTACTTCCCCGTGGGGCCGTCACCACCTCTATCGATCTTACAGACGCATACTATCATATCCCTATTGCAAGACACTTTCGCCCTTACCTGGGCTTCAAGCTGGGAGATCAAGCATTCTCCTTCAAGGTAGTTCCCTTCGGTCTGAATGTAGCACCCAGGGTATTCACGAAGTTGGCGGAAGTAGTCGTCCAACAACTGAGGTCTCAAGGGATAATGGTAGTAGCGTATCTCGACGATTGGTTGATTTGGGCTCCAACAGTCGAGGAATGTCGCAAAGCCACAATGAAAGTCATTCAGTTTCCTCCTCCGGGAATCACTATCCACACAGACGCTTCACTAAGTGGCTGGGGAGGATATTCTCAGTTCAAGAAAGTTCAGGGAACATGGTCACCTCAGTTCCGCCAGCTTCACATAAATGTATTGGAAGCAATGGCAGTGTTCCTGACTCTGAAGAGGTTACGTCCGCCAAAGAACTCTCACATAAAGTTAGTTCTGGACAGCGCAGTAGTAGTCCATTGTATAAACAGGGGTGGCTCCAAGTCAAGACACCTGAATCATGTCATGGTAGCCATCTTTTCCCTGGCGGACAAGTTCAGTTGGCACATCTCCTCCACCCATATAGCCGGAGTGAGAAACGTCATAGCAGATGCTCTATCCCGTTCAGTTCCTCTGGAATCGGAATGGTCACTGGACAACAGTTCGTTCCAATGGATTCTCCGGAAGGTACCAGGCCTGCAAGTAGATCTGTTTGCATCTCAAACGAACCACAAACTTCCCTGTTATGTGGCTCCCAACCTGGACCCTCTGGCCTATGCCACGGACGCCCTGTTCATAGATTGGAACAACTGGGAGAAGATTTATGTCTTTCCTCCAGTGAATCTTCTCCTGAAAGTACTGAACAAACTCAGAACGTTCAAGGGTCAAGTAGCTCTAGTAGCTCCAGACTGGTCGAAGAGCAACTGGTACCCTTTGATTCTGGAATTGGGTCTTCGTCCTCTTCGAATTCCCAATCCCAGGCTCTCCCAGTCAGTACAAATGAAGACTGTGTTCGCTTCCTCAGGAATTCTCAAAACCCTAACTTTATGGACTTCATGAAGTTTGCGGCCGAGAGAGATGCAAATATCGATCCACGAAATATTCTTTTCCTGGAATCAGATAAAAGAGATTCAACTTTAAGGCAGTATGATGCTGCAGTTAAAAAGTTGGCATCCTTCCTGAGAGAAGCAGACATTAAAATCATGACAATCAATTCAGCTATATCCTTTTTCAGATCCTTATTTGAAAAAGGGTTAGCAGCTAGTACCATTACGACAAACAAGTCAAGCTTTGAAGAAGATTTTTCAACTATGTTTTAACATAGACTTAACAGATTCTTACTTTTCGTCTATTCCCAAGGCTTGTGCTAGACTTAGACCTTCAGTAAGGCCTACGTCAGTGTCATGGTTTTTAAATGATGTTCTAAAGCTGGCTTCAGATACAAATAACACGACATGTTCATTTATAATGCTGTTAAGAAAAACATTATTTTTATTAAGCTTGGCTTCAGGAGCTAGAATTTCAGAACTGTCGGCGTTATCCAGAGATGCGAATCATGTAGAATTTCTTCCTTCAGGAGAAGTTCTGCTTTCTTCGGATCGCAGCTTTTTAGCAAAGAATGAGGATCCTTTGTTGAGGTGGGAACCTTGGAAGGTTATACCCCTTCCTCAAGATGTTTCTCTTTGTCCAGTAACGACCTTACGAGCCTTTCTGTCCAGGACATCCTCATCCTCTTCGGGTCCTCTCTTTAGAAGAGAAAAAGGTGGTACTTTATCAATTAAAGGTATAAGGCAACAGATCCTATACTTTATTAAACAAGCTAACCCTGAATCCTTCCCCAAGGTTCATGATGTCAGGGCAGTAGCCACCTCAATTAACTACTTTCAACACATGAATTTTGATGACTTGAAAAAGTATACAGGATGGAAATCGCTGACAGTATTTAAGCGTCACTACTTAAAGTCTTTGGAATCTTTGAAGTTTTCAGCAGTTACGGCGGGTAACATAGTTTCCCCCGACTCTGCTTAGTAGTTGAGTTGAAGATCCAGATCTCCTTTCTACCTATCTCAGCCAACAGTTTGTCTATACCTACCTTGTTCATCTACGTCTACCCTTGAGTCTTAGCTGCTCTTGTGATGGTTTAGTGGATGTCCCTTATTTTTTTGCTAGGGTCACCCACAATTGATTGTATATACTGATCTTTGTGATGTGGTCCCCTTATTTTTATGCTAGGGTGCCACATCTCCATTTACAATGGTTATTGATTTGTTTATTAAGATCTATGAACTTGTTTAATGTGTTTTTACTTTAAGTTTGTTCATATACATACTTTACTACATTATTGATACTGTTTATTTGTAATTACTTTAAGTGTTTTTGCCTATGATTATCATACACATGTTTTAAGTTCAACATATATCCCATGTAAGCCCTTGTATATATGTTAACTTTAAGTTAATTTTAAGTATTGTTCTTTATTCACGCTCTATGAACAATTGTGTATGTGTATATATATTTTTCTTGCAATTATAGTATTTAATTGAAATTTTAAGTTTTATTGAGACCTTCCTTATTTTCAATCTTGTGCTAATTCTCTGGTACAATTTCGCGCAGTGACACGAACTGAGCCCAGAAAAAGGATTTTGACGTAGGAAAAATCTATTTCTGGACGATTGGTTCGTGTCGCCCAGCAAAATCCCACCTCTTCCCAACCCTTCGCTCAAGATTGATTGCCAACTTCAGGATGGCCACCAGAGTCGCGGCAGTCCCTAGCGTGGGTTGGAGTAGTAGTAGTTGCTGCCCCGTTCTGTGGGTCGGCTCTCCTCTTGTGGGGTTTTGTTGTGGGAGATTTCTATTGGCAAGAGGTTCGTGGTAATGGTCTCACTCGCCCTAGTGTTCATACCGACGCCCTCCTTGAGGGTGAGCGAGTCAGTTATACTGACCTTTTTCTTTATTTTGTTTATTCTCTGGTATTTGTAAGATCATTTACCTTAGAAATAATGGATTAAAGGATTATTTCGCTGGGCGACACGAACCAATCGCCCAGAAATAGATTTTTCCTACTTCAAAATCCTTTTTTTTTAATATATTTTGGGGTCTGGAACGCATTAACACTATTTACATTATTCCTTATGGGAATTATTGTGTCAGTTTTTGTATGCTTCGGATATCATAGGAGGTTCCAGAGCTGATTATGTACGAAAACCGAGGTACCACTGTATATATCGCACAGTTGTCACTTTTTTTTTATGGAAGACAACATACTAGTTTGTCATTCATTTTCTCAACGTCTTGGTGTTTTCTGAAACAAAAACAAAATCTGTCGCAAATGCTTTTTTTTGGGGAGGAGCAAAGTTTTTTTGGGGGAAAATGGAAGATTTTTTCATATTGCCAAACTTACTCATTATTTTTGTACATGAACTTCCCTGACAGATATATACTTAGCTATAGTCTCCGACGTTCCCGACAGAATTTCAAATCTCGCGGCACACGCGACAGGTAGGTCAGGTGGTCTACCTTACCCGCCGCTGGGTGGCGGATGTACTAACCACTCCCGTTAGCTTGTCAGATTTTTCTCTGTCGCGGGAACGATAACAACTGTTGTCGGTTCCTCTCGATAGTTTTTCGATTCTCGCTTGCCTGGAGTTAATTTGGACTTCTTTTGGTGACGTATTCGCTTTGTTTGGCTTGGCATACGCTGATTGTGGACCGGTTTGATTTTGATTTGGATTTTCTTTAACGATGTCTGACCTAGATTCAGTAGTTAAAACTTCGGTTTTGTTTAGGGTTTGCGTGAATGAAGGATGTAAGGTGAGGTTGCCGAAAGCTTCGGTAGACCCCCACACGGTTTGCATGAAATGCAGGGGGAATGAATGTTCTTTTGCTAACCCTTGTAGTGAATGTAAGGGATTGAATGAAGAAGAATATAAGGCTCTCTCTTCTTATGTTAGGAAGTTGGAACGTGATAGAGTGCGTAAAGCTTCCTCTAGAAGTTCTAGTAGATCTAGAATGAGTGAGTTGGATGTGGATCCTAATACTAACGTAGAATTAGAACCTTCTTCCTAAGTTGCAGCCCCTGCTCCCCGCACCGAAGCCAAAGATTCGCCTTCGGAGGCGGCAGCTCTGAGAACCACGATTCGTTCTTTGGATCAGAAGATTCGTCAGTTGGAAGGTAAGGAGAGTGTTAGTGATCAGTGCAGTGTCCCCAGTGTTGTGGAGGGTGCGTCTGACCGTCTCCTTAGTGCCTCTAGGCCTAGACCTCTTCCAGACTCCCAGTTCCAGTGGAGTAGGAAAGTCGAAAGCCGCAAGAGGGCTAGGGAGAACCCCCACCGGTCAGGCGTCCCCTCGGCAGATCCTGAAGTACGCTCCCAGGCTGCCTCGGATCGCTACAAGAAGGAGCTACTACGCCAATGCTTCTCCTCTTCGTCGTCTCCCTCTCCGAAGAGAGGTTGGAACTCCCCGGATGCGTCGCGCCCGTTGAAGAGGGCTTGGAAGGCTCCCTGCAGTCCTTTGGCTTCTAGTCCGGAGGTTTTCCCGGAAGAATCGTCGGTGGAGGCGAAGAAACCCAAGAAATCCTGTGATCGTTCTTCTTCTCGCGCTCCGCGCTCAGCGCCTGCTTCCGAGGAAGAACAACAAGATTCTCCTACGAGAGTACTCGCGGGACTTCAAGCTCAGATCACGGCGCTAGCAGACTCTAGCAGTTAGATCACGTAGGAAGAAGGACGTTTCTCTTCCGATCAAGAGATCTAGGCGCTGCTCTTCAGAGGATCGTTCTCCTCTTTTTAGGCGTTCTCCTTCTATAGGGGAGGTTCGTATGAAGGTAGGGGCTCACGTGAGCGCCCTCGCTCGCCTGGCTCTCTTTCGACTTCAAGGCGCCAAACATCGGTAGGACGCTCCATGGAGAAAGAAGTTTTTTCTCCAGATTGGATTCCCGCTTCCGGTAAGCGCACTGCACCTGCTCATCACGCTATTTCTTCAACTCCCTCGCGTGAGACTTCTCCTCAGCAGCCTCAAGATTCTAGAAGGCGCCCTTATACAAGTAGGCGTTCTTCTTCCAGATGTCACTCTCCTCGAGTGTCGGATCGTGACTTCTCTCCTGACAGGCATCAAGAGTCTGGTAGGAGTCGTGTGCATGATAGACGGCCTGCTGTTAGCCGCTCCCCGCAAGGTAGGCCCCAAGAGCCTACTGCACATCGATCTCCTAGTAGGCGCTCGTCTCTTTTAAGGCGTCATACTCCTGATTATTCTCCTCGGGGCAGACAACAAGAGTCTTTCAAGCGCCCTTCTCCGTGTAGGCGCTCTCCCGCTTCTAGGCGCACTTCTCCTGACCGTTTGTCTCTTGGTAGGCACCAGGAATCTCGGAAGCGCCCTTCTCCAAGTAGGCGCTCGTTAGCTTTGAAGCGCCCTTCTCCTGAATGTTACCCTCTTGTTAGACGTCAAGAGTCTCGCAGGCAGCCTTCTCCTAGTAGGCGCATTTCGCCTTCCAGTCGAACGTCCGTTGATCATACGCAACTGGACAGGTATGGAGAGCCGCGCAAGCGCTCTGCTCTCGATAGGCGCTCTTCTCCTGGCAGCCGCTCGCCTCGGGATAGGCGCAAAGAGTATAGTAGGCGCTCGCCTCCTCGTAAGCGCCCTGTGGATATTTCCGAGGATTCTCGGAGTAGGAGCCCTACCTCTCCTTCGGCTGAGATTCCGTCTACCTCGAAGAGGGAGTCTCATCGTAGACATCCCAGATCTTCTCATCGTTCTCCAGTGGATGTGAACTCTTCTAAGAGAGGGCGTTCTCCAACCTCTCGCTCAACTCCTACTAGGATCCCTTCGTCACCTAAGGATCTTCCGCGCTCAGCTCGACAAGACGTCCTAGAAGGTTCGGATGAAGAACCGAACACTTCTGCTGCTGTGTCTTCTTACAAGAAGCTTACAGAGCTACTTTTGCAAGTTTTTGGGGATTCCCTTACTCCTACGGCTCCTCCTTCTCCTCACTCACTTTTTTCACACGGCGAAGACAGCGAAGAGTTCTTCTTGTGTGAGGATGAAGCCAACTCTTTCAATGAAGAAGGCACTGAGGAGTTTTGGTTCCTGGATGGCTTTCAAAGAAGAAGCGGGGAAAACAATGTTCGCTTTTCCTCCTTCAAAGTTATCAGGACGCGCTGGTTTCTGGTACGAAACAGGAGAGTCCTTAGGATTGGGTCTACCGTCTTCGGCTGATTCGGATTTTTCGGCGCTGGTAGATTCGACAAGGAGAACTGCCCTTAACTCTGCTAAGACGACTTGGGCAATGAATGAATTGGATCACATGCTCAAAGGCATGTTTAGAGTGCTAGAAGTATTTAACTTCCTTGATTGGTCGTTGGGAGTCCTAGCCAAGAAAATTGAAGTGCCAGAGTCAATTTCGGCAGAAGATCTTTTGTGTGTTTTGTCTTGTATGGACAAGTCGGTAAGAGACGGAGCGAGTGAAATCGCCTCCCTGTATGGGGCCGGGATCGTGAAGAAGAGGTCGGTTTATTGTTCCTTCTTAACGAAGTCTGTCTCCCATGCCCAGAGGTCTTCTTTGCTGTTTGCTCCTCTGTCTGCTCAGTTGTTCCCTAAACATCGAGTGCAGGACATTTCGAGATCACTTTCGGCCAAAAGCCACCCAGGACCTTTTGGCACAGTCGGCAAGAAAACCTCGCCCTTCCTTCCCTACCAAGGCTAAGAAGGAAAAGACAAGTGTTCGAGAACCCTTTCGAGGGGCGTCTTCATCAAGAACCTCTACGTTTAGAGGTCGTAGACCTTCAAGAAGGGGTAAGACTTTCGCCAAGTCTGTTAAAGCCCCCAAATAACCTGCAAGTCTTTCAAACAACGGTGGGCGCCAGACTCTTAGAGTTTGCAGAAGTCTGGGCCCAAAAAGGGGCGGATCCTTGGACCCTTTCTATTTTGAGGAGAGGTTACCTCATCCCTTTCGTCGAAAGACCTCCCTTGACGACCATCCCAAGGGAACTGACGGCCAGGTACAGAGACCCCATCATGAATCAAGCTCTCCATCTAGCAGTAGATCAGATGCTGGAGAAGGGGGCTATCGAACTAGTGACAGACCATCATTCATCGGGCTTCTACAACCGCCTTTTCCTAGTTCCGAAGTCCTCAGGGGGATGGAGACCGGTGTTGGATGTAAGCGCCCTGAACTTCTTCGTAGAAAAGAAGAAGTTCACGATGGAAACGCCTTCATCAGTGCTGGCAGCACTTCGTCCAGGGGACTGGATGGTTTCCTTGGATTTACAGGACGCTTACTTCCACGTACCGATCCATCCTTCCTCGAGGAAGTTTCTCAGATTCATGATGATGGGGAAAATTTTTCAGTTCAGGGCTCTGTGTTTCGGCCTCTCGACGGCCCCTCAAGTGTTCACGGGGATTTTGAGGAATGTGGCTCAATGGCTTCATTTGAAAGGGGTGAGGATATCCATGTACCTCGACGATTGGCTAATAAGGGCCAATTCAGAAGATCGTTGTTTGAAGGACTTACAAGTAACTTTAGAATTGACGAAGGCTTTGGGACTTCTCGTCAATTTCAAGAAGTCGTCACTAATTCCCGAGCAAGAGTGTGTGTATCTCGGGATACAGATGAACTCTCTGAGTTTTCGGGCTTTTCCCTCTCAGGAAAGGATAGCCCGAGGATTCGAGAGAGTAACAACCTTCTTAGGGAAAGAAGTATGCACAGTGAGGGAGTGGATGAGTCTGCTGGGGACGCTCTCCTCGCTGGAGCAATTCGTTTCCCTAGGAAGGTTGCACCTGAGACCGCTCCAATTCTTTCTTCATCGGAATTGGAGTCGTCGTTCTCAGGATTTGACGTTCTCCCTGTCGTTATCCCAGGACATCAAGAAACATCTCTTATGGTGGACAGATCCCAACCTCTTTGCGAAGGGACTGTCTCTTCAATCCCAGACCCCCAACCTGGTGTTGTTCTCCGACGCGTCGGACACGGGGTGGGGGGCAACTCTGGGAACCAGCGAAGTGTCAGGTACCTGGGTGGGGGACCAGGTAGCCTGGCACATCAACAGAAAGGAGTTGATGGCTGTGTGGTTGGCTCTGAAGGCTTTCGAGCCCAAAGTCAGAAGATCGGTAGTGCAGGTCAACGCGGACAACACTACAGCTCTGGCATATATCAGGAAACAGGGGGGGACGCATTCCTTCTCCCTGTACGAGACAGCAAGAGACCTTCTTCTGTGGGCAGAAGAAAGAGGAATCAAGCTTCTCACCAGGTTCGTGCAGGGAGAAAGGAATGTAAGAGCAGATCTCCTCAGCAGGAAAGATCAGGTCCTTCCCACAGATTGGACCCTTCATCTGGATGTATGCCAGAGCCTGTGGAAGTTATGGGGCAGGCCACACATAGACCTCTTTGCCACGTCAAAGAACAAGAGGCTGGATCCTTACTGCTCTCCGATATCGGATCCAGAGGCATTAGCAATAGATGCTCTTCTTCTAGACTGGAACGGACTCGACGTCTACGCGTTTCCCCCCTTCAAGATCCTGGGGCTAACCATCAAGAAGTTCGTAGAGTCCGATTCAACGAGAATGACCTTAATCGCTCCCTTTTGGCCGGCCCAAGAATGGTTCACAGAGGTACTGGAATGGTTGGTGGACCTTCCAAGATCGCTCCCGCTAAGGAGCGATCTACTCAGACAACCCCACTTCGACAGGTACCACAAAAATCTCCTCGCTCTCAGTCTGACTGGCTTCAGACTGTCCAAAGTTTGGTCAGAGCAAAAGGCTTTTCAGCAACAGCTGCTAAAGCAATCGCAAGAGCGAGGAGACCTTCCACCTTGCGTGTATACCAGTCAAAGTGGGATGTCTTCAGACGTTGGTGCAAGAGGAAGAACATTTCCTCTTCCAGTACCTCTGTGACCCAAATTGCGGATTTCCTTATTTTCCTCAAAGAAGAATGTCATCTGGTGGTGTCAACTATTAAGGGATACCGCAGTATGTTGGCGGCGGTATTTCGGCATAGAGGCTTAAAGATATCCGATGATAAGGACTTGCATGATCTTATTAGATCATTTGAAACCATTAAGCGTCCTCATGTAGTACCAAACTGGAATCTAGACGTAGTTCTACAATTCCTTGGATCGTCTAGATTCGAACCTCCTAGCTTAGCCTCTTTCAAGGATCTGACGAAGAAGGCTATCTTCCTTTTGGCCCTAGCTACAGCTAAGAGAGTGAGTGAGCTCCAAGCTATCGAGGGCAATGTAGGGTTTAAGGAAGATTCTATGGTGTGTTCGTTTCTTCCAAATTTCCTTGCAAAGAATGAAAACCCATCACGGCCTTGGCCCAGGAGCTTTGAAGTTCGTAGTTTATCTTTTCTAGTAGGGGAAGAGCCTGAAAGAACTCTTTGCCCTATGAGAATTATGAAGTATTTCCTTAAGAGGAAGGAACAACTTAAGGCTAATCAAGATGTGCTTTGGTGCTCTGTAAAGGACCCCACTCGGCCCATGTCGAAGAATGCTCTTTCCTTTTTCTGAGAAGCCTTATTACAGAGGCACATGTTGCTTGTAAGGAAGAACATTTTAAACTACTGAAAGTGAAAGCTCACGAGGTGAGAGCCATCGCAACTTCGCTTGCATTCAGAAAAAATATGTCGGTGCGGAACTTGATGGAGGCGACTTTATGGAGATGCCAATCGGTTTTCGCAAACCACTACCTACGTGATGTAAAAATCACATATGATAAATGCTTCGCCTTGGGTCCTTTCGTATCGGCGGATTCGGTGCTGGGGCAGGGAGCTGAAACTTATCCTGTGTAAATTTTTTATATGTTACCCTATATTTTATATTGTTGTTTTTGGTTGTCTGAAAGAGGTTGCAGGAGGCACCTCTTTTTGTCGTAATATTAACCCTTTGTATTTTGGTTAGGTGGTCTGGTGGGTTTTGGCTCCTTGCAGAGGTAGTGGTAAGGATCTGTTAGGTAAGCGGACAAGGTCCCTCTAACAGGATCCGACTTGGATTCTACCACAATAGGGGATCACATATCCCAGTGGTAGATCCGAGAGTCTTTCAGCATCAGGTCACGTCCTAGCTGTAGCTCTCCAGGTAATGCAGACTCAGAGATAGTATCTATGAAGTCTTCATCCTGAAAAGGTGAGAACTAAGGTTTTTATATCCTACAACATTAGTTGTTTCCCGTCTTACCTGTATTATTTAGCTGTCTCTTACCCTCCACCAAGGGTGCCAATCAGCTAAGTATATATCTGTCAGGGAAGTTCATGTACAAAAATGATATTGTTAAACTACAATAAAGTTTTGTACATACTTACCTGGCAGATATATACTTAGCTATAGTCTCCGACGTTCCCGACAGAATTTCAAATCTCGCGGCACACGCGACAGGTAGGTCAGGTGGTCTACCTTACCCGCCGCTGGGTGGCGGATGTACTAACCACTCCCGTTAGCTTGTCAGATTTTTCTCTTCCACCTGTCTCCTGAGGGGAGGCTGGGTGGGCCATTAATCGTATATATCTGCCAGGTAAGTATGTACAAAACTTTATTGTAGTTTAACAATATCATTTTACATAACCTTTTTTGAGGGGCCTTTATTATGCCATTGTATAAAGCAATCATTCAACTACAAAATTATTCGAATTGGGCATGATAAGTGTCTGAGCTATACGTTGAACAAATAAAAAGTTATAAAAAACTTTATGCCTGTCGCTCAAGTCACTGCTACTTCCTACAGACATTGTTTATAAGGGTCATAAGCCAAATGCTTAATGCTTACTTTTCTGTTATGCAATTAAACCCTCGTCTCCATCATCGCCACTCAAGTCAAGTGACAGGCTGAAAAATAGATACTTGAACCAGTAGTTTGCCTGGAGGGGATGGTGCATAGACAATAGAAAATGAACAGTCCTACTCCTTATTAATTTTTTATGCTCTCTGTCATTTCCTGGCAGGTGTGGGGAATTCAGTTATCATAATAGAGAGGTAGGTATTTCAAAAATAAACTATTTTGAAAATTTATATTTTGTTAGATTAAGTAGGCATGAAATTGTGCTGGAGTTCATTAAGTTAACAATAATGGCTTCTTTTTTTTTGGCCTGTTCAAAGCTAGTTTAGTGTACTTAGTACAGAAACATTTGACATATGTTTGCTTGCATTATTTTCAGCTGAGTTTTATGTATTTTATAATAAAACTTCCTTATTGTTGAAGGTAGCTATATCTTTGCACTAGTAATTGCAGTCGACATTCAGAATGAAGATTGCTTGGGTGACCTGGATGAGTTTTCCTCCAAGTGTGTTGTGAATATTTAAGTTCTTGTCTAAATACCTTTCTGCTGTTCTGTATGGTGTATTGTGCATGAACATTTGGCTGTTGGCACTTTTTCTGGTGTACGTATTGCAACTTTTTTACTTTAAGTTTGGCAGGAATGATTTCTGCATTGGCAACATATTCAATGGAGTAAGATAGGCATACAGTGTACTAGATTTTGGGGTCAGGAGTGTTATGTCTGCTATTGGTGTGAAGAGTGCAGGTAGTGGTCAGTTGAATTTAAGAATAGATTCTCTATAGATTCCCTGAATATAGAAAGAGGAAAGAGACAGATTAATTGAGGAAGCAATTAATTAGAACAAGGCTTAGGCCTTGTACTTCTCTCCCTTCACCCCCACATATGCCTAGGCCAACAATTTCAGCTATGCCTTCCTCTCCCCCTTTGGCTCAGGAAAAATGTATTCTAAAGTTAGAGCAGGATATTTATGTAGTTCTACTCTAGAATCTGTTAAGGGTGTGACTGAATTTGTTTTGGGTAACCAGTTCTTGTCCCCTCATCATTTTTTTTTTCCATTGACCCTCTTTTAGAGGAAAGGTGTCAAAGAGCTTGCTTGTCAGTAGCCCAAGCTTAAGGCTACTTTGCAACAACTGGAAGAGTCCATTGGATCAGGAGTTTGGGGGGATGTTATTCCGTGACATCGTACATATTCCACTCGATTGTCTTGATCTGTTACATGTTCAGTTTGCTAGCCCAAAGTTTGTTTCTGGAAGTGTAAGTTGTCGTACCAGTTATTGACATCGATGTTGCCTTTTTCAGAATAATAATACATAGTTAGGTTAGCTTAGCTTTATCACCTAATTTTTAAGAGCCTAACGGTATTGGTAGTGATAAGGCATCTTTTTTTTTTCTTTTTTAACGTTTGAGGCTCACAAAGGGACTGTGTTATGGCATATCTATTTTGCAAGTAGTTTGCACATCTGAGGTAATTAAGTCTTGATGTATTTGAAACGTACCTCTGTATGTACTGAATGACTGCAACTGATCAACTTGATGCTTTACAATCTTTCCACCAACTTATCATCATAATGTAAATTACCCATCTTCCTAACAATTTCTCCTTGTACCCAACAATTTCTCCTTGTACCCAACAATTTCTCCTTGTACCCATTTTTCTAGTGTACTATTGTATAATCTTGACATGACTGGGAGTAGTGAAATGTCATACATTGGGAAATTTTTTTACTTGATCATAACCTTTCTGTTCGAACTGACTCTGCAAGCTTGGTTACATTAGGCTGATAATGTGTTGTAGGCCATTTACATTCAGAAATTCTTTAAACTCCTGTGAAGTAAACTGAGGACCACTGTCTGTCACTATTCTTTCGGCAAACTATGTCATGCAAAGATTTGCATGAGTGATCTTATAGTTACTGCCTATGATTTTTGCATCGGTATTAACTTCTGGTGACTTTTCTATACTATATGCATCTACTAATTTCAGATATATGAGTATCCTAAAAATGAACCTACAAAATCTATATGTACATATTGCCATGGGTATCTTGGTAATTCCCATGGGTGCATTCTTGTTGGTTTTGGATTATTTTGTTGCAATGCACATTTATACCACTTCTTAACCAAATTTTCAATGTCCTTATCAACACATGGGGCCACCAAACATAAGTGTAGCAATTGACTTAGATCTGACTATACCTTGGTGGTCTGCATGTAGTTCGGGTAGAATTCTACTTCTTAATGCATTTGGAATCAATACTCTTGATCCTCTCAGAATACAATCTTGTGTGACACTCAGTTCATTCCAAATATCTTTGTATTGTTTACAATTATTGGTATCATCTGCACTAATAGCTCTGCCAGTTATTAGACTCTCTACTACTTTTAAGAGTACTGGGTCTTACTTTGTACATTGTGCTATTTTCTTAGCTGTAATAGGTAAGTTATGTGCAGAAATTAAAGGAATACTTTCATCAATTTGTTCTGGTGTTTTGTTTACAGGCAATCTCGACAAGTTGTCTAATGTAATTGCCAAACATTGTAGTCTTGCAGCCACTAATGTAGGTAAGCTTGCCTTAAGACCTAAAATCATCTACAATGGTTTGTGGAGTGTAACTAATTTGAACTTTTTCCTACCATAGAGATACATATGAAATGTTTTTACTCCATAGGCTAGATCTTTTAGTGCTGCCACTATTTGTAAGGAACTATTTTTATTTGTTCCTTTTCAGCTGTCACCTTTGTAATATGGCTTTATTAATCTTTCAGCTTATAAGTATTGTACATTTTAAATTCTCCTGCTCCTTAGAAAGACAACTAACTTTTTTTTTTTTACTTCATTCACACTAGCAATATATACATAAGTATAAGAAAACATACAATTTAGTTTGTCTTGAGGGTAGAGTCGAAGTGTTGATATTTGAAGCCTTTCTTCCCCACGGTTGGTAAGGCATCTTATAGGTGTTCTTTTACTTCTCTGCTTTCTATGCTTCTCATTCTTCTCAGCAAAAAAAATGTCACCTCCCCTTCGTAGGAAGATTTTTTCTGTTGCCGCCTTCTGGTCTTCATTATTGGTGGGTGGTTAGTGCCGTCATTCAAAGTACCAGCCTATTTTCCTTCCTTTGTTTGGCCTAATTACTGATGTCACAGTAACTGTCTGGGTTCTGGTGATAAGTTAAAGGTTATTTCAATAGCTTTATAGTAAGCAACGAATCATTTATTTATTTGCTGCCAGTGTTATAAACACTTCGCTTGTTTGGGTTATTACGACAAACACTTCTGTTGCTTACCGCTTTTCTGTCTCTCTGTTGTTCCTTTTGTCCTCTCTATTATTCTTTTTCTCTCCCTCTCTCTGTCTGTCAGTGGATCTCTCCCCCATTTTATATCTACACCATATTTTCCATAGCTAACATTAGTACATGTTTTTGCTGAAGGTAAACATTTATAATGTGAAAGACAATGCTACTTCATGTAATTTTTTGGAAATTTTGTCTGTAGAGAATGTAGTTAACTCAGTGCAATGGAGTTTTAATTCTGTTTTGTCATACATTACCTTAAAGATGTGGAAATTTCTTTTAAAAATTACAAATCCCTTAGTCTTTTCCTGAATTGAATGAAAGTGCTGACATTACAGTGGACCCCCATATTTGCGTTCTCCAGATTCACGGCTCATGCATACGCAGATTTCTCTCTGGAACATTTCCCCCCATTATTCGCAGAAAATTTGCCTATTTGTGGTATTTTTATATGAGAAATATCCACAAATTCTTGTTTGTTTTTTTATCAATGTCATCATAAAATGCACTTTTTGTGGTTAAACTATTAAAAAAAAACCAGGTTTAAAAATTTTTGTGGGGTTTTCTTGAGTTTTAACTAACAAAATAGGAGGTTTTAAGAATTTTTATAGGGGTTCCAACTATTTGCAGGTTCTAACTATTCGCAAGGGGGTCTGGTACGCATCCCCTGTGAGTATAGGGGACCACTGTAGTCTCTTTCCTGAATTTTAAAGCCTGCTCTTGAGCTTTGGAGTATGAGTTACATTATTTTGGAGTATGAGTTACATTATTTTTATAGGAGCATATTTTTGTAGCAATATTCTTTAGTTTTTATTGTCATTTGTTGGGCTGTCTCATTAGCATCACAATATAGAGGTGGTTTTCTCCATAACGCTTTTTGAGGTATTCATCTTCTGGCAGCAATACTTTCCAAGAAGGATCCCAGATTAGGTAAGAATATTTTGGGTTTCAAATAAGAAACTTTTAGTTTGCTTGGCTCTGTCAAATGGCACCATTAATCCCCATTCTTTTATCAGTACTGTTGGGATTGGCTATTTTTTATACAGTATGTAAGATTCATCTCACCAATTGGTGAGAATGACTGGAGGAAGAATGGCCACAGCTCAGTTGCTGCAGAGAGCAGGAAATAGAAAGGAATGGCTAGCCATGATTGCCAACGTCCTTGGGGATATGGCACCTGGATGATGATGAAGATTCATCTCAGATTATGTAAATTTTCATAATAGAGTAGTATTTTATTTGGTTCCTTACCTACTTTTAACCAGATAAGCATGTCTTATGGGAGACATTGCTGCTCCTGTATCATCACATTTTCTTGCTCACAGAGTAGGGCATTTTGTCTGTGCCAATGTTTAGGCATTTTTATGTATATTTTTTTATTACATTGATATTGCTTTTTGTATAAACATATTAATTAAGATAGTGTAGAATAAGAAAGGATGAAAGAATTCATATCCTACAGATTACAAGCATGAAACATAAAAGGGAAAAAAATTATTCTTTCATATGCCATTCCCTGAAACATAGAGTCAGCACAGCAACGAATGATTTCTTTTTATTTACAAATTTTATTTCTGGGCTCAGCTGTGTCGCTCCGTGAAATATGTCTCCTTTCAGAGGTTTCTGACATGTCCAGTTTAGCAGTTCTCTGGTACTATAGCAATATTTTACTAGAAATAGTGCTAAAGGAGACATATTTCACTGGGCGACACGGCTTCCTCGCCCAGAAATCGATTTTTCCTACGTCAAAATCCCTTTTTTTTTTTTTTTACCACTTTAGTGCAAGTGATATTGTAAGCAAACTTTTTATATATTCATATACTATAAGTAAACTGGCTGACAGATCTTTTCTTTACTGTTACAATGCACTTTATAACTTTGTCATCAAAAACGCTTCTAAATAAACTCCAAGGGGTTTCCCTCATCCTGAACAATAGGTTTCACAGTGTTGGGTGATTGTAAAGTAAAGGGACTCCTCTTCTTATTGATTACTGTCCTGTCACTTGGCAGCGTGATGCTCGAATCTGAATTATGATATTTTTTCAGAATCAGATAAGTCTTATTCAGTCTATGTTTGACGCTTCTGAGCTACTACTCTGAGTCTCAAAGTCATCATCAGGTCTACATCAAGTAGTGATAAATCTCTTCTGGCAAAAGATTTTTCTTTCACATTGGAATGCTCATTATGGGGGATAAATTGATCAAAATAAAAAGAAATCAGTTATTTATGAGTGAATGCCTAAAGCGTAGCAGGAGGCAACAGATAGAAGTCCTCTATCAGACTGTCTTCCCGTGACATAAAAGTTGCCATTTACCCCTAATTTAGCTTTTATGTTACTAAATGATGTTCCTACAATTAGTATGAGTAAAGTGTATTTCTGAGCTTGTTCAGTGCGGCACCACTTCTTCTTTATTTGAGTGCTGACTTCACTTGCCAGTGCAAGGATGTAAGCTATCTTTAGCTGTAGGTAGGGATTCAAATAATATATTTTATTGTGATAATTTATATTTTTCAGCTCTGAATTTAGATGAACCCCTTCCTGGCAATTTCTCCAGTAAAAGTCTAGACAGAGTAATAGAAAGTGCTGACAAAGCTGAGGAACCAGTAAGTTTCATTGCCGTTTTGAAAAAGTTATGCATATCACAAGAGTTTGCTCCTCTTGAAAAATTGTGATGTTTGGACATTTATTTTCTTTTATTTTTATGTAATATTTTTACTGATATATTTAGTAATTCTTTTTATAGTTTGCTGCTGTTGAGTGTGAATGAGTCCAAAGTCAAACTAGTATAATGCATTTGCTCACATTGTAGTAAAAGTTATGGACTTTCATGCTTTGTAGTAAAAGTTCATGATTTAGGTTAACTCCATTTTATTAAGTAAAATTTGATGATTTTTAAAATATAGATCTCTACCAAATCCAAGTGAAATAAAGGCAGTTAGATCAGAAGAAAATATCCTTACTATATGGGCAACAATTACCCATGGGTGTCTTTTCATTAGGGTACTCCAACCATTAGGGACTAGAAAAACACACTTCTTTGCCACGGTTATCCCTACACTATGGGGTTGGTTGCCTGGTGCGCCTTTCCTTACATCATCAGGCATGGTTTATTATTTGGCAAAGGGGTTTTTACAACCACATGCCCTTGCTGTCATCAACCACAGTTATTGGCAGTGGGCTCGCCTTTTGACTAAAAAGCCAGCAGTTTTCACAGTTATTGGCGGTGGGCCTAGCCTTTTAATAAAAAGTAAGACTGCAAGGCAGCAGTATCCACAGTTATTGGCAGTGTGCCTAGCCTTTTACTAAAAAAGTAAGACTGCAAGGCAGCAGCTGTCCTTTTAGTTGCTTTTTATGACACACAGGACCTGTGATGGTAGTGTTCTTACTCCCCTGCCACAGGGTGGTGACTTTAGAGAAACTACTACCTTAAAAATGAACCTAATGATGGAGGCAGAAATTCATGGCAAGTCTAAGCATGCAAAATGTTGATTGCCAAAATGAATCGGTAGAAACAGTCAAATACCATGCAAGCGCAAAAGGCAACAAAACTGATGGAGAAAAGTATACTATGCACCTGGGAGGATTGAAGTACTACAAATAAGCAACGATCACTGAAATGTGTTCATAGAACAGACTGAAATGGTTTGGGCATAATAAAAAGAAAAGGATGCGAGTAATCAGTTGGAGAAGTGGTAGGAGTTCCACCACTGAGAAGTTTTATTAGAGAAATGGATAAATGATGATCAGCAAGAAAGCCCAGTTGAAAAGTGGCTAATTAGTGAAGAGACTCAGAACATGCAAACAAATATAAATCTCCTTAAGAGTTCCTGTGCTTTTGAGAATACTAACATACAAATAAATAGAAATCTACTTGAGTTCTTGTGCTCTTGAGAATACTATATATTGATAGAATTTTTAGGGTGAGACGTTATCATGGATTATGGGTTTTGTTTGCTTACCACCACCATTTCCATTTTCCTCCATTCTCTTATGCTGAAACACAGTTCAGATGTTTAGCTTTTGTACATTACTTGAATGTGTAGGTAGATATTGAACATTTGCCCTCAGTCTTGTAATTAATAGTGATGTGAAGAGATAATAGTACAAAACTCTTAATTATAAGTTGAAGGTTATGTTTTTCTTATCTAGAATGAAGGTAAGTATAACTGAAATAGACATGGCCCTGTATTCACTTTTCAACTTTCAGAGTGAGATTTTGCTTGGAAAAGATGTGTTGGAAATGATTGCTGAAAATGAAACTAGTGATGGGGAGGATGATGCTACAGAGATGAAGCCTGACAAAACTAAGAGAGGTAAAGGAATTTTGATTTTTCTCTGTAGTTTTAGTATGAGAGTTTTGAATGGTTTAAATTTGTCACATTTTCAGTTAAAAGTAATCATTAGTCATGGAGCAAAGTTTCTTCACCAAGACCATATTGAATTTAAAGGATTTTGAAAAAGTTTTTGTCATTTGGTTATGAATATTATTTTCTAGAGGTAGTGAAACTCAGCCTTAAAAAGGGATACTTTGTTCATGCCAAATTAGTTAATTTGCAAAACATTTTTTTAGAAGTGGATGTTCCATTTTCACACATGAAACTTAAAGGAAGAAGAAAGTGTGCATGCATTGAACTATCTTTTTTTTTCCCTGCCATATGAGATATAAGTAAAAAATTCCATGAGGGAAAACCTTTTTTATTTTTTCAAATTTGCATATGGCATGTATTTCAGTTAATATGCAGTTATATTCGGTTCATATGCAGAACAAACCTGGGCCTTAACGCATGGATAATTCTTCAAGTGCCAGCTGGAAACCAGTAAAAATAAAACAAACAAGGAATGGTGCCAAGGAGGTAGGCAGATAGGCCTCGATGGCAACTGTCATCCTCCATTGCGTGTGATTCGAAGGAATAATGCATTAGTTTCTTTTTTACTGCCCTTGAAGGAAGACATGCATTGCTCGTCTCTCCGAAGTTGGTGTTTTCCTTTCTTTGCTCGTGAATTTTGTTTGCGTGCGCTTTTGTTTGATTCTGTGTTTTTGTGTGATTAGTGCTGTCTGTGTGATCATGCAGCCCCAGCAATCATCTCACCTCCCAGTATTATCCAGTCCTTCCAAGCATCAGAGGAAATGCCCTGACTTTGATGGCTATCCTTGCTCCCATTTTTTGGCATCACTTGAGACCGATACTCACACTATATATAGCCAATGTAAAGCTAATGTTTGTAATATTAGCAATCCTTGCCCTGAATGTCATTCTTGGCTAACCAAGCAGTGGAAGGTCTTTGCCAAGGAGAAGCAGCGCAAGAGAAAGTTAGAGACTCCGTTGTGGAGTGGGTTCCTTCACTTTGTATTTGGCCCATTTAACCAAAACTATTTTGGTAAATGTGCTGCGAAAGAGAAGGAATGCCTCTCTTGCCTGAGTCGCTAGGTCCATCAGTCAGGAGAAATGATGACGTCCTCAACACTTCGTCCCTTTTTCCTGGAGATCAGTTTGACTTAGCCATAGATAGGCAGTGAGCTAATGATTATGACTGACTGCCGTCAAGCTGTTTCTGAACCTTTGAATCCTCCTCGTCTTAGTACCTTAAAGGCCAGAGCCTTGGATCTTCTCAAGAATACTACTATTGCCTTGTCAGCCAGCTAGCTCGGCCAGGCTCCTGATGCAGCAGCCAACAGGAATTCCCACCAACTTTCCTTTCAGTTCTGTTTCTTAAGTCTCCACAAGAAGCTCTAGAGGTAAGCTAAACGATGTTAGGCCCCCCCCCCCCCCCCCCAAGTTGTCACCAGTTGGGGTGCCTGGCGAGCCATTGAGCTAAGTGGCAGGTCTTCAGGGCGGAAGAGTAGTAGTAGTAGTCATCATCTTTTGTCGATTAGGTTTAAGATCCAACTTGTATTGCATTTTGTATAAGATATTCAATATGGCAAATAGTATACCACATTTTTACATGAATCCCCATTTTGGCATTTCTGGGTTTGACCTGTGTCTGCTGGTGAAAGTACCTGTAGCTCACCTTTCTAAGTATAAATAGATCCTAAATATACCAGAGAAAAAAGCTATCATGAAATGCTGAAGTTATTACCCTCAGCTCGATCACCCAAGGGCGTCGGTATAAGCACTGGGGCAAGTGGAAGCCACTACCACAGGACTTCTGCCAATTAGAAGATTCCTTTCAAAGTCTCTCCCATGGCGAGAGCCATTACAAAGACTACCCCTTCCACCTTCCACTCACTACTACTACTACTACCCACGCCCGGCATCTTCATTCCTGTAATTAGCTCCTTTGTGTACGCACGTGTCTTCTCTGCTCCCTTTGTCCTTTCTTTTGTCGAAGCTATGTCTGCTGCAGAGCTCCCTGCTTCTTCATCCAAGATAGACTGTTGCCAGGCGGAAGGGTGCTCCGCTATCCTTATCAAGCCCTACGGACATGTAGTCTGTAGGTCGCATGCCAACTGCGCCGTCCAACTCGAGGACTACATGGTCTGGCACCCCGACGCTTGTACGGTGTGTTATGAGATGGTGTCCATCATCTCTGACGAGATGGCTAGCTTGGCCCTCTGGCAGGAAACTAAAGCGTCCCTCAAGTGTTAGGTCGGGGATTTTGGCAGGAACGCCTCGGCCGGACAACCCTACGTCTTATCTGAGGAACTGTGCTCCCTTTTATACCCGGGAGCCATGGTTACGATGGCCATTCCTGAGGAAATTGCAAACCCGATCATTGAGAACATACTGCTGGAGACGTTGTCCCTCCCGGAGGACCAAGATTGCGACCTAATGGCGGAAGAGGTGGCGGCCATCAGCCTCCACCACGAACCAATGGTCACCGAGGAGGAGGTAGTTAGGGAGGTAAGTGAGGCAGGTAGTCTCCCCTTTAGCCCCACTCCTTCTTCCTCTTCTTTCCAGGGTTGTACTAAGTCCGCCCCCTCTTGGGATAGATCGGCTTTGGTCATTCCCAAAGTCAAAGTAGTAAAGCTGAGATCCCTTCCAAAGGGATCCAAACCTGCTCCGGCAGGTGTGGCTAAGTCGTCCTCAGCCCCTAAGCCGTCAACCTTTACTGCTAAGCCGCCCTCTCTCAAAGCTTCTCCCTCTCCCAAGGGGTTGAGAGCCAAGTCCTCCAGAACCAAGCCGACGGAGTCCGGCTTTGATCAGGAGGCGTTTGCTAACCTTCTAATGCTTAAGGATAGAGAAATAGTAGATGATAAGCTTGAGTTGATGTCCACCCGACTCGCTGCGGGCCTAGAGACCTCGGGACAAACAATATTGTCCCTGACCGAGAGGATCAGAGCCCAGGAGGAATTGGTGACTGGAATCCTGCAGTCCGGGACCACGGGCACAGACCGTAACAGTTCTGGACGCGTCAAATCTGCCGCCATTTGATAACAACAACCCGTGGCGGCTAGCGTTGCATGCCCCATTTTCAGATGGGAAACTGACGATCGAAGGTTGCAGAACCTGAACGGTAGAAGACTTCGAGTTCTTCCCGGAGGGCCTCCAGTTTCCGTTTCTGGGATATGCTAGACTAGCAGAAGACGCGCTAGTCAGGGTAGACAAGGTCCCGAAAGAGACCGTGATCTACCCTAGGGACCAGGCCCAAGCTGTATGGGTTCGCACCCTTACAGAGTGGGAATGCGTGAACACCAAGTTGACGCCCCATAAAGGTAGCTTCACTATGTTTGTGACCCCGGAAGGAGTTCCGTCGCCTTGTACATCTAAAGTGGCGGAGCTGACTATGCAAGCAGCAGTGAAGGATAAACCCTTGCCAATTTTAAAAGAGACTGAGGCTAGCTCCTTACTCTTCCCCACAGATGTGGAGTTTTGGAATGATGCTCCGGCTACGTTTACGGTGGGTAAACTCGACCCGGAGTGCGCCTCCACCCTGTTTGCAGAGAAGGTACCCAGGATTCCGGACCACTTGGTCAAGGCGGAATTCGAGGCGAGATGTAGATTGGGCAGGTCGATCAACTCAGTCACCTCGGCGGAGTTGATCGCTACGACCTTCACTGATGAACCTCTGTTCTGGGTCCACACAAAGTCTCTTACAGACCTTCTAGGCAGACCTGTATGATTTCATTGTGGCGAAACGAGCCTGTAGGAAGCACGTCCTTGCGAATGCTTCCATAAGGCACGAACCAAACAAGCTGATAAAGTCTTCAATCTGGGGCGACAACCTATTCCCTAAAGACGAGGTCAACAACGTCTTCCATGAGGCGGCCAGAGCCAACCAGAGTCTTTGGGTCCGTTGGGGACTTCCTTTCAAAAGGAAGTTTGATACCCCTGGACCCGAGTCCAGACCTAGGAAGAGGCCAAGGAAATTCCATCCTTACCAGCCCTCTCATCTTCAGGCGGTTGTTCAAGCGGTCCCCGGTCTCCCAGGTCGGTAAGCCTTCAACATCCAAGGCTCAACCGCAGCAGCAGTATGTGCTGGTTCAAACTCCGTCTGCTCAGCAACCCTCATCCTCAACAACCTTGGTGGCTTCCCCAGCCTTCAACCCCTCCTATGAGTCGCGAGGAGCATTTCGCGGCTACAGTAGGCATGCCGGAAGTAGCAGAGCCAGAGGTGGTTCTCGGCAGCGAGGTGGGTCTAGAGGCAGGGGCTTCAGAGGAGGCAGAGGAAGCAGACCTCCAGCCAACCAGTGAGAGTCTGCAGGTGGGAGGGAGATTATATCTCTTCCGGGACCATTGGACCTTCAGTCCGTGGGCCCACAGCATTGTATCGAAAGGTCTAGGGTGGAAATGGGAGAAAGGGCCTACTCCACCAGTCAGTTTTCACCAGACTCTGACGACGGACCTTCTAGACTATGCCAATGATCTCCTACGGAAGAAGGCAATAAGGAAAGTCAAACGCCTAAAGTTTCAAGGATGTCTGTTCAGTGTGCCAAAAAAGGACTCGGACAAAAGAAGAGTGATTCTGGACTTGTCCCGTCTCAACTCATACATTCAATGCGACAGATTCTGCATGCTGACCATCTCGCAGGTGCGGACCTTACTTCCCCGTGGGGCTGTCACCACCTCTATAGATCATACAGACGCTTACTATCATGTGCCTATAGCAAGAAATTTCTCTCCATACCTAGGCTTCAAACTAGGAAAGCAGGCTTACTCATTCAGAGTCATGCCATTCGGGCTCAACATAGCGCCCAGAATATTCACCAAATTAGGAGAGACGATAGTTCAAGTGGTAAGAACTTGAGGGGTAATGTTAGTAGCTTACCTAGACGACTGGCTCATTTTGGCAGCCAGCGACGACGAGTGTCTCAAAGCAACAGCCAAAGTGATAGAATTCCTGGAATTTCTGGGTTTCCAGATAAACAAGGAAAAATCTCTGCTCGTTCCGACTTCCTGCTTTCAATGGCTGGGAATCCAATGGGACCTAAACACGCACAAACTATCTCTCCCATCTAAGAAGGTCAGAGAGATAGCGAAGGCTACGAGACAGTTCCTCAGGAACAAAAAGGCTTTTCGTCGTACCCAAGTGAGAATTCTAGGTTCGCTACAGTTTGCCTCAATAACGGACGTCCTGTTGAAAGCCAGACTGAAGGATATCAATCGAGTCTGGCGAAAGAGAGCCAACGTCAAATTCAGGGACAAGATCTCTATAATTACACCGATATTAACGAAAAGGCTCCGTCCATTGACGGAACGCTGGAACCTATCCAAATCAGTACCACTGCAATTCCCTCCGCCGTCTCTAACAATCCACACAGTTGGGGAGGTTACTCACAATACAAGAGTTTTCAAGGAACGTGGTCGGAGATGTTCCACCAGTTCCACATCAATGTTGAAGAAGCAATGGCCATTTTCCTGACTTTAAAACGCCTGGCTCCAGCCAGAAACGTTCATATAAGGTTAGTCTCGGACAGCTCAGTAGTAGTCCATTGCATAAACAGAGGAGGCTCCAGGTCGAGCAAAATAAATCACGTAATGACTGCGATTTTCTCGTTAGCAACGAAAAATCGTTGGCACCTGTCAGCCACCCACCTGGCAGGAGTAAGGAATGTCATCGCAGACTCACTATCCAGGACAACTCCGCTGGAGTCAGAGTGGTCCCTGGACATGAAGTCATTCCGCTGGATTTGCAATCAAATCCCGGGCCTTCAAGTAGAACTATTCGCCACAGAATCCAATCACAAACTCCCATGTTACGTGGCTCCCAACCTGGACCCTCTAGCTCACACCACATATGCGATGTCCATTGACTGGAATGGTTGGCAGAAGATTTACCTGTTTCCGCCAGTGAATCCTCTGATAAAAGTCCTGCACAAACTAAGATCTTTCACGGGACAGGTAGCGTTGGTTGCACCCAACTAGCCGAAGAGCAACTGGTTTCCTCTTCTGCTAGAATTGAATCTCCGGCCCAGACGGATCCCCCGTCCAGAACTGACGCAAGTAGTACAAACTCGGACTGTGTCAGCTTTCTCAAGAATTCTGAGTGCCCTAACTATATGGACTCCATAAAGTTTGCGGCCCAAAAGGATGCCAGTATTGATCCACTAAACATCTTATTCATAGAATCAGATAAAAGAGAGTCAACACTCAGACAGTATGATTCAGCGGTGAAGAAATTGGCCATCTTCCTAAAAGAATCTGGTGCCCAAAACATTACTACGAATCTGGCGATTTCGTTCTTTAGAACTCTATTCGAGAAAGGCCTAGCTGCTAGTACCATTACTACAATCAAATCTGCCTTAAGGAAGATTTTTCAGCTTGGCTTTAGTATTGATTTGTCGGATTCGTCCTTCTCTTCAATCCTGCGAGCATGTGCCCGTCTGAGACCAGTAGACCGCCCTCATACAGTCTCCTGGTTTTTAAATGATGTACTTAAATTAGCCTCAGACACTGATAATGATTCATGCTCATATATAACCGTTCTCAGGAAAACTTTATTTTTAATGAGCCTGGCGTCAGGCGCCAGAATATCTGAACTCTCGGCTCTCTCTAGAGACCCAAACCACGTCGAATTCCTCCCGTCGGGTGAAGTACTACTATCCCCAGATCGGAAATTCTTGGCTAAGAATGAGGACCCACAAAACAGGTGGGCTCCGTGGAAAATTATTTCTCTTACACAAGACACATCATTGTGTCCTGTCGTCACCCTTAAATCCTACCTGGCCAGGACTTCCAAAAAGTCTTCAGGGCCCCTCTTTATTAGAGAGAAAGGTGGTACAATTTCCCTGAAAGGTATTAGACAACAAATCCTCTATTTTATTAAACAAGCCAATCCGGATTCAGTTCCGCACGTCCATGATATCCGAGCAGTGGCTACCTCGATTAACTATTTTCACAATATGAATTTCGAGGACCTGAAGAAATAAACGGGTTGGAAATCTCTGGCAGTATTTAAACGCCACTATCTCAAGAACCTAGAGGCCTTTAAATCTCAACAGTGGCTGCAGGGAGCATAGTCTCCCCAGAATGACCGAGCCCTAAAACTCTATTCTATTGCCCTTCTGTCAGTCCTTTTCTCCCTTGATACTCTCTCCTTCCTACCTGCCTCGCTCGTATCCCCTACCAATCCTCCCTCCTCCGGTGCCGGGCTGGTTTGTTTACCATTCCGTCGCCGGACTTGTATATAACTTTGGGACCATCTTGTGTATCACTTACATGTTTTGTACATACTCCTATGTATATTTCATATTGCTTCAGATACCATTCCAGTGTTTTGTTTCTTTATTACTAGTTATTAGGTCCTAGTTTAAGTCCTAGTTTTAATTAGTCAGATAAGTTGTCCGTTTTTTATTACGGCTCATTAAATTTATTCTTTAGTGAACTTCAAGTTTCATTATCCCTTTGATGCATTTTGCTTGGTATCTTTCAAGCTTGTATGGCAATTCTCTGATACTTTTTCACCGGCAGACACAGGTCAAACCCTGAAAAGAGATTTTGACGAAGGAAAAATCTATTTCTGGGGAAAGACCTGTGTCGCCCGGTGAACTCGTCCCTCTTTCTTTTCCTGATCCTCCACCCTTTAGCCAGTCCAAGCTTGGGTGTCTATTCCAGGAATGAAGATGCCGGGCGTGGGTAGTAGTAGTAGTTGCGAGCGGAAGGTGGAAGGGGTAGTCTTTGTAAAGGCTCTCGCCATGGGAGGGACTTTGAAAGGAATCTTCTAATTGGCAGAAGTCCTATGGTAGTGGCTTCCACTCACCCCAGTGCTTATACCGACGCCCTTGGGTGATCGAGCTGAGGGTAGTAACTTCAGCATTCCATGTTAGCTTTTTTCTCTGGTACAGTAATACCTTGGGTTACGAATTTAATCCGTTCCAGAACCTGCTTCGTAACCTAAAAAATTCGTAACCTAAATGGATTTTCCCATAAGAATGTTATAAAAAGCAAATAATGCGTTCCACCCGACCATGAATGACCATTTCAATTCATATTTTTCCATTTATTTTTGTTCACTAAGGTTGAAAATTTGTGTAGGAATTACATAAAATTATAAAATAGAAGAATGAAATTAAATATAAACACTAGATTTAATATGCATGCATAGTAAAACCTGAACTTTACCTTTGGCGAGTGTGGCTGCTGGCTTGACGGAGACGGGAGGAGGGGAAGGGTGAGGAGGAGAGGGTTAGGGCTTGGGGGGGAAATCTCCCTCCGTGAACACTTCTGGAAGACTTTCTGGTTCTTTCTCTAGAGAGCACCGTTCACTACGATCGCTAATTTTACGCTTACGCGACACTGTGTCGTCTTTCACAATTTTGAAAAAATATTTTTCTATGGAGGCTTGCTTTTGCCTGTTCTTTAAAATTTTATAGAAATGACCCACCCCATTATCGATAAACAAATTTGTTGCACTCTTACGAGCCTTTTCGCAAATGATGCTCTCACTTACGGAATCTCCTGCCTGCTGCTTCTCGTTTATCCAAACCATGAGCAAATTTTCTACATCGTCGAGAATATAAGGCCGTTGTTTCGTCAATACTGTGACACCTTTTGATGCTTTACTGGCTTTAATTTCTTCCTTTTTCTTCAAAATAGTGCAGATCGTTGATTGCGACCGCTTGAAGAATGCTGCAATGTCTTTCACGCGCTCGCCTTTATCATGCATTTGGATAATTTCCTTCTTCATTTTGACTGTAATCATCATCTTCTTTCTTATGCTTTCCTTCTTGCTGCTTGCCTTCGTCATCTTGGGAGCCATTGTCTTTAGTATTTGGGTAATAGTAATGTATAAGCACTATCACGGAAACACAACACATGCGCAAATCACTAAGCAAATTTGAGAGCGTATCACGGACAGATGCGTTCAATCTTACCGCCAGCGAGATAGTGAAAGAGTTATGGTTTAAAAAGGGTCAAGGGATGCGTGGGAGGAAGTCACGTGACCCTCGTTAAGTTTTGGCCAAAAAAAATGCGTTCGCAGATCCCATGCTCATCCGGTGTCCGATGTAAACAAAGCAGGCGTTAAGTTTTGGCCGAAAAAAATGCGTTCGCAGATCCCACGCTCATCCGATGTCCGATGTAAACAAAGCAGGCGGCCTCCCATGATGGAAATTCGCGCATTCGTATTCCAAGTGAAATTCATATTCCAGAATGAGGGCGTCACTTCGTAAGTTAAAAAATTTGTATACTAATCGGTTCGTAACCCAAAGTATTACTGTATATTTAGGATCTATTTATACTTAGAAAGGTGAGCTACAGGTACTTTCACCGGGCGACACAGGTCTTCCCCCAGAAATAGATTTTTCCTTCGTCAAAATCCCTTTTTAATAACCAATTTGAGTACAGAAGAAAAGTCAGTAATAAGAACACAAGAGATAAACAAATGTACAAAATAAATGCGGATGAAATAGGCATTATTTTCAATAATAATAATAATATTTTGGTAGAAGACCCTCTTTTAGGCAGATGCTGTTAAAAAGAGTGGCAGAAGTGAGTGAGTTGATTTTATATATTGTCTTTTATATTTTTCTTACAATTCGTTTCTCAGGCTCAGTAATGTTTCTGAGTAACTGGCCAATATTCATATTAGGAATTTTCAAAATTTGTAAATGCTGAAGGTAATCTTTTATTGTATTAGAACAGGATCTCAAGTCCAGGTCAAGCAGGTTGAAGGGACTATAGCAAGAATGTCTGCGGGGTGGTGTTTATAGCAGCTTGACCTAGAGTTGGATTCTCATTGGTCAGGCTGGTCTTGGGCAAAGTCGTTGGTCTCCCATTGATGGTCGCGGAGGTTTTCTCATGCGAGCACCATAGTAGTGTACTTGGGGATAAATGTCTGAAGTTGTGTGTGTAGCAGGAGTCCTATCCTCCTGTGGGGGCTCTGATTATCTGGCATTGTCGGGGGGTCGTTTGCTGCTCTCCGGGTGGCGGTGGGAAGAAGAAATGTTTCCTGGGTGATATTTAAATTTGGTTTCTCCTCTCCTATATGGAGGGCTTCTAGGAGATGCAAATGTCGGGATCCGTTGTCTGGTCTATTATCTTGATATTAGGGATAATATTGTTTCTCTTTATTCATTTGGTATGAGCATTCCTGGCGTGCTTAAATATGGCTCCTTCTTGGGCGTGGCAGGATCCCTTGAAGATGAGTGTGGTCTACCGATACACATGCCCTGTCCGAGGATGCCTTGGCAAATACGTCTGTATGACCTCCATGCGTTTCTCCAATCGAATCTCCTGCCAGCTCTAAACCAAAGACGACCCTGGCTGGGAATTGAACTACGCCTACGGAATAATACCTGCACTGACGACGACCCCTGCTTGACCTGAACCTGAGATCCTGTTCTAATAAAATAAAAGATATTCGAGGGTGTATTCGTCTCAAGAATTTGTGTGCAAACTGTGATTGCGAGTGTGCGAGAATTCTGTAGGGTTGCTTGAACAATACCTGCATTTATGAGACAAGTGATTGGTTCCTCTATAAAAGTTAGTTTGATTAATGGTCTCTTTTTTGTCCAAAATGGATTTTAATGTGTTGCAGGAGCTAAGATAATGTTTTGTATGCCCATAGATGGGTATCCTACAATTACAACTGGATACATATCAGTGTTTTTTTACAACTATAAGGGTATCTGAAAGTGTGCGCTTACCCACCCTGTACTGAATCTGAGTTACGCCTACGACACTTAACTCATTACGTATTGGCAATTCCTGAAAGTCGTACTCCGGACTTCTCAATAGGGAAGTTCGAAAACAACAAACGGTGAGTCCATAAATCCATGATATTACGTGGACTACTGGAATAAAAAAACAAGGTAAATGGCTGATAGTATTCTAATTTTACGACATGTAAAGTAGGGCGTAATTCACCATTATTTATAATAGCTTATTGTATGAAAATCTATGGGAACCTGCTCTGATTTATTTGATACGGTCGTGTGATTCATCGGAAAATTCCTTTTTAATTCAAAAGGTGTTGGTATGAATGACCCAACATCACTCTCCTCCCCACTGGAGTCACTTGCGTGGAATTTGCTTTGCTTTCAACACTCGGAAAATTTGACTGACTGACTGTTTCGGCTAGACGGCCCAGGAACCGAGTTCCCGGAAGCCCTATTTGCTTGTTTTTACTTCTGAGCAGAGCTACTGTTTACTTGTTTCTTTTTATGATAATGTTGATTCTTCTTGTTAACATTGGCAATGTTTTGTATGTTTTTAGCGTTACTTTGGCACTGATGGCGTAAGAAACATCGAACGTAAGAATGACTTGAGCTATTATGAATTAGAATATAACGCATGCGGCAACCTGAAATCATATGACCCGCGCGTTTACTATTAAAAAAAGTGATCTCTGCTGCGTTATTATTCACTATATGTACTTGCTGTGTTTTGTACATGAACTTCCTTGCCAGATATATACTTAGCTATAGTCTCCGACGTTCCCGACAGAATTTCAAATCTTGCGGCACACGCGACAGGTAGGTCAGGTGGTCTACCTTACCCGCCGCTGGGTGGCGGGTGTATGAACCAATCTACCTCTCCAGCCAGATTTTCTCTGTCGCTTGAAGCGATAACAACTGTTGTCGTTTCCTTCCGATAGATTCTTCATTTCTCGCTTGCCTGGAGAATGATTTGGACCTTTTGGTGACGTATTCGCTCTATTTTGGCTTGGCATACGCTGATTGTGGACCGTTATTGACTTTGCGCTGGATTTCTTGTAGAATGTCTGATTTTGTTGATTCTGTTTCCAAAAACTGGTTTTGTTTAGAGTATGTTTGACTGATGGATGTAAGGTGAGGTTACCGAAAGCTGCGGTTGACCCTCACACTATCTGTGTTAAATGTAGGGGGAATGAATGTTCGTTTAGTAACCCGTGTCAAGAATGTGAGGTTTTGAACGAAGATGAATATAAGGCTCTTTCTTCTTATATTAGGAAACTTGAAAGAGATAGGGTACGTAAGGCTTCTTCCAGGAGTTCGAGCAGGTCGAGAAGGAGTGAGAACGAAACTAACATTAATGTAGTTTTAGAACCTTCCTCCCAGGTCTCAGCTCCTGCTCCCTACACCGAAGCCGTAGATTCGTCTTCGGAGGCGGCGGCCTCAAAAGCTTCCTTGTGTTCAAAGGAAGACAAGACTCTTCGAACTGATGAAGGTAAGAGTGTCAGTGATGATAAGTGCAGTGTACCCAGTGATGTGGAGGGTGCGTCTGACCGGCTCCTTAGTGCCTCCAGGCCTAGACCTCTTCCAGACTCCCAGTTCCAGTGGAGGAGGAAAGTCGAAAGCCGCAGGAGGGCTAGGGAGAGCCCCCACCGGTCAGGCGTCCCCTCGGCAGATCCTGAAGTTCGCTCCCAGGCTGCCTTGGATCGTAAGAAGAAGGATATTCTTCGTCAGTGTTTTTCGTCGTCTTCTTCTCCTTCGCCGAAGCGTGGTTGGAGCTCTAAGGAGGTGTCGCGCCCGTTGAAGAGGGCTTCAGTACTTTAGCGTCCAGCCCAGAAGACTTTTCTGATGTAGCTTCCTTGCAAGCAAAGAAGCCTAGGAGATCCTGTGATCGCCCTTCTTCTCCCGCTCCTCGCTCTGAGCTTGCTTCGGAAGAAGATCCTGTTGACTCACCGACTCGAGTGCTAGCGGGCCTACAAGCTCAGATCTCAGCCTTGGCGGACTCCTTGGCATCGAGATCCCGTAGAAGGAAGGATGTGTCTCTCCCTATTAAGAGATCGAGGCGCTTTTCGTCGGAAGATCGCTCTCCTTGTAATCGGCGATCTCCTTCTTTTGAGGATGCTTCTACACATCGTAGGATTTCACGAGAGGGGCACCACTCCCGTGGCTCTCTCTCGGAGGTGTCGAGGCGCCAATCGTCGGATAGGCGCTCAATGGATTACGAAGATATTTCCCCAGATCGGATTCCTGCCTCAGGTAGACGCTCCGCCCCGTCTGTTTCTCCTTCCTCTAGAGTTCGTGCAAGAGGAGAGAGTCGCTCAGGTCTAGGAAGGCTTATTTCGTCGTCTCCGTCTCGTCGTTCCTCTCCTCGCCTTCTCAGAGAACCTAGGGAATGCCCTTCTGAAAGTAGGCGCGCTTCTCCTTCCGACTACTGTTATCGGACTTCGGAACCCGTGACTTGTAGGCGCTCTTCACATGGAGTTCGCTCCTCGCCTGTAAGACATCAAGAGTCTAGTAGGAGCCCTGCGCCTGGTAGGCGTCCTTCTTTTAGTAGCTGTTCTCCTGGAGAAAGGCGCCTTGAACCTCGTTTGCTTCGTTCTCCTAGTAGGCGCTCTTCGTTCTCGAGGCTCCTTACTCCTGATCGGTCCCCTCTTGCCAGCGCTCGGAGCATAGCAGCCGCTCTCCGCTTCGTAGGCATCAAGAGCCTCTCAAGCGCCCTGCTCCTGACAGGCGCTCTACTCTTATCAACGTTTCTCCGCTTGGTAGGCGCCAGGATTCTCCCAAGCGCCCTGTGACTGATAGGCGCTCGGCGCCTAGTAGCCGCTCTCCTCACGATCGGCGCCAGGATATTAGTAGGCGCTCTCCCTCTCGTAAGCTCCCTGTGGATAGACGTGGTCTTTCTAGGGAAGGGAGTCCTTCCTCTTTTGCTGTTAAGAGTTTGTCTTCTTCTAGGAAGGAATGCGTGATGAGACAAGAATTTTCGGACAAGTGTCCTTCGGTTACGACTCCTCGTTCTCCTGTACGCCGCTCTCCTTTGGACTCTTCTCCTCTTTTAAGATGTTTGTCTCCAACATCGCACTGTACCCCAGCTAGGAAATCGTCTAAGGATTCTCATAAGGATCCTCATCCTCGTTCTCCTCTTCAAGAAGACCAGGAAGGCTCTGAGGAAGAAACGAATACATCGGCAGCAGTTTCTTTGTACAAGAAGCTCACAGAGCCTCTCCTTCAGGAGTTCGGGGAGTCTTTGAGCCCTACTGCTCCTCCTTCTCCACACTCGTTGTTCTCCACGGCGAAGGCAACGAAAGGATCTTCGTGTGTGAGAATGAAACCGACTCTATCTATGAAAAAAGCGCTCAAGAGTTTCGGTTCATGGATGCGAACTAAAGAGGAAGCGGGGAAAACTATGTTTGCCTTCCCTCCGTCGAAGCTTTCCGGACGGACCGGATTTTGGTATGAGACAGGAGAACCCTTGGGACTGGGCCTTCCGTCTTCAGCTGACGCAGATTTTTCGGCACTGGTAGACGCCACTAGAAGATCAGCTCTGAATTCGGCCAAAACTACGTGGGCCATGAATGAGATGGATCACATTCTAAAGGGCATTTTTAGAGCCTTGGAAGTTTTCAACTTTCTCGATTGGTCCCTTGGAGTCCTAGCCAAGAAAACTCAAGGACCAGACCCGTTTTCTCCGGAGGATTTGAATTGTGTTTTATCCTGTATGGATAAATCGGTGAGGGATGGAGCCAGCGAAATAGCTTCACTGTTTGGGGCAGGGGTCTTGAAGAAAAGATCAGTATTTTGCTCCTTTTTAACTAAGTCTGTCTCACATGCACAGAGATTGTCTTTACTATTTGCTCCTCTCTCTGCGCAGCTGTTTCCTAAACATCTTGTTCAAGACATATCGAAGGCTCTCTCTGCCAAAGCTACGCAGGACCTTCTAGCACAGTCTGCAAGGAAGCCTCGTCCTTCCTTCCAGACTAAGACGAAGAAAGCGAAGTCGACCTCTCAGGAACCCTTTTGAGGGGCTTCTACCTCTAGATCCTCTTCGTTCAGAGGTCGTAAACCAAATAGAAGAGGGAGGACTTTTGCGAAGTCAGTCAAACCTCCCAAGTAAGACTCAAGTCCTTCAGACAACTGTAGGCGCCAGGCTTTTACAGTTTGCAGAAGTCTGGGCCCAGAAAGGCGCAGATGCCTGGACCCTGTCAATTTTGAGGAAGGGCTACCTCATCCCGTTCTCTTCGAGGCCTCCCTTGACGACTACCCCGAGGGAGTTGACGGCCAGATACAGGGACCCCATCATGAATCAGGCCCTCCAACTAGCAGTAGATCAGATGCTGGAAAAGGAGGAGATCGAACTAGTGGCAGATCATCATTCGGCAGGCTTTTACAACCGCCTGTTCCTAGTTCTGAAATCCTCAGGGGGATGGAGACCGGTGTTGGACGTAAGCGCCCTGAACTTCTTCGTCGAAAAGAAGAAGTTCACGATGGAGACCACTGCTTCGGTGTTAGCAGCACTCCGTCCAGGGGACTGGATGGTGTCCTTGGACTTACAGGACGCTTACTTCCACGTACCAATCCATCCTTCCTCGAGGAAGTTTCTCAGATTCATGATGGGGGGAAGAATTTTCCAATTCAGGGCCCTGTGCTTTGGCCTCTCGACGGCCCCCCAAGTTTTTACGGCCATCATGAGAAATGTAGCACAATGGCTTCACCTAGAAGGGGTGAGGATTTCGCTCTACCTCGACGATTGGCTTATAAGAGCCAATTCCAGAGATCATTGTCTGAAGGACTTGAAGAAAACCCTGGATTTGACGTATTCCTTAGGACTCCTGGTCAATCTGCAGAAGTCAAGTCTGATTCCCGCTCAAGAGTGTGTTTATCTGGGGATCCAGATGAACTCTCTGAGTTTTCGGGCTTTTCCGTCACAGGAGAGGATAGCCCGGGGACTCGAGAAAGTAACAACCTTCTTAGGGAAAGAAGTATGCACAGTGAGGGAGTGGATGAGTCTGCTGGGGACGCTCTCCTCACTGGAGTAATTTATTTCCCTAGGAAGGTTGCACCTGAGACCGCTCCAATTCTTTCTTCATCGGAATTGGAGTCGTCCTTCTCAGGATTTGAAGTTCTCCCTGTCAATTTCTCATCAAATCAAGAAGGAACTAACATGGTGGGCGGATCCCAACAAGTTCTCGCAGGGACTGTCTCTTCAATCCCAGAACCCCAACCTAGTGTTGTTCTCCGATGTGTCGGAAACAGGTTGGGGGGCAACTCTGGGAATCAAGGAGGTGTCAGGAACCTGGGTGGGGGACCAGTTTTCCTGGCACATCAACAGGAAAGAACTAATAGCTGTGTGGCTTGCTCTGAAAGAGTTCGAGTCCGATGTGACAGGAGCAGTTGTGCAGATAAACTTGGACAACACCACGGCTCTGGCATACATCAGGAAACGGGGGGACGCATTCCTTCTCTCTGTACGAAACAGCAAGAGATCTTCTTCTGTGGACAGAAGAAAGGGGGATCAAACTTCTCACCAGATTCGTACAGGGAGAAAGGAATGTAAGGGCAGATCTCCTCAGCAGGAAAGATCAGGTCCTTCCCACAGAGTGGACTCTGCACCAAGATGTTTGCCAGAGCCTTTGGAAGTTGTGGGGCAGGCCTCACTTAGACCTGTTTGCAACTTCAAAGAAAAAAAGACTGGATCTTTATTGCTCGCCCATCTCTGATCCAGGAGCAATAGAGATAGACGCTCTCCTACTCGATTGGAAAGGACTCGACGTATACGCGTTTCCGACGTATACGCGTTTCCCCCCTTCAAGATTCTGGGGTTGACTTTAAAAAAGTTCGCAGAGTCCGATTCTGCGAGGATGACATTGATAGCTCCCTTTTGGCCAGCACAAGAATGGTTCACAGAGGTGCTGGAATGGCTGGTGGATTTTCCAAGATCGCTTCCTCTAAGGAGCGATCTACTCAGACAGCCCCACTTCGACAGGTACCACAAAAACCTCCCCGCTCTCAGTCTGACTGGCTTCAGACGGTCCAGAATCTGGTCAGAGCGAAAGGCTTTTCGTCATCAGCTGCTAAGGCAATTGCAGAGCTAGGAGGTCTTCCACCTTACGAGTGTACAGGTCGAAGTGAGATGTCTTCAGAAGATGGTGCAAGAGGAATAATGTTTCCTCTTCCAGTACCTCTGTGAATCAGATTGCAGACTTCTTTTTATTCCTAAGACAAGAATGTGGGCTCTTCGTTTCGACGATTAAAGGTTATCGTAGCATGTTGGCGAATGTCTTCAGACACAGAGGCCTTAACTTATCGGAAGATAAGGACCTGCATGACCTTATTAGGTCTTTTGATACAGTGAAAATGCAGTCTCCTAAGACACCTAGCTGGAATTTGGATGTGGTCCTTCAATTCCTTGGGTCCTCTAGATTTGAACCCCCTAATTCAGCCTCATTCAGAGACCTTACTAGGAAGACTCTGTTTTTGATGGCTCTAGCTTCCGCCAAAAGAGTGAGTGAGCTTCAGGCGATTGATGGTAAGGTGGGTTTTAAGGAGGACTCTCTCATTTGCTCTTTCCCTCCTGGGTTTCTTGCGAAGAATGAAAACCCATCAAATCCATGGCCCAAGAACTTCGAGATTCGTGGGTTATCTTCTTTGGTAGGAGAAGAACCCGAGAGAACTCTTTGCCCAGTGAGAATGGTAAAATACTACCTTAGAAGAAAAGAGCAACTGAAAGCCAACCAAGAGGTCCTGTGGTGTTCAGTAAAAGACCCTACTCGTCCATTGTCGAAGAACGCATTGTCCTTCTTCTTGAGAAGCCTCATCAAAGAAGCACACGGATCTTGCAGAGAAGAACATCTTAGGCATCTTAAAGTGAAAGCCTACGAAGTAAGAGCCATAGCAACTTCTCTTGCTTTCAACAAGAATATGTCCGTGCGGAACCTGATGGAGACAACTTTCTGGAGATGTCAGTCAGTTTTCGCGAACCACTACTTACGTGATGTGAGAATCACTTACGAAAAATGCTTTGCCTTGGGCCCGTACGTATCTACGGATTCGGTGCTGGGGCAGGGAGCTGGAACTCATCCTTTTTAGTAGTATAAATTTTTTCCCTTATGTCTTGTGTTTGTTGTTGTTGGTTGCCTTAAAGAGGATGCATGAAGGCATCTCTTTAGGTTGTAATACTAATCTTTAGTAGTTTGGTTAGGTGGTCTGATGAGTGTGGCTCCTTGCAGTAGTAGTGGTTAGGACCTGTTAAGCTAGTGGACGAGCTCCCTTTAACAGGATCCGACTTGGATTCTACCACACAAAGGGATCAGATATCCCAGTGGTAGATCCGAGAGTCTTTCAGCATCAGGTCACGTCCTAGCTGTAGCTCTCCAGGCAACGCAGACTCAGAGACAGTATCAATGAAGTCTTCTGCCTGAACAGGTAAGAACCAAGGTTATTTATATCCTACAACATCAGTTGTTTCCTATCTCTCCTTATTACTTTAGCTGTCTCTTACCCTCCACCAAGGGTGCCAATCAGCTAAGTATATATCTGGCAGGGAAGTTCATGTACAAAAATGATATTGTTAAACTACAATAAAGTTTTGTACATACTTACCTGGCAGATATATACTTAGCTATAGTCTCCGACGTTCCCGACAGAATTTCAAATCTCGCGGCACACGCGACAGGTAGGTCAGGTGGTCTACCTTACCCGCCGCTGGGTGGCGGGTGTATGAACCAATCTACCTCTCCAGCCAGATTTTCTCTTCCTCCTGTCTCCTGAGGGGAGGCTGGGTGGGCCATTAGACATATATATCTGCCAGGTAAGTATGTACAAAACTTTATTGTAGTTTAACAATATCATGTTTACTTTCATCCTTTGCTAAAACTTGAACAAACAAGGGATCTAAATCTGCACACTTAGACATGTTTCTTAATTTGTTTATATATGCCTAGTGCCATGCTGTTGGGCAATAGCTCCTCAACAAAACACCGTACTAAGGCTTGTGGTAACATAACTGTTATGAATGTTAAGTATGTTAGCCTAATGAAATCTTTTACAGACATGTTATTCCTTGCAATCCAGTTGTATTGTTTAAAGTTAAGTTGAGTCATATAGATTAAATTAAGCATATAACTCAAAGAACTCGAAGCTAAAACTGCCTCCAAGACCTTGAAAAGGAACAATTATTGACTTGACCCGAAATAATGTTACCTCTAGTTTATTGGGTGTGTGGGTGTTCCACATGTTTTTTTTTGTTTTTTCTTATCACTACGGTTCCTAGCGACCCTATCAATATATCTGTATAAATACACACGCCCACAGTGTAAACTCATATTCAATATTTAATATAATGTGTTACATACAGAATTAATAGTGTCCCCCAATATGATAAGATTAAGTACAGAAAATATGATTAAAATATTTCAGGAGAACTTCTGGAAAAAACAAAGTTGACAGAAACTCAAAGATAAAAAGCCCACAGAAGCCAAGTACCAATGATGTAGGTAGTTTCCTGTAAGAAAGTAAGATTAAGAATGTCTTGTAACTCACCCTCAGGAACAATGAATTCGACCTGCGTAAGAGGAACACACTAAGTTAACACCGAATGAATAAAAAAAGTTGTACTTGGCTGATATTTAATGGAAAGTCCGCAGTGTTTTCATGACGTCATGGCCCTTGCTTCTTCCGTCTGCAATTCCGTGCGACCCAGTGCGTTTAGTCGTGCGTTGTTTTGTTAGTAGAACGACTGTTTGCTGTTTCAATGAGCTGTTAATGATCCTCTGCGGAAGACACGTCCTGTTTGAAGTTTCTTGAAGTTCCACACTGTTGAAGATGCCCAATATACGATGTTTAAGCCTCTTGATATGATAATGTATGCTTTATTTATTTCCTTACGAAACTCGGGGATGATGTCATCTCGGTACTATTAGAAAGATACTCATGTTGCTGTCAACAGCATTGGCTGAGACACGAAGTTGCTTGTAGATTCTTTTGCTTCACCTTCATTGTTACCAAGATTTGTAAGTCTTCGTTGAAAAGTTACTAAGATTTGTAAGTCTTCGGTAGAAATGGGATTATCTTCTATCTTCTATTCGCTGCTACCACATTTTAGTGCTCACATATTATATTTACAAACAAGGCACTGGGTTTTTCTTTTCATCTGCAAAGCAGATATCGGTTGGTACATACTCTCCATTCTTGACTCAGTCTCATCGGCTGTGGTGATATTTATTAAGTTTCATTCAATTGCTTCCTTCTGATGTAGAGGTTGAGTCATTGAAACACAGAGTACAAAAATAAGATATATTCTTCTTCTTACATCATGGAGAGATATAGAGAAGGTTTTGTTAGGTCTTCAAGTGAAGAGTGCTAGTTGAAGTCTTGAGATACAATACAATTACAAAACCATAGGAGAGCAAACCTTAGCTCACCATACGAACATACACACAGATGAACATATGAGACAAAAGTCATGTAGCACGGTTTGTGGGTAGAGCGTCAACATGGTTTCTCAAGCGAAAGCATTGTTGACGTTTCACACAACAAAGGATGTGATGACTACAGGTGTCTAAAAATCAGGACGCTGATACAAGCAACGTCAAGGCTTTGTCAACACTCCATTAACAATGTTTATCACACTCCTGCAAGTTCCTATATGACCCCTTGGGTCATTGGTTTAATTTACAACATAGTTTTTATTTTTTATGTATGGAATGTCACATACATTCCTCACATATATGTAAACACTTACACATGCACAAGTTGACAAGTTGTTCAGGTGTTGCCTAACTTGAGGGATGAAGCTCTGAATGAACCAGTTAGATGTAAGGACTTTGGTGATCCAGGCCTTGTGGTTGTGCATTCAAAACACAGGAAGCAATCCTTTGTTTTTATTCTTGAGGGCCCTGGGGTTTGCAGCCTTGTAAATGAGGCCTGGTTTGAGCATCAAGCCAGCCGCATTTCTACACAATAAGGGTAACCCTAGCCTTCTGGGCCTTGAATCCAGAGGCTTTGGCTTCATCCTTCATGAGGTATGCCTGGGATGGCATCTTCTTCCAGAACAGGCCTGTCTCATCCATATAAAACATTTGTTCTGGATGGTAGCCCTTCTCGATGATTTTCTTGAAGGTATCAGGATATTTCGCAGCCGCTTCCATATCAGCAGATGCCGATTCCCCATGCAGAGAAACAATCTTCAGCTGGAACTGCCTCAGAAAGCAGTGGAACCACCCCTTGCTGGCCCAAAAACCTTGAGGAGCTGATGATGATTCTGCTTGTGATTCATCTTCCTCTCCTCTTCTTCTTCTATTACTGGTTCTTCAAAGCCTAAGAATTCTAATTCCCCTGCATCATCGCCTTCTTGTGCCTGTACATCGCTGCCTTCCTGTGCCTGCATGTCATTGCCTTCTTGTTCTTGTACGTTGCCATATTCCTGTGCCTGTACGTCATCACCTTCCATAACAGTAGAAAACTTCTGGTGCAATTGTTGCCCTTTTTCGTGAATAATGTTAAGAGTCGTGGGGCATGTTCTTCTTACGGCAGTCCTTTATCCAAAATGCCAGTGCAGATTCCATCTTAACGATTGTCTTATCCTGCATTGTCAAAACTGGTTTTGCATGAAAATATGCTTAGTACATACAGGTAGTTGTCGACTTACGACCACAATTGGTTGCGACCAACTGGTCATAAATCGATTGGGACGTAAGTCATCCCATGTTAATTTACTATAGGAATATTATACTAGCCTAGCCCACACTAGGGTAATCAGTACCATCTTTACATGTAGGGTAGCCTAGACTATACTACACAGCATACTTTATACATATACAGCCTAGTAATTATTAATTTTGGCTAGTTCTCTAGGTTCAATGCACATTGGCTTATGATAATTCAGTACAAAGAAAAATTAAATAACATTTTACAAGTTAGCCTTGTTTATACGATGATGATGTTATCATAGTACACATATTGTATATATATGAATACAGTAGCCTAGCCTACAGTATATTACATATATAAAATAATTTAGTAATTAAATAATAAAGCCCATTTTGGAGGTTCAATGCATTCTGACTATGATATATTAGTAGAAAAAAAAATGGACATGAAACGGGAATCAGATTTGGACCGACATTGGCATACCTAATTGAGCGATGTCAGGCTGCTGATGGCTACGTATATTTATGAAATGAAAACAATGAATATGCATCTTTTCCAAGAATCTTTGAAAAAGTTATACATTACTGTATCAATTATTGTATGATAATACTAACAAAGCGGTCAATGGTTTGGTTTGGAAATCAGCTGATGGCAAATACGAGTTTAGTTCGCCATGTGTACGTTTTATTTCACCGTATTTAACTCAATTCGGAGCGAATTGCCTTGCTTGTAGTTAGCATAAAATATCTAGATACTTTACTTATAGGAGACAAGGTAGTTTGTCATTATAGGATGCCTTTTTAAGTCGAAATATGGATTTAATATGTTTCGTGAACTCAGTTATTTTATTCGTTAACAGATTGCGTTGTGGCCATGTTTATTGTGTAAAAATATTACCTAATTCCGTTCGGTATTTTCACTTGATTTCTTCGTAGTACGATCCAAGGTACAAGCTTTACTGTTAGTTACGTTACGTATCTGTTATCGGCGTGAAAACAACAGTAAAATGTGTTCTTTCAGGATCTAAAGTTTTGATTAAAATTATTCTCTCACAATTTTATCTACAGTTGGTTTTGATGGCATAAGTTTACTGGAATTACAGGTATTCCCCTACTTTAATATAATGTAGCGTACCCTACACTATACAGTATACTTACACATGTACAGTATAGTAATTATTAGTTTCAGCTAATTCTCTAGGTTCAGTGCATATTGACTCGTGATAATTCAGTACTAAGAGAAACTGAATAACATTGACAAGTTAGCCTAGAATATACGATTATAGATACTATGGTAAACCGGACTCAGATTCGGACCGATATCGGCATAATTGAGCAATAGATGAATATGCATCTTTTCCATGAATCTTTTACAAATCATACATAACTCTACCTTATTATATCGTATGGATTCTCATATTACATATTGTATATAAAATACTAACAAAGTAGTCAATGTTTTGGTTTGGAAATCAGCTGATGGCGAATAAGAGTTTATTTTGTCGTATTTAACTCAATTTGGAGCAAATTGTTAATATCTAGATACTTTACTTATATGAGACAAGGCCATCTTTTCGTTATAAGACGTGTTAATTTTAAGTCGAAATATGAATTTAATGTGTCTTGATGGGAACTAAATCATTTTTTTTGTTAACAGATTGCTTGTGGGCATGTTTATTGTGTAAGGAAAATTACGTGATTCCATTTGCTATTTTCACTTGATTTCTTTGTAGTACGAGCTTTACCGTTTCGTTATTTATCTTTTATTGGCGTGAAAACAACAGTAAACTGTTTTCTTTCAAGACCAGAAATTTTTATTTAAATTATTCTCTCTCGACTTTATCTATAATTGTGTTTGATCGGATAAGTGTATGGGAGTTTTATTTTTGTTACTGATGCACAATAACAGTCATTAGCAGCTCGAAAAGTGTTCTCAGCTTCAGCTACAACTTTGTTTAAATTTAACAGTATGTTTCCTTGCTGATGTTTGATCTATAGCAAACAAAGTTATTACCTGAAAATATATCAGTCCTATTATACATAACATTATTTATAACATAAGCGTGGTAATGTTACTATCGTACGATGGTTGATATACAAGCCAAATGGATGTTGTTAGCCAATTTGGTTGTACTTAGCAACACGTTTCTCATTCAGTTGTTTATGGCTGTACACATTTACTAAACAAGTAAAATATTAAAACAAAACTTTCATAATTCTCTTTTGCTTTTTTATTTTTAACTTATTTAACTAGAAGATGGGAAAAAGTTAGGCTATTGTAATTTGGTCTGTCTCTCTTGCTGCCTGGTTGTACACTGCTGGGCTGCACCCGTTACGAGCGAAATTTAAAAATATTTTCGAAATATTGTGGTATCAGTATTAGTTGCTAACCCAATCGTTAAATGGGATTATTGTAAGATGAATTATCGTAACTCGAACATTACAGTAGTACCTCAGGATACGAAATTAATCCGTTCCGAGGCGGCCTTCGCAACCTGATTTTTTCATATCTTGAACCACATTTTACATGTAAATTGCCTAATTCGTTCCAAGCCCTACAAAAACACCCCAGTAAATTATTTCCAGGCTTACAACACGTTCTAGGGTTACGATGCCAATCCAACGGAAGAAATGTGACTCCAAAAAGGCAAAATACTGTACATACTTGAGTAATATTCAACTGCATGTAATGTTCAACCCCATTTTTACTGCATATATTAGGACTTTAGCATATGTCCCTTAGCAATAAGCCTAGCCTATGTTAGCACTTGCTACTGTAGCCTAGTCTATGATTCTGACATCTAACCTAAGAAGCTAAAAGCTTAGAATATGCCAATAAAATGTATAAATAATCAGTATGTACTCATTTCAAATAATCATTAATTAATTAATAACTATAATCATTAACTATAATACACAAACAAACAAAAAAAGCTTCCAACCTTTTGTTTACATTGAGCACTACGAGTACCGAACGATCGCCAAGCAACCACTTTTACCTAGCACACAGTTTAGTAATCATAAATTTTCATTATCTCTCTTCAACTACTGAAACTACCAAACAGTATAATAACCATTCATTTCTATTCTTTATTCTATCTTTACCTAATGGAGATACCGAGTTACTGACAGCTATAATGAAACATATATATAATATTAAAACAGAAGAAGAATTCTAGAAAATATTTGTTGGCTTCGATGATAGCATTCTGATTTATTTTATATTTTATGATATCTAATTCACAATTTTTTGTATTGAATGTATTGCATATACTCATTTCAAATGATTATTAAGTAACTATTAACTATAATAAAAAAAAAAAAAAAAAAACTTCCAACCTTTTGTTTACGTTCACACTACGAGTAGCGAACGATCGCCAAGCAACCACTTTTACCTAGCACACAGTACAGTACGTAATCATAAATTTTCATCATTTCTCTTCAACTACTGAAACTACCAAACTGTATACAGTGGGGCCTCGCTTAGTCGCAGATCAGCAATCACGGATTCAGTTAATCACGGGTTTTTCCTTGGACCACTTCTCAGTCTAGGTTTATATCCTGGTGTGAATCACAGCATCTCGTGCTTGTCCGGTGGTAGGCTAAGCCTCGTCCGGTTCCGATAACCAACAAATGCATGAACAGATTCACATTATGATATTAACTGACAATAAAGGTAATAAAACCATTCTCACCTTATATATTATTGGCATATCTTCATAATATATAGCCTATTCATGGAATAATTCCACGTCATTGACATCAACTTGTAGTTGAGCGGCCAGCAGAAATGTAAACATTGAGTTACACTTCACAGCACCTTTGTCATTCTTAACCTTTTAGAAATGTTAATAGTAGTAGTTTAATTACAGTAGTAATAACATTTAGGAAAACATAAATTTTCAATTCGAACTTCATTATTGTTTTGGTATAACGTAATCAACTTCTCTGAACACTGCAGTCATACAAACGAATAGATTATCGTATGTTGTTTGCAATCGGCGACGAAGCGTAAACGTAATAAAACCATTTTTTCCTTATATATTATTGTCATATATTCATAATAAAATGCAAATCTTATATATTATTGGCATATCTTCATAATAAACAAAAAGCCTCATCAAGGAATAATTCCTTGTTGGGGAATCCATTTTTTCAAAAGACAAAAATACACTTTACATGTTTACAGTATACAATGAACAATGATTACTTCATTTTGATGTGATTACATTAATATTACAATATGGTTCTCTAAGCAGTACAGTAACTATTTTTTATCATAAATGTATATTCACTCACGAAAAAAATACATATGACCACCGTGACGTCACCGTTCTACAAAGTACCGATGTATTTTTACGTAAGTATCCTCTAAACTCTGTCATAAATCACTTTACTTACTTTTTTGTGAAGCCCAAATGCTACGTATATTCCGGAAAATTAACGAAATCACGAATTTTATCATAGAGCAAGATTCGCTGATTACTGTTTTCTTCTTCTTTTCATGACTAAATGCATTTTTAGAATAAAACTCATTCACAAATTTTCAAATACTATGAATGTAAATAGCAAAATCTCTCTCTCTCTCTCTCTCTCTCATCACTTACAGAAAAAAACTATAATACTTATCTATTATTATCGTAATAAAAGAACAAGATGGTCCCCGAAAGAATAAAAATGTGTTGCCATACTTTTATTTTCTGTGATTTACGAAACTGTGCTTCAATACAACTTTTATAGTTGACTGAATGATTATCACATAACAGTATACAAGAGAATATCTTATCACTATCCATGTTTCATTTCTTATCATCATAAAATATCTAAAATACAAATTTCTTAGTTATTCTCGTGCTAAGATAGTCAACAATACTCTTGTCCCAAGCTGCTCTCTCAAGCTATTCTCGTCCTAAGCTGCTATCTCAAGCTATTCAAGTTACTCTCGTCACAAGCTGCTCTCTCTCTCATCTCTCTCTCTCTCTCTCTACTCTCTCTCTCTCTCTCTCTCTCTCTCTCTCTCTCTCAATGAAATGATGAATTAACTGTATCATAATACCATTCACTATCCATGTTTCATTTCTTATCATCATAAAATATTTACATTACAAATTTCATTGTTATTCTCGAGCTAAGATAGTCAACAATACTCTAGTCCCAAGCTGCTCTCTCAAGCTATTCTCGTCCTAAGCTGCTATCTCAAGCTATTCAAGTTACTCTCGTCACAACTGCTGCTCTCTCTTCTCTCTCTATCTCTCTTCTTCTCTTCTCCTCTCGCTCTCTCCTCTCTCTCTCTCTCTCTCTCTCTCTCTCTCTCTCAATGAAATATGAATTACTGTATCATAATATCATAAACTATTATGTACAAAGTTAATAATAATAATAATAATTCCATTAATAAATTCGTTTCTTTTAGCAACTAAATTGTTTTCCAAAATAATTCTTTCGGTAATAAACGTCCATCAGCTGATTCTAAACGTAAACAAAAGACAAAACTAGATTTTTATTGCTGTATTTTGCTGTTTATACATTAATATTATAGTTGGGTGCTGTAATCATTACAGTAAGTCATGTTTTTTTATCATAAATATGTTCATTCACGAAATAGATATACTATGTACTTTAAGTTTGGTGCAGCAGCCAAATCATGAAAATAGAAAGGAATTGTTAGGTAATTATAATTTTGTTTGCTGATCTGATGCAGGGGAAATTGAAGATAGGAAAGAATAACTTTGAAACTGTCTTGAATTTAGTTTAAGGTGATAGTTGAAGAAATATTTGGTGCTTGAACTAAAGTAGGCAGTTATAAACATTGAAATAGTGGTCTTGGGTGGGTTAATTATTAAAGTAGGTGGTTTAAAGCAATTTTCAGGGGGGGTACCAGGATAACACGGGTATTTACTTATCACGGGGGGGGGGGGTTCTGGGCCCTATCCCCCGTGATTAACGAGGCCCTACTGTAATAACCATTCATTTCCATTCTTTATTCTATCTTTACCTAATGTTTTTTTTTATTTATTAAATGTATTGCATGAATAAGTTTTTCAATTTACAGCATCCTTTTACCAATAGAATACATACAGCACATAGGGTAGATGCTGACCAATAGGAAAGCAGGATCTTAGGCCGGCGACTAGCATCAGGAACCAATGGGAGAGCGGGAGGATGGTGGCGAGTCGACTCAGTTGGCGGCGTGCGAGTTTTAAAATTGTTCTCGGTGGTCCGGGTGAATCTCGGGACTTTACAGCAACAACCTTTTGTAACCTGAACTATTTTCATATGTAGAGCCAAAAAAATCTTTGTATTTGCTTTCGTAACTTGAATTTTTTGTAAGCTGGGACTTTCATATGTTGAGGTACCACTGTACCTGTATATCCTTGTTGCCGATGCATGATAATAGTCATAAACAGCTCAAAAAGTGAGCTGCATGTGTAGAGAGGCAGAAGCTGGGGAAAAACTTTCGCTTCCCAGTCGTTTTAGTTGTGGGTGGTCATAAAGTCGATCAGTCATAACTCGCATAGGTCGTAAGTTGACAGCTAGCTGTATATTAACATGAAGATACACTCGCTGACGAAAAACATTCCCTGCTAGTCCTGTTGTTCTGCAGACTACTTAATATTTTAGATATGCTGTGTGTGTTACATATCATCATCCTACAACACTTTAATATTTAAAAAGCAACTTACAACGCAACAAGAAATATATAAAATGCACAGTATGTTCAGAATATCAATGTTATTATGTGCAGTACCATGTATTACAGGTAGCATTGGTTATCTGCGATCTGGTTTTAAGGTGTTTGTCTAGTGATGACGACGATAACTGAATTTTCTGTGCTTGTATGTGCCAACCCCACTTATTGGTGCTGATAACTGGAGATTGACGCCATTATCGCTGGTTTTTGGTTATCAACGATTTTCGGTTATCGCCATGCTGTCGGGAACGGAACCCCACCAGTTACCAGGGACTGCTTGTATACCTATGTATGCACATATATGAACATATGTAAATGTCCACTACTGATATAAGAAAATGACCCAAGATCTCTACTCAAGCATGTATCTTGGTTGTAGTATGTGTTTTGTGTACAGTACTACGAACTAAGCATATCTATGGAGTTGTGCCCTAAGATGGCTCTTAAACACCATGCTTCTTTTAAGGTTTCTGGCCAAGAGCCTAAGTGCTGGAGGGAGATCATGACTTGAGAAGTTAGACATTACTGCATTGTAAGAAAGGGCAAATGTCCGGAGAAGTAGCAGCCATTATGGCGTGACAGAAAGTGCCGTCATCTTCATAGAGAAGGAATATGAAGAAAATAGAAACTTTCGATGGCCCTTGATTGAGAAGAACTCTCCGCCTTTGTTTTTGTACTCTCTATCCCTCTCAGGAATGTTTAGGAGCTGCAGATGATGATAGAGCCAAGGGATCATTCTGAGGAAAGCTCCACTAATTTTTCAAATAGCTTTAATGAGCTCACCATGAAGCCCTATTGTAATACCCCTGTGAAAATATACAAGTACCTCAACATGCTGTAGCCTCCCAAAACCTCTGACAAAGTGTCTTCAGAAGAAGGGGAAGACACACCCTCAAAAGAGATTAACTCCTTTATTTTGCTGTGCAGTCATATCTTCATCATCATTCATTGGACTACACAGCTTGACACAGGTTGCTCATCATCATCATCTATAATCACCATTCATCACTGTAGAGTACCATTATGATTTAATCATAGTAAATATTATTATCATTATGTCATATTACAGGTACCCAGTGTATATTACATATTATTAGTTAATTGATCTTATTATTTAATTTTACTATACTTTTATTATTTAATCGTATTACTAATATGTACTGTAGTATTATTATTAACTGTACATTATTTAATGTTATATTACTACAAATAATATGAAAGTACAGAATATTGCTCCATGAAAACAGAAAATCTTCAAATAGGTCAGTTCCCGCAAATAATTTATAGGTATGTTCCATAGAAAAATCCAGTGAATAATTTATAGATGGTTCCACTGAAAAATTCTGCAAATAGGTGAGTCGGTGAATAGGGCGGGTCGACCGTAGACCTGTTTGTGACAAGGTTTAACAGGAAACTAGAGGTCCTCTGTTCCTGTGGTTCCAGATCCCTTTGCAACACCTGTGGGAAAATCTGGAGGTTTATGCCTTCCCACCATTTTGCCTAATCCGTCAGGTTCTGAACAGGGTGATGGCCTCTCAGAATCCCAGAATGACCTTAGTTGCTCCCATGTGGCCTCGTGCAGAATGGTTTCTGATCTTACCTGTCTGTCAACCCCACTTCCAGAGATACCACTGCTCAGTATGGTCCCTATTTCTTTGAGGCAGGAAACTATCCAGCATCTCCTGTGAGTGTGAGTATTTTCTCACAGAGCAGCATCGGAGATGGCTAGCTATCTCAGATCTTTCTCAGCCATGTATCAGGGTTAGTGGGCCATTTACTGTGGTTGGTGTTGTCAGCGGGGTATCTCTCCAATCGGAAATTCTGTTCAGCAAGTAGTAGACTTTCTTGTTTTTCTCCGCAGAGAAAAGCCTTTCTGTGTCTTCCATCAAAGGCTACCTACAGAGCTGCCTTGAGTGTTGTTCTACATATGAGGAATTCTTACCTTTCTTCCTCGTGGGAAATCTCAATGCTTCTTAGGAGATTTGAGCAATCTTGTCCTCCAGAAGAACTTGACACCCCAGTTGGGATCTGACTGTGGTACTTGCCAGCCTCACCTATACCCTATTTGAGCCTCTATGCTGTGTGTCAGACAGAAACCTAACTCAAGACAGTTTTAATGTTGCCCCTGGCCTCTTTGAAACATGAAACATGTTGATGAACTCCATGGCCTATCCTTTGATGTTGGATGTCCATAGCCTTCGAATTTGTCCCAGAATTCATGTCTAAGACTCAGAACCTCTCTTCTCATGAATACAGGGTTGAATCCTTTTCCATTCTCTCTCTTAATGACTGTTGACAATGATACGGACAAATTGCTCCTTTGCCCTGTCAGTCCACTACACTGTTATCTGAAAAGAGCTCATCATCTCAGACAAAGGTGCTGAAAACTTTTTCTTAGCACTCTCCAGAACAAAAAAAGAAGTGTCCAAGAATGCAATCTCATTTTGGTTTTGTGAAACTGTTCGACAAGGTTATGGTTTAACTTAATGCCCCAGTCCTAACACAGTGCATGCAAGAGCACATGATGTTAGAGGGCCAGGCCCTTCGTTGGCATTCAAAAAGAACTTGTCTTTTCAAAAGATTTTGAAGGCTGGCATTTGGCTTCGTCAAACCACTTTACTTCCTTTTGTCTACAGGATGTTGCCCACAGGTCCTTGGACACTTTTTCCTTGGGTCTGGTGGTGGTGGCTGCTCAACAGGTTGTGTAACCCATCCAATGCCTCTAGCAGGACAGTGTATCTTGCCTAAGATGTTGGTATGAAAGTGAGAAAGATTGAGATGACTGGTCTCTTTCCTTTATGGCTGGGCTCTTTCCTTTTGCTTTCTCTTCTTCTCTCTACTTGGTGGACATTGAGAATTCATTCCATCATGTGTTGGATCAAGTTTGATTCAGGTAAGTCTGCAGCCTTTTTTAATTTTGCTTATTCCTACATGAATATTAAAACTTTTTGCAAAAGCAGGTCTCTCCTCTCTCTTATAGGGGGAGAGAGGATGAATAGCAAACTTTAAACTTCCTACTACATTGTTGCAACATATTGTACAAAGGCCCAGAAATTTTATTGTTAAATAATCGCTTATTTATCGTGTCAATCATCAAGCCATCATTTTACATGAAAACAAAGAAATATGTTGGCCATTGGGGCTGAGGTGGAGATCCCATGGCTAAACCCTCAAATTGTTTGTAGTGCAAATTATTGAATAAAAAGTGGTTATAATTTATGCATAAGTTAAGAAGCAGTTTAAAAGCATTTCTTGAAATAAATCTCACTTGTTCAATGTCATTGTAAATAGAGTTTAAAACTACATCAATCGTTTCCTTGATAGGAACGTTTGTGAAAAGGGAGGGGACGTCAAAACTTGCTAACACTGCAACTTCAGAATTTTCATAAAGATGATGTTCTTGAACTCGTACATGTTTTATAATTTATACTGATTTTCTGTCAATGGCTGTAGACAACTTATTAGAAATCTCGCTAGTTTATAGGATGGTGCTTTAAAGGTAGACAGAATGGGTCTTAATGGTATTCCACTTTTATGAACTTTTGGTAGTCCGTACAGTATTGATGGTGATGTATTGTTATACATACCAGTTATATTCTTCATCACTAATCGAACTGTTCTTTTTGAGCTTTCTTAGTTGGTAATTGATCTTGTCTTTTGTATTCAAGTTTGTTTTATATATACAGTGGACCCCCCGTATTCGCGTTCTCCAGATTTGCGGACTCACACATTCGCGGATTTCTCTGGGGAACGTTTCCCCGCATTGTTTGCGGAAAATTCGCGCATTCGCGGTATTTTTCTATGCTAAATATCCACAAATTCTTGTTTTTTTTTGATGAATTTCATCATAAAATGCACTTTTTGTGATAAAATTATTAAAAAAACCAAGTATGAAAATTATAAGTGGGTTTTTCTTGAGTTTTAACTAACAAAATAGGCTGTTTTTAGCATTTTCATAGGGGTTCCAAACATTCGCGGGTTCTAACTATTCACGGGGGGGTCTGGTACGCATCCCCCGCGAATACGGGGGGACCACTGTATTTTCTAGAGAACACTTCATAAATTTTGAATTGTCAGAGAGAACAGCTTCCATCTTTAAGACATAATCAGCTTTGTTTAATATGACAGTGCTGTTACCCTTATCAGGCTTAGATATTATAATGTTTTTATTAATTTTCAATTTTTCAAGCACAGTGGTCCCCTGTACTTACGGGGGATGCGTACCAGACCCTCCATGAATAGTTAGAATCCGCAAATAGTTTGAACCCCTATAAAAATACTGAAAGCAGCCTATTTTGTTAGTCAGAACTCAAGAAAAACCAACTAAAAATTTTTATACCATTTTTTAATAGTTTTATCACAAAAAGTGCATGTTATGATAAAATTGATAAAAAATCCAGTAATTTCTGGATATTTCACATATAAAAATACTGCGAATAGGTGATTTATAAAAAAAATACAGCGAATAGATGAATTTTCCACGAGTAATGCCGGGAAACGTTCTCGAGAGAAATCCGCAAATGTGTGAGTCCGCGAATCCGAACACGAATACAGGGGGTCCACTGTATATCCATATCCTTGGTGGAAATGGTGTTAAATGAATAACGAAAACACTGGAATTTTAGTGATAATGCTTTTTACATTATTCATGCACTCCCAAAATTCTCTTTTATAGATAGGTTGTTGCCTCATTTGGTAGAGGCAACAACCCATCTATGAAAGAGAATAAAAACATTGTAATATCTATGCCCAATAAGGGTGAATACATTGTCTTATTATACAAAATTATGTTGAAAAGATGGAAGCTGTTCTCTCTGACAATTCCAAATTTATGAAGTGTCCTCAAGAAGATATATATAAAACAAACTTGAATACAGAAGACAAGATCAATTACCAACTAAGAAAGCTCAGAAAGAATGGTTCGATTAGTGAAGAAGAATATAACAAGTTGTTTGTAAGTGGGTCTTCACCATCAATATTGTACGGACTACCAAAAGTTCATAAAAGTGGCATACCATTAAGACCCATTCTGTCTGTCTTTAAGGGGGCTGGCCGGCTAATGCCATTCTTTAAGGACAGGACTTTGATATTCATACCACTTAATAAGGTGACTTGGGACATCTCCAAACCGCATATGATTTTCGCCTCTGACCTTCGGTTTTGTGACGCCAGGGCGATTTATCCTGAAAATAACCATTTTTCAAATTCTATCTCCTCCCTTGATATTTAATATTAAAACCTGGCATTACTACGATATATAGACCTGATGTAGACCTCTAATCAAATGAGGAGTTTTTTTTTCTAAAAGTCATTTTTTTTGCTAGATATGAATTTTTCATTATGGTAAAAAAATAAACCCTATAAATTAGGAAAATAAAATTTATAAAAAAAAGACAAAACAAAAATTGAAAAAATGGCTTCATTTGATTGTTCTATTACATCTTTCTGAGTTATATACCAAATTCCAATGTTATAGCTTTAAAACTAAGTGAGAAGATAGATTTTGAAGGTCAGTAACTATAGTTTTGAGATACGGGCGTTCAAAGTTTTTATTCATATTTTTATTACGACAATGCTAATAAATAATGATTATTATGAATGTTTATTTCTTTTTTGTGTATTAATAAACCAAAACTATTTTATTTATCATAATTTAATCATAAATGATGATCCCTTTGCTCATATATCGTAGCTTGGGCCACTGCGTCAGGCAAGACGGGGCACTCCTTCCTACGCAACTCTCTCTCTCTCCTTCACTAACTCGGCTTATTACAGCGAATTTTCTTCTTCTGTATGTTAGCTAGATGTTTTCCTAGTATTTTTATGTTTTGGCATGATGAACTTCTTGCCGAAACATAAATAAACAAACGTAAATGCAAGAGAATGTCAAGAGGTGAAATTCGAAGTTGTACTCTCTTTTTACAAAGACAATGTTAATAAATCATGATTATTATGAATTTCATATTCCTTTTTGGGTATTAATAAACCAAAACTATGTTATTTATCATGAATTAAGATCCCTTTGCTCAAAGATCGTAGCCTGGGGGACAGTGTGACGTGTGCTTCAGGCAAGACGGGGGCATTTGCTTACTACGCAACCCTCCCTCTCTCTCACTCACTATGCAACCCTCCCTCTCTCTCTCTCTCTCTTCACTAACTACGCTAATATTGCATATATTATGATATTCTTTAATCATATTAGAGGGAATTTTCTTCGTCTTTATGTTAGTGAAGTCTGTGGTCGCACTGATGACTGATCGTGGTTGAACTCCCCTCTGCGACCCACGGAATCTCTACAGATGCCATTTCTCACAATTTTTTTGACAATAATTATCAAAATTTACGATAACAGAAGAAATATTGCATTTGTTGTACGGATGAATGTTTTAGGCTTATTGAGTTATGTTTACTAATTACCCTGTAACTACAAAAGTAAGAGGAATTTTGACGAAATATTTTGTATACATATTCTCAATTGCCATATGAAGCTCCATGAATTTTTTCATGACTGCATTTTTCGCCCTATACCCCCATATACAGGCGGTCCCCGGGTTACAACGGCTCCGGCTTACGACGTTATGAGGTTACGACGCTTTTTCTTAAATACTCATTGAAAAATCCGCCCTGGGTTACGACGCTTGTTCCGAGGTTACGACGCTGACGCTTCCAACGCTCCGAGTTAATGACGCTTTTAAAAAATGCATACTATGATAAGAATCCTTTATAGTTTAGTACAGTATATTAATAAAAATAAGTTTTTGGTTAGATTACAACAAAAATTTTGAGGTTATGATGATTTTCGACACTTTTTATGTCGTATTTTTTAAATTTTTTTAGTGACGCCTCATATGCGGAACTAGTTTCCAAGCGAATGAATACACTAGCTTGGGATGCGCAGTTTATAACAGTTCAAAAGCGCAAATAATGAAAAAATCATTCCTTGTTTCCAGCATACATAATTAACAAAACTAAGTTTCTGGTTAGTTTACAAGGCAAATTCCAAGGTTACGACGGTTTTTTATGTTTTTTAACGATACCTCATACGCAGAACTAGTTTCTGAGCACATAAATTAATTTACGCTATTAAACTGTATGGTAACCATAGTCAAGGATAAGGAACGCATTCTCAAACAGTATACATATCCTTTAATACAAAACAGCAAAATACGTATCATTGAAACATTATTTCACTTAAAGAATCCATTTATACTCTACTTAGACTTGGATATAAAAACAATAGTTTTTCTCTCTCTCTCTCTCTCTCTCTCTCTCTCTCTCTCTCTCTCTCTCTCTCTCTCTCCCTTTGTATTTTCCGACGAAAATAATCACTAATTAGTGTATTTTGATGTTTATTTTCATGACTAAATACATTTTTATAATACAAAAATGATTTACTAATTTTCAAATATTAATTTTGATTAATACTGTATTAGTAAGTTTAATAAGTTGAAATTATATCACATAATAAAAAATAATAATTCTCTCTCTCTCTCTCTCTCTCTCTCTTCCTCTCTCTCTCCTCTCTCTCTCTCTTATCTCTACTCTCTCTCGCTCTCTCTCTCTCTCTACTACAAAGATGTATGTTTTTTTGTATGATAAATAAATATTTACTATTTTCAATATTAATATTAATTTATACAGCAATAATATAAATCATTAAAGAAAATACCATAGTGAATTAGTAAGATTTTAGCTTATATTTAAAAAATTATGGAAGAATGAAGGAAATCCCAGTCTTCTTTCAGTAACCTTTTCTCGAGATCCAGGTACTAAAACTGTCAGATATATCAAGTTCTGTGACAGCCAGGAGGGGGAAGAGCTGCAGTGTTGCAATCATGTGTTCATGAAATTCCCCCCCCCTCTCTCTCTCTCTCTCTCTCTCTCTCTCTCTCTCTCTCTCTCTCTCTCTCTCTCTCTCTCTCATTTACTGAGACTCGAGATTTTTTTATGTACTTATACTATTTGTTTTTAATACTTTCAAATAATAATAATAATAACTGTAATTACAAAATTCATATGTGATAGTATTTTAAAGAAATACAATACGTACTAATCTATCCATGTCACTTTTAATTAAGGTTAACTCACTCTCTCTCTCTCTCTCTCTCTCTCTCTCTCTCTCTCTCTCTCTCTCTCTCTCTCTATTTTTTTTGCCACACAAGATAATAATGTGTCATAGGGGTAACTCCCTCCCTCTCTTTTGCTGGAAGCGTTATAAGTATTTTTTGAGAGAACAGAGAGAGATAAACTAAACACTCTCTCTCTCTCTCTCTTTTACCGAGATGAAAGAATTTCTATATGGTACTAGTATGTAAAATGTTTATTGATAATTCAGTTAATAATAATATAATAATAATAATAATAATAATAAAACTTTAATTACAAAATTCATAATGGTCGTATTTTAAAGAGATGAAAATGACCTTTCCATTTCACTTGTAAGGATAATTCCTCTTTCTTACTGAGATGAGAGAATTTTCATGGTAGATGCACGTGTTTATTATATTTTCAAATAATAATAATAATAATAATAGAAGTAGTAATAATACGATAACTAATTACAAAAGAAAATTCTTCCCTTCATCTTTTTCTGTATCAATTTCCCTACCTCATAACTCCAGTGACACTCGGAGCTTAACAATGCCATACAATGGTTAACGAATTTAATGGTTTTATGTAATCTCTCTCTCTCTCTCTCTCTCTCTCCTCTCTCTCTCTCTCTCTCTCTCTCTCTCTCTCTTGTATTTTAATGAAAATATACAGTAATTTGTGAATACACAGTGTTGCACATGAAAAAAGTAAATTAGTGATAAGCCATTGACAGAAAATTAGTATACATTATAAAACACGTATGTGTACAAGAACATCATCAATTCTTGAAATACCTGAAGGTGCAGTGTTAGCAAGTTTTGACGTCCCCTCCCTTTTCACAAACGTTCCTATCAAGGAAACGATTGATATAGTTTTAAATTCTATTTACAATAACATTGAACAAGTAGGATTTATTTTAAAAAATGCTTTTAAAATGCTTCTTAACTTATACATAAATGATAACCACTTTTTATTCAATAATTAGCACTACTAAAAATTTGAGGGTTTCGCCATGGGATCTCCACCTCAGCCCCAATGGACAACATATTTCTTTGTTTTCATGAAAAACAATGGCTTGATGATTGTCCCCTAGAGTTTAAACAAATCGTTTATCACATTTATGTTGACGACACTTTTTTGGTTTTCAGGCATCTAAGTCACTTACAGCGGTTCCATGATTACTTGAATAGTAAACACCCATGTATTCAGTTTACCGTGGAACATGAAGAAAATAATATTCTTAACTTTTTAGATGTAAGCATTACAAAAACTACTGAAAACAATAAGTCGCTCTCAAGTTTTAGCATTTTTAGAAAGTACTTTTACCGGTTTTGGAATGAATTTCCAAAGTGGTACTTTCTTTAACTTTAAAATGAATAACATTAAGACTTTGATACATAGAGCATATTCTCTCTGTAGCTCCTGGCAGTCATTTGACTCTGAAATAAAGTTTCTTTGTTCATACGCAAACTAACCTTCAGCCTTAACAATAGGATAATTTCTAGCGCCTAGCTGGATCCGGTTAAAAAGCAGATGAAAGCAAGGAATCTTGTGATATCTGGCAACACATGTGTAGCTCGGGTGAAGAGTGGTCAAGGACCACGCCCCTACGCCAGTGCGTCAGTCTTTTCTTTAACCGCTTGGGCGAGAGTTGTGTTAACCTCTCTTGGGCTTTTCCCGGTTCATTGCCCGTTTCACTTGTGTTTAGTGTGTGTGTGTGCTTAGCTGATATTATGGCTGCTTCTGCTCCTTCTTGGCCTCATCAACATGTGTGCCCTGGAATTCCAGGTTTTCTGTGTTCTCATTTTTTTGGCTTCAGCAGCGACTGACCCCCACATCACATGCAGTAGATGCCGTTCTAATTTTTGTACTATAACGAATCCTTGCACAGAATGCTGTTCCGGTGTCTCCCTTCTTTTCTTCCATTGATTTATCGCTGGAAGTATCGGGAGGCCACCAGGCTGATGTTTGTAACGTCGCCCCTTCTTCTTCGGGAGTTAATTTGGTTCCCGGGAAGGGGGAAGTTTTTTAATCATTCTCATTTCTTCCAGAGTCGGAGACGTCCAAGATGGCAGTAATTTGGAAGACACTCGGGCTAGGGGGTCCCCTGTCCTTGGAGGGGTTGCTAGCGCACTTTATGGAGGCTTGCAACCCCCCTCCCCGGGCTGGCCAGGCCATCCCCCCTCCTCCCGGCCTCATCTTCGTGGGTAGCCGAGGTCGGCCATCTTGTATTGCTCCGCCAGTGACTGTTGCCGCTCTTCAAGTTGGAGAGACGCTATGGCGTCTGCCCCGTTGATGACGTCACTGGATCCATCTTTGTGTATTCCTCCGCCAGTGATGTCTGATTCTCCCTCGCACGGAGGGGAAGCTGTGACGTCACCACCACTTGTGACATCATTCCCATCGATGACGTCACTTCCAGTTGTCTCCTCTGCTGTGCCTCTCTCAGCCGTGACGTCATTCCTACTGCCCAGTTCGCTACATCTCCCTTCCACGTCATCGGTGCCTTCTCTGGCACATCAGTCTGAGGTTATATGCCAGGCAGTGCTTCAGAGGTTGGACTCTGATTTGGATGTCAAGTTGGCTGCCTTATCGTTTAGGAGGACGGGTAGGAAACGTGTTGCTTTGTCCCCGCCTCCTGCTAAGAGATCGCATAAGAAACCAGTGTTGTCTTCCTTCCCCTCTTCCCCCTTTATGCTGCATCGGCGTATCAAGTGTTGGAAGGCTAAGGACTGCCCTTTCTGCACCTACGAGGGAGGAACAACTCAGACGTGTTCTCGAGAGTGTTGGTGTCTCAGGGAGTGTTGGTGTACCTTCCCTTGTGCAATCTGCAGAGGATTCTTCTTCCTCTCCTTTGAATCACGGTTGTGTTACAACCTCTCCCGTCCGTGCACATCGCGAGCGTGTTGCAACCTCCCCTGTCCATGCATATTGCGAGCGTGTTGCAACCTCCCCTGTCCATGCATATTGCGAGCGTGTTGCAACCTCCCCTGCCCGTGCACATGATGCAAGATCTCCTTCTTCTCCAAGGCCGTAAGGATCTCAAGACGCCTGTCAAGAGGTCGAAGGTAGTAAGCGTGGAGTTGGTGCAGCAGGAATGTTTGCCTGCCTCTCTCACTGGTGCTTCCAAGAGTTTGACTCGGGGGGGGGGGGCGGGGGGGGAGGGGGGGGGGGGGGGATTCTCCTTCTATCTCGAGTGTTTGGGATTCCCCTCCATTTCACGTTCGTATGTCTGCCACACCTGTGACCATTCATGGACATGTTAATGAGTCATCTGTTGGGGTAAGTAATGTTCCTAGTGTTATAGTGGGTTCGTCTCGGAAGTCGACGCATGGACCCAGCCCAGACAGGTTAGTTGGGGTTTCGGGCTGTTTGGCCGTTGACCCTTCTGTTAATTTTAGTGGGGAAGGTGCCTTAGAGGAGCCTACACATCCTTCTCGTCGTCGGTCTCCGTTGCTGGAGCAGGAGGAGGGAGACACGCTAGAGTTTTTGGCTTCCTTTTCAGAAGTTGATCTCATTCGTGGGTTTAACAATTTGGAAAGTAGGACTCAGGCTCGGTTGTCTTACACTCCTTCTTGCTTGGAAGCTGTGGTGGGAGCTACACAGGATCCCAAGTCATCTCTTCAGCTTCCTTTGTTGGGGCACGTTCAGTCAGTCTTGCAGAAGGTTAACGCCTCTGTTTCGGACCGGGAGGGTTTGCTTCGCTCTAGGGGCTCTACCAAGCTACTACCCCCGCCTCTCACAAGACATAGGAAGTACTATGCTACGAGTTCTGCATTTTTGATGTCGCACCATCTTAACCCAGACATCATTTGCCTAAAGCCAGGATTGACTTTGGAACAGGTGAGGTCGGTGGCTCCGTCCTTGTCTCCGCAAGATGCCTCAGCATTGGAATCTACGGTGGCCTCCGTGTTGCAGACGGTTTCTTGGCTGGACTAATGGTCTGTGGTTATTGCCAAGATAGCTTCTGACAGGTCCCCAGAAGGGTTGGTGAGTGCATCCTTGCTTGCCAGTCTGTTGCAGTCCGGGGGCAAGGCATTTTCATATATGACTCACCTCAGTGCTAATTTATGGGCTAACCTCCTTCTGATTAGAAGAGACGCGGCTTTGTCTAGGATGGAGAGATCACTTGACACGGAGTCCTTGCTGGCATTGAGGAATGGAGATCTGTTGGAGTCCCATATTTGTTTCCTCGGACAGAGACGTGTCTTCAGTCGCAGTCCTTCCCGTTCAACTCAGCCTAGATCAGAGGATGAACACCCCTTTTGCTCTCATTCCTCTAAGACAAGAAGGGGCCCAAGGGGCAGAGGTAAAGGGGGCTGTCGGTAGGTTAGGCACTTCTCCCTCTCCTGCACCATGGGTGGGGGGGTGCCTGGCAGGCCATTGGACCAAGTGGCAGAGTTATGGGGTGGAGAAGTGGGTGGTAGATGTCTTTCGGGTGGGGTACCTACTGCCATTCGACTTCTCTCCTCCTCTGTCGGACAAGCCGCAACTCAGTGAGGCATATCCTCCAGATGCTCAGAAGTTCTTGGCTCTTCGGGAGGAAGTGCAGAAAATGCTGGACAACAATGCGATAGAGGAAGTGGTGCGTCCATCCCCGGGGTTTTACAGTCACATCTTCTCGGTGCCCAAGGTGTCGGGAGGATGGAGGCCTGTGATCGACTTATCCACCTTGAATCATTTCATCATGAAGACACAGTTCAAGATGGAGACCCCGCGCTTGGTGTTGGCAGCCGTGAGGGAAGGCGACTTCATGCTGTTGATAGACTTAAGGGACACATACTTCCAAATCCCTATTCATCCCACATCCAGGAAGTTCCTTCGCTTCTCTTTTGGGTACAGGTCTTCGAGTTCAAAGTCTTGTGCTTTGGGCTAATGACAGCCCCTCAAGTGTTCACAAGGGTCTTCTCTCTTGTGTCAAGTTGGGCACATGCTCAGGGGATCCATTTGCTGAGGTGCCTCGACGATTGGTTAGTCTTGGCCGTTTCCAGGGAAAAGCTGCTGCAGGACAGGGTGTCTCTTCGGTTCTGTCTGGAACTGGGCATATTAGTCAACCAGGAAAAGTCGAACCTTGTACCCAGTCAAAGGATTCTCTACCTGGGCATGGTCATGGATACGACAGTGGCAAAGGTTTTCCCTTCGGATCAGAGATTGGAGAAGTTGCGGGTGGTGGCGTGCAACATCCCGTCAGAGTCACATCAGTCAGCTCGTCAGTGGCAGGTTCTTCTGGGAGTGTTGTCTTCCTTGGAGAAGCTGGTCCCTCAAGGCCGTCTTCATCTTCGGTCTCTGCAATGGAGACTGGGAGAATTCTGGTCTCCGGCGGGGGACTCACCCCTGTTAATGGTTCCTCTGTCTCTGGAAGTGAGAGAAGACCTTCATTGGTGGTTGGACGACCAGAATCTGTTGAAGGGTGTCCCTCTGCGTTCTCTTCCACCGGACTTCCTTCTGTTCTCAGATGCCTCCTTTGCAGGTTGGGGGGCTCATTTAGGCGGCCTCATCACTTCAGGCGTTTGGAGTTTGGAGGACAAGCAGCAATATATCAATGTCTTGGACTTGAAGGCAACCTTCCTGGTTCTGAAGGAGTTTCGGGAGAAGTTAGAAGGTCATTTTGTCGTTCTCATATCGGACAACACCATGGTGGTAGCCTATGTGAACAAACAGGGAGGCCTAGTTTCTCAACAACTTCACGCCATGACCGTTGAGGTTCACCAGTGGGCAGTCGGCAATTTGGTAGAGCTCTCAGCCATGTATATCCCAGGCAAACGGAATGTGGTTCCAGACAAACTCAGTCGCCGGGATCAGATCTTAGGCACAGAGTGGTCCCTTCATCAAGTGGTAGCAAACAAGCTTTTCCAGGTTTGGGGGAGACCCATGCTGCTGGATCTTTTTGCGACTCGCTTCAACAGGAAGCTGGAGATATTCTGTTCAGTGGTTCCAGATCCTTTATCATTGGCAGAGGACGCATTCCAACATCCCTGGGAAACCTGGCAGACTGGTTCCCAGATCTGGTGTCGTTGTTGTCAGAGGTTCCGAGGGAGATTCCCCCTTGGCAACATCTCCTGTGTCAGCCCCATGCAGAAGGTTCCACCAGTCAGTAGAATCCCTGTCTCTTCATGGTTGGAGCCTATCAAGTATATCCTCCAAGCGAGAGGCTTTTCTCAGAGAACAGCTGGACATATGTCCAGCAGTCTTAAAAAGTTTACCTCCGTGGTTTACCAAAGCAAATGGGCGACCTACCATGATTGGTGTCATAAACGGGGTTTTACTCCACTCGTAGCCTCTATTCGGCGAATAGCCGGCTTTTTAACCTTCCTCAGAGACGAGAAACGTTTGTCCATTTCTGCCATTAGAGGCTACAGGGGGGCCCTGAGTTTGGTGTTACACCTTAAAGGTATTGACATCTCTTCCTGGGAACTTTCCCTGCTAGTAAAGGGGTTTTAGCATTTGAGTTCTATAGAGCTCAAGCCTCCAATGTGGGATGTTTCCTTGGTTCTCAAGAGCTCCACTAAGAGTCCATATGAGCCCTTGCGTTGCTCATCTGACAGGAACCTGACGCTCAAGACAGTGTTCCTTCTGGGCTTGTCATCTTCCAAGAGGGTAGGAGAGCTCCACGGTCTGAGCTATGAGGTGAAGCACACCAGGGGTTGGGGTCGGTGTCCTTTGAATTTGTCCCGGAATTCGTGGCCAAGACCCAAAATCCCTCTGTGCACGATGACATGGTCACTTCATTTTCCATTCCATCACTGAATGAGTTTGTGGGTGGTAATGCTCAAACTTTTGTTGTGCCCTGTCCGGGTCCTGCGTTGCTATCTTAAAAGGACTCGGCACCTTAGACCAGGCTGCAGCAAACTTTTTGTTAGCGCAGGCCGTATAAAAAAAGAGGTGTCTAAGAAAACTGTCTCTTTTTGGAAACGGGAAGCCATCAGACAGGCATTCTTTACTCTTGATGATTCCACTTGTGCAGGCTAGAGTGCATGACGTTAGGGGTATTCGTCCCTCTCTGGCTTTCAAAAAGAACTTGGCTGTACATAGAGTGCTGAGTGCTGGTACTTGGTTATGCCAGTCCACATTCACCTCTTTCTATCTTAAGGATGTTGCCCAAAGATCTACGGACACGTTTTCCCTGGGTCCTGTGGTGGCTGCCCAACAGGTTGTGTAACTCATAGTTGCCCTTAACAGGTTACTTTTGTATCTTACCTAAGATGATTGTGTGGATGACAGAATGAGTGAGTTGGCTGGTCTCCTTTCTTTTGTACCTTTCCTTCTTCCTTCGGGCCGGTTAAGGAATAGACACGTCATTTGCTGGACTGGTCTGATACAGGTGAGTAAGGTAGTGTGGTCGCGTGATATACAAATATCATACCCTCTATTTGGTAGCATATGCTCCACTCCTTGGCAAGGAGGGGTTGGGAGTAATACAAACCCTGGTGTATTGGTTTGCTGTTGGACATTCAAAGTTTCTCTTTGGTTCCCTATACAATGGTTCTCCCATATATCATTGTACGTCACTCAGGGTCTGAGTGGTTAGATATTACTTTATCTATCTTCTCAGCGGGCTTCAGTCCCTCTCCAGAAATTATTTCTTCTGGAAGCTGGACTGGTGGGTAGGCCCCCAGCCGGTCTAGGATATCTCGTACCTCCCTTCAAGTATAAGTCTATCCTATTGTTAAGACCGAAGGTTTGTTCGCGTATAAACAAATGACAAATTTTCTAGACAATTTGTATTTTTCATAGTAACAAACCTGAGGTCTTAACATTATACTGCCCGCCTCTAGTCACCCCTCTATTTGTTAAGACATCCTGAGTTGGGAAAGACTGACGCACTGTGAAGGTGAGTGGTCCTTGACCACTCTTCACCCGAGCTACGCATGCATTGCCAGATATCACAAGATTCCTTGCTTTCATCTGCTTTTTAACCGGATCCAGCTAGGCGCTAGAAATTATCCTATTGTTAAGACCTCAGGTTTGTAGCTATGAAAAATACAAATTGTCCTAGAAAATTTGTCATTTTAAACTATTTCTAAATTAATGGCTATCCCTTGGAGGAATAATGGTTAGGAACGCCTTGCATGGGTCAGAGCGTTCAGTATAAAGTGAAGCTTAAGCGCCTCAGCGACGTGGTTGGTGTGGTATTAGCGTCCCACCTCGGTGGTCGCGGCTTCGATTCTCGGCCATTCCAATGAGGAGTGAGAGATGTGTATTTCTTGTGATAGAAGTTCACTCTCGATGTGGTTCAGAAGTCACGTAAAGCCGTTGGTCCTGTATCTGAATAACCACTGGTTCCATGCAACGTAAAAGCTCCATACAAACAAAAACAGTAAAGTGAAGCCAGTTTGCCACGCGAATGGCAAGAGAGACCAAACCATAAGGATTAATAGAAACGCTTCAGTTATTTTTCCCATCTTTTATTTTCATAATGCATCTTTTCATGGCATAAATGAAGGTGAAAAGTGATAGACATTTTATCTTATATACATATAGCCTATTACTGGCCCAATTTAAAGGTATTCTCTTTATGTCTGCTAATTCCTTAGTTCTTACTGTTTGTTATCGCCTACTATTAGGAATTATATACATATAGCCTATTATATACATATAGCCTATTACTGGCCCAATTTAAAGGTATTCTCTTTATGTCTGCTGATTCCTTAGTTCTTACTGTTTGTTATCGCCTACTATTAGGAATTATTGACAGCTAAAATGAATTAGCTTAGTATATATCTGGCAACTTTTAGCAATAATCTACTTACCAGCATAATTATATGTTACTTGCAAATATTTTTCAGTTATTGCTTTAATCAATAAGTGCAGGTGATTGCCCAATGGTTGTGTATCATACATGTGATAATCGAGCTCTGAAAATATTGTTTTGTCTCTGTAAGCTGCCAATACTGAACTAACTAATTTTTGGAAGTTAACTCTCCCCAGTGTTTTGTTGCAGAACAACATTTCCCTCATTTTTTGTTCACATATATTGCATATATCAATAACATCATTTGAGGGATGGACCAATTTTCCTTTGGGTTTTAATTTGATGAGGGTAGAACAAAAATTAGCGTCTCAATGTTAGTGCATCAATGCAGAACTCACACTGTAAAGACTTTTTTAACATAACCCTTAAACTCCTATTGGACGTATTAAACTTCGACGAAAATTGTCTGTTGGGTGCTTAATTGACGTATGATACGTCGATGCAATAAAGTTTTTAAAAAAATTCACGGAAAAATAGTTATAGGCCTACTTGGCGTAAACTTTTGAATCACGCACCTTGAGGGATGCTGGGAGTTCACGGATCAAGCTGTTGTTTTGTTTACAAGCGTTACCCAGGCGTGCATGCGCGAATTTCTTTCTCCTTGCACTAAAAAGCATCAGTGACACATCTCAGAAATTATTTTGTCCCTTTGACATAATTTATGAACCATTTAAAATTAGCCGTTACATAGAGTTTTATATATGAAAAAGTGCGCAATTTCATGTAGAATAAAACTGAAAACAATCCATTGTTGTAGATTTATTAATTTTGAAATATTTTCATATAAATAACGATAAGTGCCAAAATTTCAACCTTCGGTCAAATTTGACTCTACCAAAATGGTCAAAAAATGCAACTGTAAGCTAAAACTTATACTATTCTATTAATATTCAATCATTTACCTTCATTTTGCAACAAATTGGAGGTCTCTAGCACAATATTTCGATTTATGGTGAATTAAAAAAAAATTTTCCTTACGCCCGCTCGGTAACTGCTGAAAAAATCAGAATTTTTTTTGTCTGATTTTCGTAATGTTTGCACAGTTTTATATTAGCTGTTACATAAAGTTTTATATGTGAAAATGTGCGCAATTTCATGCGGAATGCAACTAAAAACAACCCATGGTTTTAGCTTTTATCAGTTTTGAAATATTTTCATATAAATAACGATAAGTGCCAAAATATCAACCTTCGTTCAACTTTGACTCGACCGAAATGGTCGAAAAACGCAATTGTAAGCTAAAACTCTTACATTCTAGTAATACTCAATCCTTTACTTTCATTTTGCAACAAATTGGAAAAGTCTAGCACAATATTTCGATTTTTGGTAAATTAAAAAAAAAAACATTTTCCTTATGTCTGTGCGGCAACTCTGCCGAAAAAATCAGAAATTCTTTTGTCTGATTGTCGTAATGTTTGCACCGTTTTATATTAGCCGTTACTTGAAGTTTTATATATGAAAATGTGCGCAATTTCATGTAGAATACAAGAAAAAATAACTCATGGTTGTAGCTTTTATCAGTTTTGAAATATTTTCATATAAATCACGATAAATAGAAAAAATTTGACCTTTGGTCAACTTTAACTCGACCGAAATGGTCGAAAACTGCCATTGTAATCTACAACACTTACAGTCTGGTAATATTTAATCAATTACCTTTCATTTTGCAACAAATGGGAAGTCTCTAGCACAATATTTCGATTTATGGTGAATTTTTGAAAACAACTTTTTTTTTATGTCCGCGCGTTACGAATTCATGCATCATATTGTGATAACATTTTCTCTGTGTTGCTTTGCTCGTTTTACAATTTGTTATATACCAAAATCATCACAATTTAGTGTACAATACAACAAAAATATAATTAACTCATTAGCTTGAACCGTTTTGCTCACAGCACGATTTTTATACAATTATATAAGTTTTTTTTCGCACTGTCATATATTCCAATATTTATGTATGATATTTTTTTCATTTCTGATGGTTACATACTAAACTTCAGGCAATGACAAAAAAAGGAGCCAAAAATGAACTGTTAATCATAAAAACTAAGTGTGCTGTGATTTAAAAAAAAAAAACTTATTCCGCTAGGGCGCTCACTCCCGAACACCGCCGGCATACGGGAGACACTTTCAGAAATACCGGCTCGGCGTTTAAGGGTTAAAAACAACAAAGCCTGAAATATAAGCTACTATTTTATTTGAACATTTTGACAAGTGGTAATGGTTTGGAATATAATCACAATCATCTTCCTTGTTCTTCAATTAAACTAAAAACAATTGAGTGACACCTCAGTCATCGCGAGGTTGCGCACCTACGGTCGACCCAGGGATTAAGTTGCCAGTCCCAATATGGCGGCCAGTGACCTGAGTGGCTTCACTTATCCCGCAGCAAGGCGTCTCCTAACCATTATTCCTCCAAGGGCTATTCCAATAACATAATATATAAAGAAATAAAAAAGTTTCTAAATATTTCTCTTAGTATTAATAGCAAAATAGATATACCAAGGGTTGATAACTAACTATGTACTTTAAATTTCCATATATAAGTGATCCTTGTTCTAAATACGTTACAAGAGAACTAAAAAATATGTTTTAAGTACATGTAGCTTTCTGCACATTAACCCCAAGTTAATATTTACCAAGAACCATACTATCCAAGCATTGTTGAACCATAAGGATAAACTACCTTCAGACCTTTTGCCTTGCATCACCTATATTTACAAGCATGATGCCTTTAGTGCCACGTATATTGGCCAGTCAAAGTGGTCGGTCTTGACAAGATCTTCCGAACATTATGGCATTTCTCCTTGTACTGGTTGCTTGCTGGCCAAGCTAACCAGATCACCGATTTTACATCAAATAGAGGAATGTAACACAGGTAAAAGATTAGAAAACTTAGTATGCTTAGTACTTTTAGAGAAGAGTCGGAGTTGATTGAAATATTTTTAAGGAAACCAGATCTTGATATTTCATCTTATCCCTTGCTTTTAATCTAAATCATTCAATCATTCATTTGTAGTGTAAACTTTCCATCTCTGTCTTACCCACCAATTCGTTTATAGTATACTGCTGTCATTTATTTTAAATATTTTTAACCTTTATCTTATTGTTGCTACTTTTACTTAGCTTTGTCAGCCAATACAGCCAGTTCCCAGCTTACGATGGGTTCGGCTTGCGACGTTCCAAGGTTACAACGCTTTTCAATTATATTTATCAGAAATTATTCCCAGGTTTACAACGCATGTTCCAGGGTTACGACGATTACGACGCCAATCTGGCGGAAGAAATATGACTCCAAAAATAGAAAATAATAAATATTTGAAGGATTTTTTAATGAAAATGCAATAAAATGCAGTTTACATAGTTTTTAATGCACCCAAAGCATTAAAAGTAAGGTTTTCTTATGATTTTTTATGATTTTCCACATCTTTCTACTTTCACTGTAATCCGAAGAAGATATGATGCCCAGACCAGAGACGTACAGAAATGGGAAAAGCTGGCAAAGCAAGAGTCAAAGGTTTCATTGGACTTGGACTTTCTGGAAAGATGCTTTTTACAGAATATTATGCCGAAATTTTTAAGGTTTAAAGTGTATAGAATGAACCTCAACCAATCACCTGCTATGAGGATAGCCAGCACACATTTTTATTGCAAGAAATCGACCACAAACGGAGACAGTCTGCCCAACTGAAGCAGGATATGGCTGCCACTGAGGACTGGGTCAGGAATGCTCTTAGCAATCTTGATTTTACTCATGTTATTCAAAACTTCTTCCTGAGGCATAATGAACAGGTAACAAGTGTTCACAGAAGGAAGTTTGTCAACTAGGTATTTCTTTCAGTTGGACTGTCATTTATTGGACTTTCAGACCCAGGTACAGAGGTCTCTTCAATCCACTTCTGCTGAGGCAGTTTTCACTTGCTTATGCACAAGAACCTTGCTCCTTGAATGGGATACACCTTTTGGTGGCAGAACTATCCAGGAAAGATCCCAAATCATATAAGAATGTTTTGCATTTCACACAAAAAATCTCTAGTTCTCTTGGCTGGCTGGACTTTTTGTCTAACTAGTAACTCGCCATCCTTCTTTCGTATGGGAATCAGCTGTCTTTAACAGAAGTTAAGATTCATTCCAAACTATGTAAATTTTCTTGATAGAATTTATTATTTGCATATTTAACTACTGTTAAAGTAGAACATACCCAGCATCCCCAGAACTTGATGGGTTAGCAAGAAGAATGCTGGCAAGAACTAAAACATTTGACATACCCTTTGGTGCAGAACATGTGAGCTAGACAGTCTTCCAGCTCAACCAAGTGGTTTTCTTGTTAATTTTTACCTGCACTTACCAGTGCAAATATATTCACAGTTGTCTTTAAGAACAGTCGGTAAGTATCCAAACATTAAATGTTATTATGAAAATTAAAACATATTTACCCTGTCTCATTTCAGTGACCAAAAAGGCCAAGCGAAGAAATTCAAAAAGGAAAAAGGAAGCAGCAGTGATCAACCATGGGCAGACAAGACTGATGGAAGGTAGGGTGGAGGAGGCTATTGGTAAGGATGTAATGCCTCAGTCATATATGGGTGAACAATTTTCCACTTTCACTGACTGGAACCAAGTTACTAACCCATACTACTATTTGGTAAGCTCGAATGGTGGATATGATAGATATGATTTAACAGACAGGTTGTCACATTCATTTAGTTTTAATCAAAATAATCTAAATGTCTTCAGCAGACTGAGTCAGCCTCAAGGGAGTGTTGTTGATAATGCATTTCAGTCTTATAGGCATCAGACCAGAGGGTACACTAGAAATCATGGTACAGGTAATTCCCAAGATAATAATGCTTTTCAATCATCTAGAAATCAGACTTATTATTCACATTACTTCTAAAACTAAGATAATTTTGATCCATCCTCTTGATAGAAGGGCAGGATCAGAAACAGACATTCTAACTGGCAAAATTTTACAGAGAAGGCACCTCATTCAATTGGATTTTAGGTCAGTTGATGTAAAATTATTATTGTGTTCTTGTTACCTTTTGAAAGATGGCAGTTAATTCTGGTTAGCTTTTTGGAATAGTATTAGTTATATTTCCCTAATTTTTGCATTTTGGTTTGGTAGAGGGATTGAGATTGGTACATACTTTTGAATATATTTTTGGGAAAATTATTAAAAGAAATAGGCATGTACGTATACTGTACGTTAAGTTCTGATTCTGTAGTTATTTTTTCAAGTCAGTAAAGATGGCTTAGAGGCAAGTATTAAATCCATGATCTTGATGAGAATTACTATGAAAACTCTGTACTGCACTGTAATGGTGCAATATTATTACTGTAGTAGTAATAGCATAAATTTTGTAAATTATGAGACCATTATATCATATTTTGAAAATCCAATGGCTTGCCAGGATTTGTTTTTAATTGCAAATATTTCCAGGCTTTATCAGGTCTGAATTCTGTGCACTTGTTTATAACTGTTCTTATAACATAAAAAAAATATAAATTAGATTACTCAGTGTCTTAAAATATACTCCAGAGGACTGGATGTTCAGCAGATTTCATATAAAATACCCAACAAGTATCTCATGACATACCTCCTCCACTTTTCTTTTACTTACTAAATAGCCAAGATGTTATGCTATTATTTTGTATTTTCACATAATTTGCACATCTTTATTGAAAATAAATCTTAGATACTGTAGTTTGAATACTTTATTGTACATCAGGACTGTAAGTGCGTAGCCTACTTATAGCCTAGGCTTTATATGTCGGGAGCGGTTTTTATCAGTTTTGCATTTTCAGAAAGGTACAAACAGAGCATGAATAAAATCAGGAATTTCGTAACAGTTTACATCAGTAAAAAGCATGAGTATGCTGACATGTATGAAAAAAGTTAGTGAAACCCACATTCTGAAGTGTTATTGTTTACATTCACCATTTGTTAAAAGTCCAGTGCATATTGCACCCATTATGTACTATAGTCAGCGTCCACTAGATGTGACATCCGAAAAGTGTCATAGGCCTAGTCTGAGATACCACTAGTACACAATGTTTCCTGACAAAGCAGTTTTAAAGGAATACTTGGTTTTTGTTATAAAGTTTACAGTAAAATCTATTAGCATTAGCAGATCATACTTCTCTGGTACCTATTTAAATTTGTCACAGGGTGGAAGTTATTGAAAAACTATTGACATATCAAGATTTTATAAGTATATTGTAAATTTATGGGGCCACAGATATGCACACGGGAATGGACATAAAGATATCAGATGTTCAGCAGGGCATACCCATAATAAAAGCTTTACCTTAATATCTCTCTGTTGGTAGAGGGTTACTGCTTATGGTGTACCTTTCGCTGCACACTTTAGAAGAGACAAAATGAGAAAGAGAGTGTGTGCTTGTTCTGTTGTTGTCAGCTGCATTACCTGTATTATTTTTTTTATTTTTTTTTTCTTTACTCTTAGTCAGCTCCTTTGGTCTTTCTCACTTGACTCTAACTACGTTATTTGGTAAGTTTTTGGATAGCCCTTGGGCATCTAGCTTAGCAATGGAGCTTGGTGGTCTCATTAAAACTGTTATGTAATAATACCTGTAAATTCTTCAAACAGTTGAGTTCTTGGAGAGACAGAATAAATTTCTCTGTCTGTCTGATTTATGGTGCTATTTTTCCATCAAAATTAAACTTGATTTGACCTGCCGTATACCATAATGCCATTATTATTGCATTGGTTTTCTTGAGTAAGAGCCTAACCAAAATTAAAAGCATTCCTTTGCTTAAAGTACTGCTAAACTGATTTCTCTTTCACAAGACAAGCTAAACCTTGTCTAAGATTAACATTACATAGGAAATCTGTTGCATTGTCTCACAAAATGGTTGGCTGTACATCAGCCATAAATTTCTTAATTAAAATGTTTATTAGTATTTATTGTTTTTCTCATCCAGTTTTATTTTATTTTGCTTACTTGGTAAAACCTCTGCTAGCCTAGGATATGATGACAGGTTTCATAACCTGTGCCATCTTAGTGTTGCTAGACAGATAAAATTGGAGAAGTAAACTTATACTGCATTATTAGGCTAGTGTTATTTATCAAACAATGTATCAAACAATAAAGACTGGAAACAATGTAGTACATTGGCAGTGTTGGCTGGAAACAATGTAGTGCATTGGCAGAGTTGGCCTTTGCAGTCTGATCCATAAGTAACAAATTGGAAGCAGATTAACCCTTAAACACCAAGCCGCTATTTACCAAAGTGTCTCTCGTATGCCGGCGGCGTTCGGGAGTTAGCGCCGAAGCGGAAAAAAGTATTTTTCAAAAAATCACAGCACGCTTAGTTTTCAAGATTAAGAGTTAAATTTTGGTTCCATTTTTTGTAATTGCCTGAAGTTTAGTATGTAACCATCAGAAATGAAAAAAATATCATTATCATATATAAATATTGGAATATATAACAGCGTGAAAAAAATTTCATATATAATTGTATATAAATCGCGCTGTGAGCAAAATGGTTAAAGCTAATGAGTTAATTTTTTTCGTTGTATTGTACACTAATTTTTTTCGTTGTATTGTACACTAAATTGCAATGATTTTGGTATATAAAAAATTGTGAAACGATCAAAGCAACACAGAGAAAATATTATCACAAAATGATGCATGAATCCATAACGCGTGGAAGTAAAAAGAATTTTTTCAAAACTTCACCATAAATTGAAATATTGTGCTAGAGACTTCCTGTTTGTTGCAAAATGAAGGTACAGTGGTACCTCGACATACTAAAGGCTCAACTTACAAAAAACTCGAGATATGAAAGCAAAATACAAAAAATTTTATGGCTCTATATACGAAAATTGCTCAAGTTAAGAAAGGTTGTAGCTGTAAAGTCCCGAGATTCGCCTGGACCACCGAAAACAATTTTAAAACTAGCGCCCCGCCAACTGAGTAAACTCGCCACCATCCTCCCGCTCTCCCATTGGTTCCTGATGCTAGTCACCCCATAAGATCCTGCTCTCCTATTGGTGAGCATTTACCCCTTGTGCTTTATGTATTCTGTTGGTAAAAGGATGCTGTAAATTGAAAAACTTATTCATGCAATACATTTGATAAAAAAAAACATTAGGTAAAGATAGAAAAAAGAATAGAAATGAATGGTTATTATACTGTTTGGTAGTTCAGTAGTTGAAGAGAGATAATGAAAATTTATGGCTTACTGTGTACTAGGAAAAGTGATTGCTTGGCGATCGTTCGGTACTCGTAAGTGCTGGATGTAAACAGAAGTTTGGAAACCTTTTTTTTTTTTTTTTTTTTTTTTTTTTTATAGTTAATGGTTACTTAATAATTATTTGAAATGAGTACATGCAATACATTTAATAAAAAAATTGTGAATTAGATATCATAAAATATAAAATAAATCAGACTGCTATCATCGAAGCCAACAAATATGTATTTTTTAGAATTCTTCTTCTGTTTTAATATTACGTTACGTATATGTTTCATTATAGCTGTCAGTAACTCTGTATCTCCATTAGGTAAAGATAGAATAAAGAGTAGAAATGAATGGTTATTATACTGTTTGGTAGTTTTATTAGTTGAAGAGATACTAATGAAAATTTATGGCTTACTGTGTCCTAGGAAAAGTGATATCTTGGCGATCGTTCGGTACTCGTAAGAGCTGAATGTAAACAAACGATTGGAAGGTTTTTTTTGTTTTTGTGTATTATAGTTAATGATTAATAAATAATTATTTGAAATGAGTACATACTGATTATTTATACATTTTATTGGCATATTCTAAGCTTTTAGCTTCTTAGGTTTAGATGTCAGAATCATAGACTAGGCTACAGTAGCAACCGCTAACATAGGCTAGGCTTATTGCTAAGGGACATATGCTAAAGTCCTAATATATGCAGTAAAAATGGGGTTGAACATTACATGCGGTTGAATATTACTCAAGTATGTACAGTATTTTGCCTTTTTGGAGTCATATTTCTTCCGTTGGATCGGTGTCGTAACCCTAGAACATGTGTTGTAGGCCTGGAAATATAATTTACTGGGGGTGTTTTTGTAGGGCTTGGAACGGATTAGGCATTTTACATGTAAAATGCGGTTCAAGATACGAAAAACTCATGATACGAAGGCCGTCTCGGAACGAATTAATTTCGTATCTCGAGGTACCACTGTAATTGATTGAATATTACTAGACTGTAAGTGCTTTAAGCTTACAATTGCAATTTTCGACCATTTCGGTCGAGTTAAAGTTGGCCGAAGGTCAAATTTTTTCTGTTTATTGTGATTTATATGAAAATAATTCAAAACTGATAAAAGCTACAAACATGAGTTATTTTTTTTGTATTTGTATGAAATTGCGCACATTTTCATATATAAAACTTTATGTAATGGCTAATATAAAACAGTGCAAACATTACGAGAAAGTGACGAAAGAATTTCTGAGATTTTCGGCAGAGTTACTGCACGGAAACATAAGGGAAAAGTGTTTTTCAAAAATTCACCATAAATCAAAATATTTTGCTAGAGACTTTTTGTTTATTGCAAAATAGAGGTAAATGATTGAATGTTACTATAATGTAAGAGATTTAGCTTACAATTGCGTTTGTCGACCATTTCGGTCAAGTCAAAGTTGACCAAAGGTTGAAATTTTGGCACATCGTTATTTATATGAAAATATTCCAAAATTGATAAAAGCTACAACCATGAGTTATTTTTTTGTTGTATTCCACATGAAATTGTGCACATTTTCATATATAAAACTTTATGTAACAGTTAATATAAAACAGTGCAAACATTATGACAAAGTGACGAAAGAATTTCTGAAATTTTCAGCAGAGTTATCGCACGCGGACGTAAGGAAAAGGGTTTTTTTCAAAAATTCACCATAAATCGAAATATTGTGCTAGAAACTTCCAATGTGTTGCAAAATGAAGGTAAATGGTTGAATATTACTAGAATGTAAGAGTTTTAGCTTACAATTGCGTTTTTTGACCATTTCGGTTGAGTCAAAGTTGACCAAATGTTTAAATTTTGCCACATCATGATTTATATGAAAATATTTCAAAACTGATAAAAGCTACAACCATGGGTTGTTTTTTGTTGTATTTTACTTGAAATTGCACATATTTTCATACATAAAACTTTATGTAATGGCTAATATAAAACATTGCATAAATTACGGCAAAGGGACAAAAGAATTTCTGAGATTTTCAGCAGAGTTACCGCGCGGACATAAGGAAAAAGTTTTTTCAAAAATTCGCCGTAAATCGAAATATTGTGTTAGAGACTTCCAATTTGTTGCAAAATGAAGGGAAGTGATTGAATATTACTAGAATGTAAGAGTTTTAGCTTACAATTGTGTTTTCGACCATTTTGGTAGTCAAAGTTGACCGAAGGTTTAAATTTTGGCACTTATCGTTATTTATGTGAAAATATTTCATAAAATAAAAGCTACAACCATGGGTTGTTTTTTGTTGTTTGCTACATGAAATTGCGTGCATTTTCATATATAAAACTCTATGTAACAGGTAATATAAAACGGTGCAAAAATTATGACAATGTGACAAAAGAATTTCCGAGATGCATCACTGATGCTTTCTAGTGCGAGAAGAAAGCAATTCGCGCATGTGCACCTGGGTAACGCTTGTAAACAAAACAACAGCGTGATCCGTGAACTTCCAGCATCCCTCAAGGCGCGTGATTTAAAAGTTTTTGCAAACTAGGACTAAAACTATTTTTCCGTGAATATCTAAAAAAGACTTTTTGTAGTCAACATACCGTATGTCCACTTAGCACCCAACAGACAATTCTAGTCTATGTATAATACGTCCAGTTGGTGTTAAGGGTTAACCCTTAAACGCTAAGCCGGTATTTCCAAAAATGTCTCCTGTATGCCGGCGGCGTTCGCGAGTGAGCGCCGAAGCGGAAAAAGTTTGTTATTTTTAAATCACAGCACACTTAATTTTCAAGATTAAGAGTTCATTTTTTACTCCTTTTTTTCATTGCCTGAAATTTAGTATGCAATTATCAAAAATGAAAAAAAAATATCATGATCATATATAAATATTGGAATATATGACAGTGCAAAAGAAATTTCATATATAATTGTATACAAATTGCTCTGTGAGCAAAACGGTTAAAGCTAATGAGTTAATTATTTTTTCGTTGTATTGTACACTAAATTGTGAGGATTTTGGTATATAACAAATTGTAAAACTATCAATGCAACACAGAGAAATATTATCTCAATATGATGCATGAATTCGTAATGCGCGGACATAAAAAAAGCAGTTTTAAAAAATTCACCATAAATCAAAATATTGTGCTAGAAAATTCCCGTTTGTTGCAAAATGAAGGTAAATGATTGAATATTACTAGACGACTGTAAGTGTTGTAGCTTACAATTGCAGATTTCGACCATTTCGGTCGAGTTAAAGTTGACCAAAGGTAGAATTTTTTCTATTTATCGTTATTTATATGAAAATATTTCAAAACTGATAAAAGCTACAACCATGGGTTGTTTTTTGTTGTATTGTACATGAAATTGCGCACATTTTCATACATAAAACTTTATGTAACGGTTAATTTAAAATGGGTGCAGACATTACGACAGTTGGATGAAAAAATTTCTGATTTTTTTCAGAGGAGTTACCGCGCGGACGTAAGGAAAATTTTTTTTTTCATAATACACCATATATCCAAATATTGTGCTAGAGACTTCCAATTTGTTGCAAAATAAGGGTAAATGATTGAATATTACTAGACTGTAAGAGTTTTAGCTTACAATTGCGTTTTTCGACCATTTCGGTCGAGTCAAAGTTGACCAAAGGTTGATATTTTGGCACATCGTTATTTATATGAAAATATTTCAAAACCGATAAAAGCTACAACCATGGGTTGTTTTTTGTTTTATTCTAAATGAAATTGCACACATTTTCATATATAAAACTATGTAAAGGCTAATATAAAACTGTTCAAACATTACGACAATCCGACGAAAAAATTTAGATTTTTTTGGCAGTTACCGCGTGGACTTAGGAAAAAGTTTTTTTTTCTAAAATTCACCATAAATCGAAATATTGTGCTAGAGACTTCCAATTTGTTGCAAAATGAAGGTAAATGATTGAGTATTACTAGAATGTAAGTGTTTTAGCTAACAATTGCAGTTTTCGACCATTTCAGTCTAGTCCAAATTGACCGAAGGTTGATATTTTGTTACTTATCGTTATTTATATGAAAATATTTCAAAACTAATTAAAACTACAACCATGGGTTGTTTTTATTGTATTCCACATGAAATTGCGCACATTTCCATATATAAAACTTTATGTAACGGCTAATTTAAAATGGTGCAAACATTACGACAATCGGACAAAACATTTTGATTTTTTCGGAAGAGTTACTGCGCCGACATAAGGAAAATGTTTTTTTCATAAATTCACCATAAATCGAAATATTGTGCTAGAGACCTCCAATTTGTTGCAAAATGAAGGTAAACGATTGAATATTACTAGAATATAAGAGTTTTAGCTTACAATTGCGGTTTTGGACCATTTCGGTAGAGTCAAAGTTGACCAAAGGTTGAAATTTTGGCACTTATCGTGAAATTTTGGCACTTATTTGAAAATATTTCAAAACTGTTAAAAGCTACAATCATGGGTTGTTGTTTTTTTTGTTGTATTCAACATGAAATTGCGCACATTCTCATATATGATACTCTATGTAACGGCTAATATAAAATGGTGCAAAAATTATGTCAAAGTGACAAAATAAATTCTGAGATGTGACGCTGATGTTTTTTAGTGCGAGAAGAAAGAAATTCATGCTTGTGCGCCTGGGTAACGATTCTAAACAAAACAACAGCTTGGTCCGTGAGCTCCCAGCATCCCCCAAGGCGCGTGATTCAAAAGTTTTTGCCTAGTAGGCCTATAACTATTTTTCCGTGAATTTTTAAAAAAACTTTTTTTCATTGACGTACCATACGTCGGTTTGGCACCCGACAGACAATTTTCGTCGACGTTTAATAAGTCCAATCGGTGTTAAAGGGTTAAATAGACCAGGACAAAATAGTCGGTACGTGACTTGCGGTTAACATCTAAAAGAAAACAAAAGAAAAAAGTCTTTCAATGACAGAACACTAATTACACCAAAATTAAAGTATCAACACAAAACCACAATACTTTAAAGTCACATGCCATAACATTTTGAACACCAATTTTAATACAATTACCTAAAAGAAAACTCATGGAGAGATAAAGCAAGTAACAAAAGGTGATCACTACCCAAGACTTATTACGTTATATGCTGTACACTCCTAAAACAAAACAGTTACTCGTGTAAATAAACATCAATAATTATACAAATGTTCTATATACAATATAGAATAAACACTTAACCTAACAGTCAATATCACAAAGATTACCTTGGGGATTCTTCCAGTTTATGCAAGAGCTACCGGACCACGTCCTTACACTGCCCCATTACTCCTCAAAGCAGAGCACCTCTTTGCTTCCTGACGAGCTCCTTACTGCCGTAGTAAAAATTCCTGCTATGTTGTCGCTTCGTTAACAAATGCAGCGAGAGTCAAATTGGTAAACAGTACTTTGCAGACCCAACAAAGCTATACATGTCATCATAATGCATGACAATTTCTCCCCGATGATTTAAGAAATTGCAAAATTTCTTACAATCAAATACATATTAACAAAAAAGAAAATATAACTCTTAGTGCAATCATACCTGTAGAGTAACCTCATCATACAGAAATTACTTGAGCATTATAACATTTATATAAGGTTAATACATTCCAAATCAGTAAAAACATGACCCCAACAGCAAAAGTTACATAATTTTACAATTTTCAAAAGAAAACACAAGTCGTTACAACCTACTCAAGCAGTCTGGTCCAACATTTTCTTTGCCAGGAATATTATGTATGGTATATTCAAACTTGTAAATACATGGCCCAGCTCATTAGTCTGTTGATATGACAAGCAATGTTCAAGTACTTCAAAGGTTGGTGGTCGGATTCTATGACAAATGCCTTCCCATATAGATACTGGTAAAACTTCTTTACAGCCCACACTACAGCGAGGCATTCCTTCTCGATTACAGAGTAATCCTGCTCTGCATCTTTGAATTTTCTGCTAGCATTTTGCACTGGCCAACGTTCTCCTTGAACATATTGCATAAGGATTGCCCCTAAACCCACATTAGATTCATCTACTTTGTCTCCAGTTGTCCGAGCTATTCCATTACCGATCATACTGCCCAAATACTCAATTGAAAAATAAGCCATATCAGTTTTGGAAGGCTTAGCTGTGAGTGATGCTTTTCTTAAAATATTCAATACCAACTGCAGAGTTTCCTCGTGCTCTTCCCACCGCTGTGAATGAATCAAAATGTCATCAACAAACAGCTTTACATTTTTCACACCATTAATAATTTCCTCATCATGCAGTTAAAAGTAGCACCAGCATTTACCAAACCAAATGGCATAGTAACAAACTGTAAGAGTCCTCTGTTAGTTTGAAAAGCGGCTACTTCTCTGCTCTGTTTTTCTAAAGGTATTTGCCAATATCCTTCAGAAAGGTCAAATTTTGTAAAATACCTGCTCTTATGCGAGTCATAATTAAATTCTGATCTAGCATGGGTTCTGAATCTAATACCGTAAGCTTATTGATCTTCCGAAAATCCAAGCACATCCAATTACCGCCATCTTTTTTCTTCACCACTATCAAAGGTGTTGCATATGGAGAATTTGAGCACTTATATCACTCCTAATTCGAGCATCCTTTCAATCTCATCCATATCTTGCTGCAGAGCATAAGGTACAGGGTAGTGTCTAGACCTTATAGGACCCTTACTGGACAGGTTTATCACATGTTCGATCACATCAGTTCTACTTGGTACATCAGTAAACACATTCTTGTATTCTCGTAGAACCCTAGCCGCCACCACCTTTTGATCATCAGATAATTTTTGATTAATTTTAACACTAAACACATCTTCACTCTGAATATCCCTTGGCACAACTGGTACCTCATATTCAACACTATCCTCATGAATCACTGCTAAACATGCAAGATCATCACTCTCCTGATCATCTGTGAAAAGTACAGAATGAAATCCTCACTACCGTCTGCCTCAGTAACTTGAGACTTACCCTTCAAGTTATTGCCTTTGCTTATCCTGTCATGGTACAACTTAAGCATGTTAATGTGGTATTTGCGCTCAACTCCATTAATATCAAGAATAAAATTATACCTATTAACTTTCTTTACCACATCAAATGGACCTTGCCACTGCACTTGTAGCTTATTGTTACTTGTGGGCAACAGTAACAAGACCTTATCCCCTTCATTTATTTCCCTTTTACAAGCATTTTATCATAGTAATATAGATACTTATCTCTAGCCCTCTCTAACTCTTCTTGAGCCAGCCTACATGTACCCTGCAACCTTTCTCTCATGTTGACTACATACTCATACGTGGTCCTCGTACTATCCTCAATTGCAGTATCTTCATTTTCCCACAGCTCCCTCAATAAACTAAGTGGTCCCCTAACAGTATGACCATACAGTAACTCAAATGGAGAGGATTTTGTACTAGACTGGGTAACTTCACGATATGCAAATAATAAATGATCAATGTACCTTGGCCACATCTTGGGTTGCTCTGTACACATACGTCTGAGCATTTTCTTTAACACTCCATTAAACTTTTCTACTAAACCATTGCACATACCACGATATGGGGTAGTAGTAATACTCCTAATAGACAATAAGTGATTAAAATTATGCAGTCAGAGGTGAACTGTGTTCCCCTGTCAGATACCTCCTTTGGAATTCCCTCTCGACTGAATACTGACAGCAAAGCTTCAGCCACAGTAACCAAATCTACATTCTTCAACGCTACTGCCTCAGGTCAACGTGTAGCATAGTCAACAATGGTGAGAATAAATCTTGATCCGTCACTGGCACGGGGTTCAATCGGACCCACTATGTCCACTGCAACACGCTGGAACGGTTTTTGAATCGAGCATTCTTCCCAACTTCACCTTTTTAACTATTCTGTTATCAACCATACGGTAACAAGCATCACATGACCTGCAAAATCTTGTTATCTGCGCCGACATACCTGGCCAATAAAAATTACTTTGTATACGTGCTGTGGTTTTCTGTATTCCCAAATGTCCACTCATTAAAGAATCATGAGCCAATTCTATTACTGCATGACAAAATTTATCAGGAACAACTAACTGATCATTAACATTACCTTCATTTTGCACTCTACAATATAATATACCTTTCTTAATAACAAAACAATGAGATTTATTTTCATTCTTCACAAAGACCCTATTTGACTTCGCATGCTCAAAAACCTTTTTTAACGTCCCATCTTCTGCCTGTAATTTACCTATATTCTCCTGCATTAAATGTATAACTTCCTTGACCTTAAGCTTTGATGGTCCCTTTAACTTTTTCTCTTGCATTTCACTCTGCAGTCGGGTGGTAACTTCACAAACCTCAGTACTCAACCCATCAGTCGAACCATCAATTGCTCCAATCACTAAATCATAGGTAAATAGGATCAAGCATGCAGACAGCTAACGTTTCGCCTGTAAAATATGGCACGACAACATCAACAATAGCCTCAGGATATCTAAAAACTTAGTTATTAGCCATTTTAAGGTCAACATGCTTACCAGTAAACTTATGTTTCGGCACTAAAGTCTCTTTAACTAACACCGTAGTACAACAGGGATCACGAAATACATTAAACCTCCACTCCTTCCACGGTACCTTTATCCACCATTAACTTTCCCCCATGACCAACAACAGCTGCTTTCTCGGTGGCACCCTTACTCACCCCTTTACGTTTTGAACCCCCAAAACCTTTCGAAACAATCCCTAGCAAGGTGATTACCACGACCACATACGTAACAATTTCGTGCCGTAACTTTCCTATCACTATCGACACCCGTTTGCCCTTTACTATCCCCAATCGTAACTTTATTCGCAGAGGCATCCTGCTTTTCACGACTATCACTGAAACCTTTCTTGCCATAATTTAAATGGGCCTCCATATACTTCTTGACATACTTTACAACTTGATCAAAAGTTTTCATTTCATGCTCCTTCAAAAATACAACCATATTTCTGCCACAAGCATTTAAAAATTGTTCCATTAAAATTAAATCAAACAAGTCATCAGATGTTTATTCACAGTCAGCTAGTTCCACCCACCTCTAAAGGTTATTTTTCAATCTATTCCCAAATTGCTGAGGGCTCTCATTCTTAAAGAATTTACACTTACGAAATCTCAACCTATATCCTTCCGAAGTGCACTGAAAACAACGCAATAATGCCTCTTTAACACAATCAAAATCCTTAGCCTCAACAGGTGAAAGTTGCTGATAAGATTCCAAAGCTTTCTCTTGTAATATGACGCTAAACTAAAAGCCCAAACGTCTTTGCTCCAGCCAGCACTAACGGCTAAACGTTCAAATCTTAATATATAGGCGTCAATACTATCAGTAACTTCATTAAAAATGGGCAGTTTAGGTAGCGAGGGTTTACACAAATCAGTATCCTTTTTCTTTTCATTTTCCTTCATCTGTAACTTTAATCGTTCGACTTCTAATTGCTACTTTCACATTTCCCTTTCTACTACCCTTTCTTCTCTCTCCCTTGCCCTTTTCTTCTCTCTCCATTTCCCTTGCCCATTCTTTGTCTAATCTCTCCATTTCCCTTTGTAATGCCCTTTCTTGAATAAGTCTTTCCTTTTCTACAAAATCCCTTAAATCATTACCTTATAACCCATTTCGGTATTGTTTTACTATAGTTCCAACTCTTTCTATAATAATTATAGTATTATAGATGCATTTTGCATAAAAAATTATTAAACTTTGTCTCTGAACACTTTTTGGGGAATTTCACTATATGCGAGATATGAATGGTTATAGAATCCCTATCCTCGAAAAATTTCTTAGTGTTTTGTTTACTTTATCACAGACAGTTTGTGCTCTGATGCGAATTTGTTTTTGTTTGGAACTGCATTGTGGTTCTGGTGCGAATTTTTTCCCTCTTAAAATTGCATTGTGGGTAGTTACATGTTATGTCTAGGAGTCACGTGACCTGGTGAAAATCTGACAACTGTCAGCCATATTCGCTTGTCATTTGGTTGAAGTTTCTCATAGAGTTAAGCTATGTCTGTGTTCGTCCTGTAATTTTGATTATTTTCGGTTAATTCATGATTTTTATGAAAATGAAACACGGTGCATTGAATTTTTAAGAGAACATGGAGTGCTACCTGCAGCAGTACAGTGTTTAAAGTGTGGAAAGCCCTGTCAATTCAGAAAGAATAAAAAAGTTTGACGCTGTACCGGTTATGTTTTAGACAAAAGACATAAAAAGAGAAAATATTGTAATTTTACTGTAAGTGATCAGAAAGACACATTTTTAGATCAAGTTGAATTGCCGGTATGGAAGTAGATGGTTTTTCTTTGTCAGTTTTTGAGTGAATTTTGGAAACATCGCCCATTTGTTAAGTATTTAAATGTTTCATCAAAGACCAGTGTTGATTGGAGAAGTTTCTGTAGTGAGGTGAGTCAGTTTTGGTACAATATTCAGGAGGCCATCGGTGGTGTTGATGTTGAAGTGGAAATTGATGAAACACTAATTACTCATAGTAAATACCATAAAGGTCGCCCTCTTACCCAGTGTTGGTTGTTTAGTGGTATAGAGAGAACATTAAAAAAATTCTTTGTTGAGGCATGAATTGATCCTGGTGCTGACAATCGGAAAAGTGATACTTTAACTCCTTTAATTAATCGCTACATTAAACCAGGCTCTATTATTTACAGTGACTCGTGGCGAGGTTATAATAAAATCAGTCCGAGTGGATACACTCATTTTCAAGTAAACCACACAGAAAATTTTGTTAATCGAATTAATCCTAACAGAATAAGAATTTCTCTGCGTTCAGTGATCGTCCCTTGAATTACATTACGAGAGAGAGAGAGAGAGAGACTATTTGTGTAATTGCCCTTATTTTAATATTGCTGAACAAATAGTACATATAAATTTTTCACTTTTGCACCCGTAATTTATCACCCATCGTAGATGGGACAGTTTGCTAGTATATACAATTGAGTCCGGGCTTAGCAAAAATAACCAATTAAATAAATATTAACATAATGAAATACACATGGAAACAGCAGCAGTCAAAATCAATGAACAATCCTTAAAAGACTGAACAAATTATAATCGTAATCAAAATATTAATGCAAAAAGCATCTCAAAATACAGTTACATTGCCATACACTGCTCAACACCATTACAGAGCCATACACTGCTCAACACCATTACATTACAGAAAAAAAGCATATGATACAATAAACAAGCAGCATAAATAAATAACCAAACAGATGGACAGGGAGTATAAAATAAAAAAGCTTATACAATACAGCAGCAAAATAAATAAAAGTATACAAATTACTCCTGGAAGCACAGATAATTTCCGTGGAGCTAACATAACTGTCAAGCTGTCAAAAAGGATGAATCGAATGAGACGAACTCCGTGAAGACATCGTAACAACAGCCATCAACTGTTAACTTGGAACTCCACCACCAGCACAGATGAATCAAGGGAGAAACGTTGAAACAGCAGCACGGAAAAGTCCACGGAAGACTATAGTTAAGCCATCAATCATCCTTCCAACCGTTGAGGCCAACAGGTAACCAATACCTGCTACTCAAGTAAATGCTCCATGCTGCTAAAACTGCCAGAACCTGACTCGCTGCTGTGCTAAACCGAACTGGTTCAAAAAAAGAGTGGGTGGCAAACGTCACCTCGCTTCATCAAAAGCAGAGACACAGGAGGGCTGGTAAACAACCAAGTCCAACAATGCTGTTACGTACTCAAGTAACATAAACACTAAATTATCTTTCAATGTACTCACACACACACACACACACAAATATATATATATATATATATATATATATATATATATATATATATATATATATATATATATATATGTATATGATGTGTGTGTATTAGGAATATTTAATGTGTTCGTGCGTGTATGCCTCAGTGTGGCAAACGATTTCTAATCCTTTGTTGGGAATGAATTCTCCTTACACTAATTTCCATATGATGAAAAATTAAAACCTCTGACATTTTCGGAAGCCCTGACGGGTATTACACACAAACAACCTCTTTGTATTTGCAGAGAATGAATTTAAGAGCGAAAGAACAAACGCCCAAAAGAAGTCTCACGGAATTTCACTCGTGTATCTTGAATCGATGGTAAACGTTGGAAAATAACTTCTAAAAGAAGACGCATAAATGTCGCAGGACCTATTACATGCAGGCCGTAAACATGAATCCCCTTGCCTCTGGTTAAAAACTTTTCCAGGACATTCTTTATATCTGGAATATTCCCGTGAATCTGGGATGTTCAGATATAAATACAAAGTCATCATATTTCCAGGCCAATGGCTGCGTCCCCTACTTTCCAGGGCCACCGCCCCCTCCCTCTCCCACGCTCAGTTCAAGTAGATCTCGGAGGGTTTTTTATGTCTCATCTTTGGGCTTCAAATTAATATTCCACAGACTTTAAATCACACTTTCCTAGGTTTTATATTAAAATGTTCCAGGTTTTAAATTGTGCCCAGATACCCCAATTGGATTGACGGGGTTTTTCCTCCTGAGGGAACAATTTTCTCACAGTTTCGGTCCCACAAATCCCTCCCACCGTCGCCCTCTATTTCCTTCCGGAATTCTTAAATCGTGCGATGATCGTCTGTCTTGAGATTTCGCAAAGTCGGTTGCAAATGGGTTCGGTTTTTATCGAGTTTCTTTATGTCTGTCTCTATCAGATCTCCCGACTGAGCTGGTAGTCTCAAGTTGAATTAAATTATGGTAATGTAATACGGACATCATTATTGAGCAATTTTACGTTTAACATTTTTTATCTGACCATCTATTTTACTTACTCTTTTTTCTTCATATCAACACTAACGAACTTTGTTTAACTGCAAATTTCGAAGGACCGAGAATATGCTACAATCATAGTCAGTTTCCCTTTCCAGTGTTTTTCGCTTGATTTTCATTACGTATGGACTAAAGAGAACACAAAATATTATGTTTGTGTGGGATTTCGAGATCTGAGTTAATAAAAGTGAATGAACAAGGGACAATTTGAGATTCAACAAAAGAGTTCTGGGAGGAGAGTGAAGAATAATGGGGACAACTGAATCATCAGCAGAAGAGCGGAATGGGAAAGAGGTGGACCGGAGGCCATTGGCCAAAGAGAGATAGGAAGAAAGAGTAGAAGCAAGAGGAACACTACTCGAGATTGAGAGCACAAATGTCACGAAAATGTGATCGTGTAACTGTATAGCTAATTAAACAACGATAACAGATTGAATTAAAGAAAATTAAATAAAAATTAATAATATAATTATAATATTATTAATATATATATAGATATAATATTATATATATAATATTAGAAAGGGATATGAAAAGGGCGGTTGCCTTATAAGATAAGGCGCCCTATGAGGTTTTGTTAGACTTGCGTTAATCTTACGCTAAGTCGGTTGGTTATGCACTTCCATACTCATTGGAGTTTCTTGGGTTTGATGATAACTTTTCGAAGTCGGTATCTTCTTTGGTTATGACGACGATGTTGTTAAACTCATGATGATATCTTCTTTCTGATGTGAAGGTTTTCTAGTAAGAAATACTGAGTACAAAAAAATAGTTCTATCTCTGAGATTACATGATGAAGATCAGAGAAAATTTGTACAGGTCTGCCAATGATGATGGCTAATTCAAATCTACATGATGAAGCTTAGGTAAAGATGTACAGGTATTCTAATGACGATGGCTTGATCGCTTCTGCCAATGATGATGGCTAATTCAACTCTGACTACCATCTCGGTTACAATCATAAAGGAAGCAGACAGTAGCTCGAACATATGAATATACATACAGATGACACAGATTACAAATCGCGTAGGCCGTTTGAATTATAGGTCGCGATAGTTGTCACAAGCTGGAAGCTTGGACTAATGTTTTCAAAACAAATGAAGGACCACAGGTGACGGCACGTCATCTTAGCCTACTTTATTGTATACGTCATCTTAGCATACTTTATCGTCTCTGGTCTGATCACATTCCTCCAAGCAATCAATCTGGTTGACCCTTTGGAATATATATATGGAATAACATTCCATATTTTTATTATGTAACACTTACATAAAAGCTCGGTCGGCTACAAAACCAACCACTGAATATTACTCAAGCTTTACTTTCATTTGACTTATAGGAGTGTGATACAGACATTATGGTGAATATATATAGATATATAGAAAATACTTATAAGTAAAAAAAATTCATGGTGTACACAAATACAGATTCAAGTAATAAGATATAAGACATATGCATATGATGATATTCGTAAATAATAATGATCACGTGATATATAATGATACAGTTTTTCACTTAAATTCATTAAGATACATATGCTACAGAAAATACTAATGTACTCTGATAATTGCATAGGATAAAGATTAACATGATAAAAATCATATTTTAAAAAATTCATATATGAAGTGATAAAAATGATTAATTTTTATGCCGATTCATTGATTTTTATGCTAACTTTTATATAACTGCAGTTATTGGTAAGATAAAAGGTAACAGATTGATTATAGGCTACCTGATTTATTTATACATATGTATATGGATTCATATGATTATGATCAATATATGTGCACTTAATACAACTGATTAACATAAATGACTAATCTAAGCGATTAATCTAGGTGCACTTTAAATAGATTCTTAGTGCGTACACGCACAGATATATTTCAATTCTGTTATTTATGATAATTTATATATATGATACTGATTCTTTACTGATACTTTATATATGAGATACATGACCGAGGTAAGACCCACTGCACATTCTAGCGTTTCGAACAACTTTTCGTCCATTACACAGTTCCAGACAACCACCTATAGCCAAATGAAATGGCCAATTCCAAATGGTTAAAAACAAGGGGAATTGCCTGGGCAGGGTCCAACGTTCTATTTTGCGCTCATACTTGTCCTCTGCATCCTATGCCATACGAGTACGTTCACAATGAATAAAATCATCCCCAGCACGAGTCCTGCACCAGCAATGTAGAGTTGAATATCCTCCTGGTCGTAATTGTCGGAAGTTTGTCCCTTTTGTAGTCGATTCCGACAGCCGCCGGAGCATTCCGCAATAAAATCAAGATTAACGACAGGATACGGGTGTCGGTCCAAGAAGTCCACAAAATAAGCTTGTTCACTTCTGATGGTGCTTATTCCCTTTCACATTGTAGGCGGTTGATACTTCACTGCAGTTGTCCCCAGCGACGAACGGGTTTTTGAAGTTGCGATGTGAAACTCTCGTACTGCAGGATACTGTAACCAGGTTCCCTTAATCAGCCTGTAAGTGAAATTATACTTGTCACAAGGGCAAAGTAAATTCAGACAACATCCAAATACGGGAGGGAGAAAGCCATTAAGAACCAGACTTAACGCACATGAATTTGCTGATATTTTATGGAATTCAAAAGAGTCGGCTTTACAAACTTTTTTATCCATGGCATTATAACAATGAGTGAACCTATCCAGGTCTATGATGACCGTAAAAATATCCATGATTATAAAAAATAAACAGATATCAATTGTATACGTCATCTTAGCATACTTTATCGTCTCTGGTCTGATCACATTCCTCCAAGCAATCAATCTGGTTGACCTCTTGGAATACGTCATCCCAAAGAAAATTCGATATTACTGGTAGTAAGTTACTAGACAAAGAAGTGTGAAATGGAGCTATTGGTGAGATTGCCAGGCAACATAAGAGTCAAAGAGAATATTAATCATGATTCTGTATTTCTCTACGCTTACTGAAATTAACCCATTTACGCCGAAGCGGTAAAAAAAAAAAATGTCTCCCGTGTGTCGGAGGTGTTTCAGAGTGAGCGCGGAAGCGGAAAAAATATTTTTTTCAAAAAAATCACAGCTCGCTTAGTTTTCAAGATTAAGAGTTTCATTTTTGCTCCTTTTTTGTCATTGGCTGAAGTTAGTATGCAACCATCAGAAATGAAAAAAAAAATATTATCTTATATAAATAATCAATATATGATAGCGCAAAAACAAAATTCATATATAATTGTATTCAAATCGCGCTGTGCGCAAAACGGTTAAAGGTAACAAGTTACTTTTTTTTCGTTGTAATGTACACTAAATTGCAATCATTTTGGTATATAAAACATTGTAAAACGATAAAAGCAACACAGAGAAAATATTATCACAAAATAATGCATGAATTCGTAACGCGCGGACGTAAACAAATATTTTTTTCAAAAATTCACCATAAATCTAAATATTGTCCTAGAGACTTCCAATTTATTTCAAAAATGAAGAAAATGATTGATATTACTATACGTAAGAGTATTAGCTTACAATTGCAGTTTTCGACCATATCTGACGAGTTAAAGTTGACCGAATGTAGAATTTTTTTATATATATATTATTATATGCAATTATTTCGGAAATAAGAAAAGGTACAACCTTCAAAATATTTTTTTTTTACGTTTTATTCTACATGAAATTGCGCACATTTTCATATATAAAACTCTATGAAATGCTAATATGAAACGGAGCAAATATTCCGAGAATGGACCGTACTCATTTCGGAGATTTGTGGCGGAGAATCCGCGCGCGGAGGGAAGGAAAGATTTTTGTTTAAATTCACCATAAATCTAAATATTTTGCTAGAGACTTCGAATTTTGTTTCAAGATGAAGATAAATGACTGAATATTTACTAGACTGTAAGAGTTTTAGCTTACAATTGCGTTTTCGACCATTTCGGTAGAGTCAAAGTTGACCGAACGTGGTTTTTTTTTTCTATTTATCGTGATTTATATACAAATATTTCAAAAATGAGAAAAGCTACAACCTTCAATTATACTTTGTTGTATTCTACATGAAATTGCGCACATTTTCATATATAAAACTTTATGTAACGGCTAATTTAAAATGGTGCAAAACATTACCACAATCGCACGTATGATTTTTTCGGAAGAGTTACCGCGCGGACGTAAAGAAAATGTTATTGTTTCATAAATTCACCATAAATCGAAATATTGTGCTAGAGACTTCAAATTTGTTGCAAAATGAATGTAAATGCTTGAATATTACTAGAATATAAGCGTTTTAGCTTACAATAGCGTTTTTCGACATTTCGGTAGAGTTTAAAGTTGACTGAAGGTTGAAATTTTGGGCAATTATCGTTATTTATATGAAAATATCTCAAAACTGATAAAAGCTACAACCGTGGGTTGTTTTTAGTTGTATTGTGCATGAAATTGCGCATATTTCCATATATAAAACTTTATATAACGGCTAATTTTAAAATGGTGCAAACATTACCACAATCGCATGTATGATTTTTTTCGGAAGAGTTACCACGCGGACGTAAGGAAAAAGTTTTTTCATAATTCACCATAAATCGAAATATTGTGGCTAGAGACTTCCAATTAGTTGCAAAATTAAGGTAAATGATTGAATATTACTAAAAATATAAGAGTTTTTAGCTTACAATTGCGTTTTTTCGACCATTTCGTAGAGTCAAAGTTGACCAAAGGTTGAAATTTTGGCAATTATCGTTATTTATATGAAAATATCTCAAAACTGATAAAAGCTACAATCATGAGTATTTTATTGTTGTATTCTACATAAAAATGCGCACATTTTCATATATAATACTTCATGTAACGGCTAATTTACAATGGTACAAAAATTATGTCAAAGTGACGAAATAATTTCTGAGATGTGTCACAGATACTTTTTAGTGCGGCAAGAAAGAAATTCGCGCTTACGCGCCTGCGTAACGATTGTAAACAAAAACAACACTTGATCCGTTGAACTCCCAGCATCCCCCAAGGCGCGTGATTGAAAAGTTTTAGGCTGGTAGGCCTATAAGTATTTTTCCGCGAATTTAAAAAAAAACTTTTGTAAGTCGATGTAAAATACGTCCAGTCGGCACACATGGAAAATTTAGGAGACCAAAAAATGTTGACGTAAAATACGTCCAGTCGGCGTAAGAGGGTTAAGCTGTGATAAAATCCGATCCTATGTGCCCCTAACAAAAGGTTCATATTCAATTTTCTTGCACACAACCTCTGAGGTTAATTTTTAGGCAGATGTTACGAAAAAAAACCCACTGAGTAACTAATTTCTATATAAACTTTGGGTTTTCAATAAAATGTGACATTTTCCATGAATGTGATTTACTTGAATTGTAATATGTTATTTTTGCAAGTAAATTTTTCATACCCATGACCTGATACTTCTAAATTTCCGTTTACCAATATCATAAGCTGATTTATTGACTCTAATTTTCTATGAAGTTCAGAAAAATTAATCCATTTTGATGTTATAGAAATTCTGTTTGCGAATTTTGTTCATTAATTTTAAAACGATTGCAATTCCTTAACTAAAGTTGCATTGCACACACGGATAGACACTTGTACCTAATGGCCTGCCTTTCCCATGAGAAGTTCGTGTTAAGCATTCCACCCCAGTTGACTTGTTGTAAGCACAAAACAACACACACTACAGATGAAGCCTGTGCAAGCATATTATTGGGGTAAAAGGAACAATGATGATTCGGCAAACGCGCCAGGCACCTTCAGGACTGTTGACGTCGTCACCTGGCAGGAGATTGCTCTCAGCCAGCTAAGAGTTACGTTACTTGCTGTAATAAATACGACTTTAGTATAAATTGGGTATTTTTGTTTTAATACTCCACCCACACGAGAAGAATGTCTGAAAAAAACAGTACCAAAATTGAACAGTATAATATTAGTTTCATGTTGGAAATCTGCATGATTGTAAATAAATGTAATTATGTTAAATTAGATATTCCTTATTCAAACTAATGAAAAGGGTTTCCATACAAATTCTATACATATTATTTACCCTGTAAGATCCATATAGGATTATTCCATAGATATACATTTTCACTTCTAGACTTCCTGACTTTAAAATCTCTGTTATTTATTTATTTATTTTTTTCCATTGACTACGAATATAAATCACCGGGACAGACAATATGTCAGTAGATTTTGATATGTGTTTGAACTTTTAGCTTATTTGTCATTAATATCCCTAGAATACTGCATGGACTACTAAACTAAAGCATTCAAATCTTTACGCATTATATATTGGATTATTTATTAACCTATGGTTATGTTTTGCTTATTGATTTTATCGTGATTCCCTTTTTTTTTTTATTATAATTTGTAACCCTTCCGACTTCTTACAGAGTGTATTTATATCAGCTCCACTTGCCATCCATATATTTTATTTTATTTATTTATTTATTATTATTATTATTATTATTATTATTATTTTTATATTTGATAAATTAATGGTTGGCTTGGATATGTGGAAAAGTGTTCTAGCGTCGTACCGTATAAGGCTACGGTATCATTTCTATAGATACAAGATATGAATGATAAAGGTATTTAAAACCGCTATAATCCAGTTCGGATCCAATATCACGAGATGTAACTCATAAGACATTGACACTTTCTTATTTATCAGTTCTACCAAACCGATTGACTCTGGGTGATAAAATATAGTATTGGTTTTCTTAATGGAAAGGAATTCACACAACGAGAGGAGATTATTTTTTATTTACACCACCCAAGTCAGAGATTATCATGTGTTTGAATCCATGTTTACTGATTTAGCACTCATAAATATTCCTAGCGCACTCAATTGCGGGGGGGGGGGGGGTGGTGTTTGTTTTTAGTGCTATTAATTCTATATAACATGTCAAGGAACTACTAACACTAAGAAGTGTTTATGTCCTCTGTCAGACTCGTAACTCTGTTAATAACCAACTACGTGTATTCTGTCAAGGATTGCATTTGGCACAGGATAGGCCCCTAAACTAACAGGTGTCTTAGTGTGTCCCTTGTTTTCATGACACGTGTTACAATTAGTTTAGTGCTTTTATATCGTAAGCATTGTAGGCCAGTAAAATAGTGATTTGGCTTTCTGTGACATAATGGAGAACCCTGGATGACGGAATGCAACCAGTTTAGGACGATTGGTATGAAAGAGATTGTTACTACTACCTGGTCGTTAGTCACCTGCTGTGTTCTTCGGGTTTTCCTCGTCACGGACCTACATATAATATTACATTTTATTACATAATTCTGATACACATACTTTAAATATACTTTTGCTTTAGGGTTTCCGTTCGATGTGTTTATTGTTTTGCTTAGCTGCTGACCCTGTTTCCGTTCGAAGTGTTTATTGTTTTGCTTAGCTGCTAACCTTGTTTCCGTTCGAAGTGTTTATTATTTTGCTTAGCTGCTGGCCCTTGTTTTGTTCAGTTTGTAACAGTTTCAGCGCTCCAACCCAGGTATTCAATGTTCACGATCTCTTGGGTTAAAGAATTTTTTTTTTTTTAGATACGGTTTTTTAACAATAGGCACGGATGATTCTATATTTTTTAGTCCAATTAATGGTTCTTTGCAGTATGGTGTGGGATTGCGGGTTAATGCATTTGTTGATTGGTCATGATATTTGCTTTTCCCAGGTAGATATCTTATCTTGGCTGCAAAGACCTGAATGATCATATGCCGCCGAGTTCCTTTGGGGCTGTGATTAAAGCCTTTGAAAAATTCGGTAAAGGGGACTTATGGTCAGTAAGGACTTTAACAGGATAGCCGTAGAATAGATTATGAACTTAAATGTACTGGTGAGTTAACGATACCTAGCCCTTCCTTGCCTATTACTGCATATTTACTTTCAGACTTTTGGGCTTTAGTTTACGTAAATAAAAAAGCTATAGGAAAGAACTGTTTATCATATTGCTGAAGTAGTACCCCTCTTACCCCTTGGTCTGAGGCGTCTGTTGCAATGAAAAAAATCCTTATTTAAACCAGGGATTTTTAAGATAGGTGAACTGCATAATTACAATTTTAAGATATCGAACGCCTGTTGATGCTTTCAGACCATAATAAATCTACACCCTTCTTCGTAAGATCTGTTAAAGGAGCTGTCATGATTGAAGAGTTACATATTCACATACGATTGTAATACCCACTACATTAATAGGTACCGGTAAGTTATGAATGGCCGACACCTTACCATGGACTACTTAAGACCTTGACTAGACACATAAAACCTAGATAAACATGTTCGGATTTTAAAACTCACATTAAATATTTTACTCTGAGATTATTTGTCTTAGTCTTTATAGCACTAGCTCTAGTTTATGTGCAAATGTACTTCTAAGGTATTAGAAAATATTACAAGATCAACCATATAGGCATGTAGGGTATCCCCTAAGGTCCAAAACCAAACTATATTGTAATTGGGCGTAACGTAAGCCGGAGGCATACGTAAAAAAAAATTGATAATGTCCCCTGATTGTGCTGAAAACGGTGTATGAGGTACACTCACATAGCTAATGGTACTGGTGAAAGCCTTTAAGTAAGTCCAAGTTGGTGAAATTTTTTTTTTTTTATTTGTTTTTTTTTTTTTTTTTTCTGACCTAACAAAGATAAGATATCGTTGGTACACGGCACTGGAAAACGATCGGGAATCGTTTCCTCGTTTAAGCGACAGAAAATCTACGCCGATACGCCAAGTCCGATCTTTTTTGGCATGAAGTTTAAGGGGAAAAATTATATGGGCTATTTGATTTCCTAATGACTCCTATTACTAAACATTTTTTCAACTTCGTCATTTATCTCTATTTTGAAATTTCATTGGGAGTCTATACGAAGGTACATAGTTTTATGTTTGTCCTTAGACGTATTTGTGTTAAATGACATCCGTTTTTGCCCAGAGATCACTCGCTAGTGGAGAAACATCCTGGTATTCAGATGAAAGATAAAAAAATATTCTGCTGACTCCCCTCTGCTTGAATGACTTTACGGATATTATTTTAGATAGATTATCAGAGAGATTCATCTACGACTGGTTGGGCGTGATTAAAAATTAGCAACAATAAAAAATGCGATATTTATAACTTCCGTATCCACGATATGTATAGGTTTTCTGTTAACTTGTTGCTGCGAGTCAACAGTGTATAGGCTTTGTTCGCGGAAATCGTTATATTTCAGTGTCTGGAAGGATTAACATTTCAGGTCCCCAGCAAAGTCATTTTACACGCACTAAGACATTCGGGGGTGCATGCGTCTTGAGATTTTGCGTGCAAACTGCGACTGCGGCTGTGGAAAATTGGGGTTCTGTTGGGTCCTTTGAATCAATGTAACGATTTATGAGACAAATGATTGGTTCCTCTATATAAGTTATTATTTGATTAACTGTCTCTTTCTGTTCAAAAACGGATTTTAATAAGTTAGAAGGTCGTGTGATTCATAGGAAAAACAAAATTCCTTTTTAATTCAAAAAGGTTTTGGCATGAATGATCCAACATCGCTTTTCCCCGCTCTGCTAGAGTCGCTTATTGTGTGGAATGTGCTTTGCTTTGAACTACTCGGCAGATTTGACCGACCCTGACCGTTTGACTAGATGACACAGTAACCAAGTTTGCTTAAGCACGATTTGTTTGATTCTGATTTTTAGGGCTACTGTTTTAGCCTAATTTCTTTTATAATAATTAGGATTCCTTCTCTTTATTATCATTCGGCAACGTAGTGTGTGTTTTTTTTAGCATTATGTTGCTGTTTCATAATGTACATTAGTTACATAGAAAGCAACGAACGTAAAGAACTGACTTGAACTATAAAGAATTGAGCGATTACTATTAAAACAAGTTATCTATTGCGTTATTAAGAACTATAAGTACTTGCTGTGGTTTTACTTTCATTCTTTGCTAGAATTTGAAATAGTGAGAGATCCAGGTCAGGGCGCATTTTCGACATTTTTTTGTTAATTTGTTTATATGAATGTTAAGTATGTTAACCTAATGAAAGTATTTATAGACATGTTATTCCTTGCAATCCAGCCGTATTTTTTTAAAGTTCATCCATTGAGATTTCGATTTTTTACGCATGACTAAAGGCTGAAACTGCGATCGGGACTTTGCAGAGGAGCTTTTATTGTTTGACCCACCCAAAATAGTGTTACCACTAATTTATCCAGATTGTATGGGTGTTCCACTTGTTTTTGTGTGTTTTCTTATCACTACTGGTGCCTAACTCCCTATCCATGCATCTGTAATAAATACAGAACGTCCACTGCGTAAATGTTATATTCACTGTTTAATATGAAGACGCGTTCGTTTGTTTCTTGAAGCGCTAAAAACGCTCAATAACGGTGATGTTTTCTTGAATGATTCTAATGACGATGGCTTGATCGCTTCTGCCAATGATGATGGCTAATTTTCTTGATGATTCTAATGAGAGACGAAGCTTGCGTTGCCATAGGAAGAAGACACGTCGGGTTTGTTTCTTGAAGTTAATGCACTGCTTAAATCGCTCACTAAACGATGATACTAAGTTGCATGAAGAATCTCTTGCTTTCTTCGTCGTTTGACTTCTGATATGATACATTATTCGTTATTCTCGGAAGAAGTTGAAGAAGTTCTTGTTGTTTTCTGAAGTCGCTCACTAAACGATGGATACTAAGTTTGCTTGAAGAATCTGTTTGCTTTCGTCGTCGTTGACTTCTGATATGATACATTATTCGTTATTTCTTCGGAAGACATTGAAGAGTTTCTTGTTTTTTTCTGAAGTCGCTGCCACCAATGAAAGGGCTGTTGCCTATATAATAAGGCGCCCTATGAGGTTATGTTAGACTTGCGATAATCTTACGCTAAGTCGGTTGGTTATGCACTTCCATACTCATTGGAGTTTCTTGAGGTTTGATGATAACTTTCGAAGTCGGTATCTTCTTTGGTTATGACGACGATGTGTTAAACTCATGATGATATCTTCTTTCTGAATGTGAGGTTTTCCTAGTAGAAAAACAATGAGTACAAAAAATAGTTCTATTCTCTGAGATTACATGATGAAGATCAGAGAAAATTTGTACAGGTCTGCCAATGATGATGGCTATTTCAAAATCTACATGATGAAAGCTTAGGTAAAAAGATGCAACAAGGTTCTTCTAATGACGATGGCTTGATCGCTTCTGCCAATGATGAATGGCTAATTCAACTCTACATGATGAAGCTTAGGTAAAGATGTACAGGTATTCTAATGACGATGGCTGATCGCTTCTGCCAATGATTGATGGCTTAATTCAACTCTACATGATGAAGCTTAGGTAAAGATGTACAGGTATTCTAATGACGATGGCTTGATCGCTTCTGCCAATGATGATGGCTAATTCAACTCTACATGATGAAGCTTAGGTAAAGATGCACAGGTCTTCTAATGACGATGGCTTGATCACTTCTTCCAATGATGATGGCTAATTCAACTCTACATGATGAAGCTTAGGGTAAAGATGCACAGGTCTTTCTAATGACGATGGCTTGATCACTTCTTCCAATGATGATGGCTAATTCAACTCTACATGATGAAGCTTAGGTAAAGATGCACAGGTCTTCTAATGACGATGGCTTGATCACTTCTGCCAATGATGATTGGCTTAATTCAAACTCTGACTACCATCTCGGTTACAATCGTAAAGGAAGCAGACAGTAGCTCGAACATATGAACATACATACAGATGACACAGATTACAAATCACGTAGGCCGTTTGAATTATAGGTTTCGCGATAAGTTGTCTCAAGCTGGAAGCTTGGACTAATGTTTTCAAAACAAATGAATGACCACAGGTGACGGCACGTCATCTTAGCCTACTTTATTGTATACGTCATCTTAGCATACTTTATCGTCTCTGGTCTGATCACATTCCTGCAAGCAATCTGGTTGACCTCTTGGAATATATATATGGAATAACATTCCATATTTTTATTATGTAACACTTACACACACACACACACACACACACACACACACACACACACACACACATATATATATAGATAATATATATATATATATATATATATATATATTATATATATATATATATATATATATATGCAGAAGCCAGGTACTATGTTGTACCTCTAAGTAAATGGGGATACAATCCACAATGAAGTAAAATCCTCTTGTAGTTTAAAATATATATCTTGTACAGGATAAAAGCTTTCGACCACAGTTGATGGTCGAAAGCTTTAATCCTGTACAAGATATATATTTTTAAACTACAAGAGGATTTTACTTCATTGTGGATTCTATCCCCATATAATATATATATATATATATATATATGATATATATATATATATATTAATATATATAATATTTATTTTAATACTAATTGTGAGCACTGCTTTTTATGCTTTGATAATTGTTAGTCTAAAAATATTTCTAAAAAAAGGTGGAACTGGAGAAGTGTTGCCGCAGGTAAAAATGCAAGGATACCGACCAATTGTTTATCTCTCCTCTTACGTCGCTGAAATACTTTATCACCTCCAATATTGAAAAGGGCCGTCTCTATAGAAGACAGAAAACGGAGTGTTTCTTGTGGATTCCATTAAAATCAAAGTTGTAAGGAGTAAGAAAATGAAAAAACTAAACGAAAAGAACTGGCACAATGTTGGGTTTTCTTGGGGATCGCCTGTTTCCTACGAACGCTTGCAATATTTGGATCAAAATTGTATAAAGTCTAAGGACGCCGTTTGCCCTATTTCACTTAGTTTACTCTCTCTCTCTCTCTCTCTCTCTCTCTCTCTCTCTCTCTCTCTCTCAATGAAACGTCCATAAGCTGTGGAGATCTAGTACCTGTACCGTACTTTATCATTTCAAATGTCTAAATTTTTATAAGCCCGTATACTCATTCTAAAGTCTAAGAGACACCAATACATCTCCGTAATTATAAGATATGGAAAAGAAAATTCGTCAGATCAAACTAAATACGACAAACATTACCAACGCAACATAAAACACACACACACACACAGAGAGAGAGAGAGAGAGAGAGAGAGAGAGAGAAGGGGGGGGGGGGGGTTGGTCTTTTAGACCAATTTTAGACCAAGACCGGACAAAGCTCTGTGTAGACGCAGTTCAGCAGAATTAATTTCAGCATGGAATGGAAAATGAATTATTTTGGAGGCTTCGCTTCCGAACAGCTGGACTTTATGACTTCCAAATCCTGGTTGGAATCCTACTGTTCTAGGAATTTACCCATTTCGCTGTGGAATTTTGCCTTCCGTCCTGCATCTTGGATATTATATTTAGAATATCTGTGGTTCTTTAACAAGCATACACAAACCCATGTCTCCATAGTAAATAATATAACCATATAAAAAATAACATATGCATATATATGTGTATGTTTTATATATCTATATAAATATACAATAGAATACTGTATACATACACACACATTTATACATATATATAAAGTAATCTTTCGGTGATCCGCTAAAATAGAGCCAAGCCCTCCCTACCTGATACGGGCAAATCCGGACGAGGTCAGATGAAACTCTCCTCCGGATGTATAACGGCAACTCTATAACCTTATTCGCTTACCCTGCCAATACCGCAAAACCATTAATGCTAAATATGCTTATAAAAAACGGCCACCGCACTTTAAACTGGAAACTTTATGCAAAATTGTATTAGCTAGGTTATTTACCCATATTTGTAATAATAAATGCTGTATAAATATACGACGTAAGATAGAAATTAACCTCTTTTTCTCTCTCTCGTAAATAACACAATATGGTAGATGTACTGTACATACAGTACGATACAGAGTAACACAGGTATTACTGTTTAACTACTTGGCCGAAGCAATTGAAAATATTCCGTACAACATTTAAAAACACTTTACATAAAAAAGCAAACCTCCGTTTCTTCTCTCATACGCAACATACAATCCAGTAGGTCTATATCATTATTACTCTTATTCACAACACGAACCCTATTCATTTAGAACGCGCCCACCAAAGGGGCCACTGGCTGGAAATCCAAGCTTCCAAAGAATGTGGCGTTCATTAGAAAGGAGTAACATAAGATAACGGGAAATACAGAAAGAAGAGATCAGTTATTAGAAAAGAAAAAATAAATTAAATAAATATATAGTTAAAATTGTAAATTATCAAAATTATCGAGGAGAATTGCAGTATTGCATTGCATCTTCGTATCATTCTTAATTTAAAAATAACTTATTCGTCTCACCCTAGTCAGAAATCTCAATGAAACTTGGGTGAACACTAAGTCTAGGATTTCCAGAAGACTAGAGATGGGGTCAAGCATTGTTAACTTCACACTGCGCATGTGCTAATGGCTTGGTTCGCCGTCAGCCGGGAATCTCGGGCTACAAAAAAGAAAAAAAAAAGTCAGCTGACTGCGACCTCAGTGCAACTAGCGCAATGTACAATTGTGACATCCGTGCGTCTGTCGGGGTGAAATTTCCTACATATGCAGTTGTACACTTTTGTTCGCAATGTCTAGGCTAATGTTTCACTAGGGCTACTGCATCTTTATTTTTTTTTGCGAAAGGCATTAAGACTTACTCCCGGCGCACATAACAGCACATACCGACATACGCAGGGACATGGAGACGTACGTAGCTGTGTCGTGAACAGGTTGGAATAAGTATTTAAAGAGCTGGTGGGAATTTAGCAATCATTCCCCTTCTAGATGCAGACAGACAGAGGAACAAGGTGGACACTCAGGACCGGCAATTTGTCAACCTGATTCTTGACAACTTCCAACACCCTGAATTAACACTGCCCACGGTAAATTTTTATAATGCTGTGCCATGGTCTTACTGACGATATTAACGTCCAAGTTTTCTCACCTCTGGTTGAAAATAAAAGACAGGATTTATCTAGTTCCGGGAACTACAGAGCAATTGCTTTAAACAGCGCTTTTTGTAAGTTACTGAACTATATTGTTATCGGCTACTTTAAAAGATTGTTTAAGTCTAATGATTTCAGTTTGCATGCAAGAAAAAGTTTTTCGACATCGCTGTGCACTTTTATGGCGATAGAGACGGTGCAGTATTGCGTCGCGGGGATCAAGTGCCCTGGCGACATTACTGGATTGTTCAAAAAGACTTTGACAGGATGCGGTACGAGAAATTGTTTGATATACTGATCAGCAAGGGATTGTTCCCCTTTGCTGTGCCCATTAGTCACCAGATTACTGATAACAGTGTATAACAATATTGAAGCCTGAGTTAAATGGAATGGTATTTATTCTGACAGATTCTCTATGCTTACTGAAATTAAGTTGTGATAAAATCTGATCCTATGTGCCCCTAACAAAAGTTTCATATTCAAATTTCTCGCGCACATCCTCTGAGGTTAATTTTTAAAACTTTATTAATAGGCAGGGGATGCAACGAAAGAACCCACTATGTAACTAATTTCTATATAAACTTTGGGTTTTTCAAGAAAATGTGACATTTTCCCATGAATGTGATTTACTTGAATTGTAATAGACTAATAACGCATCTGTTGCAGATGCGTTATTACAGTCACTTAGGGTTGAGTTTTAGAACGGGACAAAAACTGAGGTCAAGAAACAGCACTTTTCCATATTAGCATATTCTAAGGATGCAGATTATTTGACGACCTTAGAGTCATTATATATTAAAAGACTCGTTCCATCGTTAAACGGTGGCTGCTCCTCTGCTCAACTATATCTGGCATAGTCGTCTTTGGAGGTTTTTGTTCCTTCTTTGGCCATTCTATCTTCTTCCTCTGTACCTGAAGGTTGGTGTAACAGCAGTTGTTTTTACTTTGCCTCTAATTTTAGTCTTTTAATGTTTTTAATTGTCATTTTAAGAATCCTGTGTATTTTTAGTATTTTTAATGTTGTTATTTTGTCATTTTTCAGACTGATGATGCACATAGTCATGTGCGAAACGTTTCTCTATGAATAAATCTCTTAAAAACATCCATGTGTCTTCGGCATTCCTGAATTGATATATATATATATATATATATAGATATATATATATATACTACATATAAATATATATATATATAATATATATATATATATACATATATATATATATATATATATATATATATATACATATATATAATACATATATATATATATATATATATATATATATATATATATATATATATATATATATATATATATATATATATATATATATATATATATATATATATACATATATATATATATATATATATATATATATATATATATATATATATATATATATATATATATATATATATATATATATATATATATATATATATATATATGTATATATACTATATATATTATATATATATATATATATATTTATATATATATAATATAAGTTATATAACATTACCGTGATTCATATACATATATCGAGCAACAAAAGTCTTTTAATATCTAATTCGTTCTACTTCGGAATTAATATATTTTCATCTATGTTTAACCGAAGGGGAATTTTCTTGGCGATAATAGAATTGCTAAGGCTTCACTGCCAGTCCTGGAATTGAAGATGTCGATGGTTCGTGCCTGTCGGCCGGCAATTTTATTATCGCCTAGAAAATTCCCCTTCGGTTAAACATATATGAAAATATATTAATTCCGAGGTAGAGCGAATTAGATATTAAAGGACATTTGTAGCTCAATATATGTATATGAATCACGGTAATGTGATATAACTTATATAATGGCTACATGCGGGCAAAAGCACTACAACGCTACCGAGGACGAGGTGGGTTTGATGCAGTCTCCAAAACTTCAAATACCTGATTGTGATAGGTATTTGAGGTGGGAGGCGGCATAAACTTATATCCTCTTGCGGTGGCGGGGTGGGCTAAGGCTTCATGCCAGTCCTGGAATTGAAGATGTCGATGGTTCGTGCCTGTGGGCCGGCAATTCTATTATCACCTAGAAAATTCCCCTTTGGTTAAACATATATGAAAATATATTAAATCCAAGGTAGAGCAAATTAGATATTAAAGGACATTTGTAGCTCGATATTATATATATATATTATATATATATATATATATATATAATATATATATATGTACATATATATATATATATATATATATATATATATATATATATATATATATATATATATATATATATATATATATATATATATATATATATATATAATATATATATATATATGCACACTTATATATACAATTTATTACTCTTAGAAGTCACGATGTGTCCTTAATAACCAATGTCAGAAAAAAAGAAGCGAATATAAATCATCATAAGTAGTTTTATTTAAGCTAAATCTCATCCAGTTTTATTCCATCTCTGCAAGTCTGGATTAAATACATAAAAACCCTCAAAGGTTGGAATATCTATTTCCTTGACTGTCCATTTCCGATGGGAGAAGGGTAGAACTGAAAACGAATTCCTATTCAGATACAGATTTCTTACTGTATTCATTTACTGTATTTTAGTTTTGGGGATTTTTCAAATTGATTTCGTTAAAATTTCATTTCTATTTTATATGTATTTGAGTGTGAAGGTACAAATTTCCTTTATCGAATTCAAAATTGAATTTTTTTCTTTTCATTGCAGAATGGAAGTTTTGCCATATTGAGGGTTGTTTGCCAATCGTGCTCGGCTCCTTGTTATTACTAAATGTTTTTCATACTTTAGATATTATCCATTGGACTCTTAGTTAATAGAGTAGTAGATTTATGATTGAAAATAACGAAAATTCTATACAAAAAGAAAAACAGAGTGTAGATGGTGTTAGTTTTCTGACACAGTGTAGATGGTGTTAGTTTTCTGGTACTCAAGTGAACGTATTTACAAATTTAAACGTTTTCTGCTATGTTGAATAACAGAAAAGGAAATTATAAACGTAGATTCTATTCAGTTCAGATCCTCTGAAAAAAAAGGAGATTAAGAAAATGACTTTACAAGAATGTTCGCCCTCTAAAATATTTTAACTTTTCTTCTATTTGAATCATTTAATCTGCGTTACTCTTCAAGGGAAGAAAATACACGACCCAAATTCCTTCTTTTATTTTGCTTTTTATATCTAGTATATGAGGAAATATCTCCTTTTTTCTGAAGAAGAAATTTCCGAGAGCAGAGGTAAATAAGTATGCATTAATACATTTTCAGTTTCCCAATAATGTAGTTATTGGTAAGGATATATTTTTCTTGAGGCAACACTGTATATTGGTAATGGTGTGAATGGATGGAAGTCTATATTTTCACCAGAGGATAAAGGAAAATATCTGGAGCACCTTTCGAGGATTATTTTTATTGGAATACAAAGAAGTGAGTCATTTTATAAGAGGAAAGCTTAGAAGAACATTTTTATCCTTTCATATTTTCCTTATATCTAAAAATAATTGTATGTTCATTATCAAGTGTAATTCATTTTATTCTTGCACATATGCATATATATATATTTATAATATATATGAATATATATATGTATAATTGAATCACGAAAGTTAGGAACGTGATAAATCCATAAATAAAGATAAATGCCACGAAGGAAAAATAAACGAAGGAGTTCTGCCAAAGATCTTTCGACTTTAAAAGTCCTTTACTGAGCAGATACTGACATAAATACGAGAAAAGACAATACAGAAGGTTCGAATATAATATATATATATATATATATATATATATATATATATATATATATTCAATATATTTATATATATATATATATATAATATACATATATATATATATATATATATATATAGAGATATATAATATATATTCATATTATATATATATATATATATATAATTAGAATATATACATATATAATTAGTATATATATATATTATTGATTATATATATATATATATATATACATCTATATTATATATATATATATATATATATTATATATATATATATATATATATATATATATATATATATATATGTGTGTGTGTGTGTGTGTGTATATATATATATTTAACCCAAGATTCTTAATCTCGGTACTTATCAATAAGGTAGCAATGGATCCATGCGTTTAAGGCACTGGCAATAACATACAACATCCATTTCCTCTCACTCCAACACCAACAACCCCCCCCCCCTCGCTCCCCCCCCCCCTCTCTCTCTCTCTCTCTCCGCTCACACACACTTACTCCCCCCTCTCCATTACCTAAGGCCATTAAATCAGACTTGTGAACTTACAAAAATAACATTTATTTAAGAACAAAGCGTAAACTAAATAACTCAGGTTCTTAACAGAATTATTAAATGAAATGTTAAACTCAGACAACCCACTCCATATTTCTACTCCAATAATCCAACATTATCCTAGTCAGAAACCTGGAAAAAGTCACAACAGTCTAGTAACACCATGGAACATTAGTCAAGTTCCCATATCAATTAAGTCAGTTCCCCTTGTCTCAGAATCGCCTATAAAAAGACAAGAGAAGATATCGATAAGCACAAGATTACAAATGAAATCAAAAGATCATATGGAATAAAACATCTTTGAAATGAATATTCAAAATATAGACAAGCCACACTTTTGGTTAAAAATAAGTATGCTTACCCATTCAACACTGTATTCACAACACTTCTCTCAAAAAGTACTTTTGCAGAAGCCATCTTGGCTTCTGCCGCCTCTGTAAGGATCTTTCACCTTGGTTACCTTACACTCTCATATGTAGGGAAAAAGCTCGCACACACGCACGAACTCTCACACATTGTTCACGCCCCAGTAAACCCCCTATAACCAGTTATAGAAGTCACCTCTGTATCAAGCGCCCATAGCAACAGGACAGGCACTGATCTGGTAAGACAGCAACTTTGACATCACGCCACCAAAAAAGATATATCAGCATTCTCTAAGCTTGTCACCTCGAGCACTGTGCCGAAGGGAAGTTGAAATGATGACTCCCTACATTCTAAGAAAGTCACAGCACATCACCTTACAACGGTATTTAAAACATTATTAATTATATCCCTCTTTTATATATAACATATATATATATATATATATATGTGTGTGTGTGTGTGTGTGTATTTATATATATATCGGCAAACGGCAATCAGCAGAACAGTTAGATATTTTTTTATTATAAGAAACTTTTCGTGTTACTTAAGCACATCATCGGTCTCTAAATTAAAGAAAATGAAAAATAAATTATCAATTCAAAATACATGCTAAATTAAAAACAGCAATTACAGTCTTAAAGAGAATGCAAAAGAAGAAAACAAATAAATAACCCCATTTTGAAAAAGTGGAAGGTGAAATGAGACCATGAACTCACGCATGGCCAGAAAACACTCAGGCCAAGTGCAAAGGAGAAGACAGTTGGCATTTAAGGAGGTGAATAACGTTTGATAAACAAAGATTGAATGGTCGTAAAGTAGGAAGATTGTTTGGTAGTTCCAATAATGGAAAATGTTTCTTATCAATACTGACCTTGCACTTAGCGGCATGATTTCTAATGCTAGAAAATTCAGGGTTGGCAATAAGTAAGCCAATTCTGTAGCTGAAATCTAAGTGGCTGTAATACCGGACCTGCAACATTCTCCTTAACGAACCAATATAATTGCCTAGACATCTTGGGCATTCAAATTTATAAATAATGTTGGACCTCATAAAAGTCTGTAGCTTGTCCTTATAGGTAAAAAAGCCGCCAATCTTAAGTGGATTCATAGGAATTAAATTTAGTTTTAAGAAACCAAACTCCTTTTCAATAATTTGTTTAGCTTTTGATTTAAGGTCAGAATGGGTTTGTACGTGCGTACGTACGTTGTGATATATCCTTCGGTGAGAGTTATCGATGGAATTTTAAGGCACTGTGATTTAGTATCTATTCCTGAAAGGTTGAGCGGGGAAGCCGCGGGACTGTGCAAAATGGACATGGAGGTGAGAGTCATTGATTACTTTCACTAATACCTTCCTTTACAGTACTGTAAGTCGTGCAGTTGCAGTGAACCCTTTTCTCTCATGTATTGCTTAATACACGAGATTTATCACTATTTCATTTACGATTCTTCATTTATAAGATGTATTACTATTTCAGTCATGATGTATGTTGATGATATGTTAACTCTGTCGTCCGTTGTGAGCCGAACAATTATTAGTTCTGATAAGCCCTTATTGTATATTACGAAATGAAGAGACTATTTTATACTATGTAACTTTTGTTTTTTTAATTTGTGGAGCGAACATATCTGGGTTTGATGAGAGATGTCTCATTTTCGGTTTTACTTTTGGATTTACTTTAGTTGACCAATTCTTGTTTTAAACAATCCGTTTTCTATGTATCATATTCAATCGAGGGGTCTTGATTCACTTATAGTTAGATTAATTTAGTTTTTCTTTGATAGTTAGACTCTTGCTTATCCTTTGGAATAAAGTCTATTGTTGCTGTTATCTTGTATGATGGTTAGAGATTTCAGGTCGGCGTAGGGATTTTTCACATTTGCAATTAATTCATGATCCTCTTTTCCAGCCGAGAGCAACCAAATATGCCGAAGAGCAGCACCACTGTGCAACAAATGTGCCTCGCTGTCGAACTTATCAGCAGTTCCAGAGGTCCTTTATTCCTCACATTGTTGAACTGTGGAACAGTCTCTCTGAGGATATCGTGCAACTGAGATTTCAAAAGTTCTAGCGAAGATGCGATGCAGTACTGCAATTCTCCTTGTATTTTGATAATTTACAATTTTAACTATATATTTATTTAATTTATTTTTTCTTTTCTAATAAGTGATCTCTTCTTTCTGTATTTCCCGTTACCTTACGTTACTCCTTTCTAATGAACGCCATATTCTTTTGAAGCTTCGATTTCCAGCCAGTGGCCCCTTTGGTGGGCGCGTTCTAAATGAATAGGGTTCGTGTTGTGAATAATAGTAATAATGATATAGACCTACTGGATTGTATGTTGCGTATGAGGGAAAAAAAGGAGGTTTGCTTTTTTATGTAAAATGTTTTTAAATGTTGTACGGAATATTTTCAATTGCTTAGGCCAAGTAGTTAAAACAGTGATACCTGTGTTACTCAGTATCGTACTGTATGTACAGTACATCTACCATATTGTGTTATTTACGAGAGAGAGAAAAAGAGGTTAATTTCTATCTTACGTCGTATATTTATACAGCATTTATTATTAAAATTATGGGTAAATAATCTAGCTAATACAATTTTGCATCAGTTTCACCGTTTGAAGTGCGGTGGCCGTCGTTTTTTTATAAAGCATATTTAGCATTAATGGTTTTGCGGTATTGGCAGGGTAAGCGAATAAGGTTATAGAGTTGCCGTTATACATCCGGAGGAGAGTTTCATCTGTCCTCGTCCGGATTTGCCCGTATCAGGTAGGGAGGGGCTCGGCTCTATTTTAGCGGATCACCGAAAGATTACTTTATATATATGTATATATGTTTGTGTATGTATACAGTATTCTATTGTATATTTATATAAATATATAAACCATACACATATATGTGCATATGTTATTTTTTATATGGTTATATTATTTACTATGGAGACATGGGTTTGTGTATGCTTGTTAAAGAACCACAGATATTCTAAATATAATATCCAAGATGCAGGACGGAAGGCAAAATTCCACAGCGAAATGGGTAAATTCCTAGAACAGTAGGATTCCAACCAGGATTTGGAAGTCATAAAGTCCAGCTGTTCGGAAGCGAAGCCTCCAAAATAATTCATTTTCCATTCCATGCTGAAATTAATTCTGCTGAATTGCGTCTACACAGAGCTTTGTCCGGTCTTGGTCTAAAATTGGTCTAAAAGCCCCCCCCCCCCCCCTCTCTCTCTCTCTCTCTCTCTCTCTCTCTCTCTCTCTGTTTTATGCAGCGTTGGGTAATGTTTGTCGTATTTAGTTTGATCTGACGAATTTTCTTTCCCACGTCTTATAATTAGTGAGATGTATTGGTGTCTCTTAGACTTTAGAATGAGTATACGGGGATATCATTAAAAAATTTAGACATTTGAAATGATAAAGTACGGTACAGGCACTAGATCTCCACAGCTTATGGACGTTTCATTGAGACGAGAGAGAGAGAGAGAGAGAGAGAGAGAGAGAAGAGAGAGAGAGAGAGATCAAACTAAGTGAAATAGGGCAAACGGCGTCCTTAGACTTTATACAATTTTGATCCAAATATTGCAAGCGTTCGTAGGAAACAGGCGGATCCCCAAGAAACCCCACATTGTGCCAGTTCTTTTTGTTTATTTTTCATTTTCTTACCTCCTTACAACTTTGATTTTAATGGAATCCACAAGAGACACTCCATTTTTTTTCTTCTATAGAGACGGCCCTTTTCAATATTGGAGGTGATGAAGTATTTCAGCGAAGTAAGAGGAGAGATAAACAATTGGTCGGTATCCCTGCATTTTTACCTATGGCAACGCTTCTCCAGTTCCACCTTTTTTTAGAAGTATTTTTAGACTAACAATTATCAAAGCATAAAAAGCAGTGCAGTATCATAATAGTATATATATATATATATATATATATATATATGGGGATAGAATCCACAATGAAGTAAAATCCTCTAGTAGTTTAAAATATATCTTGTACAGGATTAAAGCTTTCGACCATCAACTGTGGTCGAAAGCTTTAATCCTGTACAAAGATATATATTTTAAACTACAAGAAGATTTTACTTCATTGTGGATTCTATCCCCATTTACTTAGAGGTACGACATAGTACCTGGCTTCTGCATATATATATATATATATATATATATATATATATATATATATATATATATATATATCTATATGTGTGTGTGTGTGTGTGTGTAAGTGTTACATAATAAAAATATGGAATGTTATTCCATATATATATTCCAAGAGGTCAACCAGATTGCTTGCAGGAATGTGATCTATCCAGAGACGATAAAGTATGCTAAGATGACGTATACAATAAAGTAGGCTAAGATGACGTGCCGTCACCTGTGGTCCTTCATTTGTTTTGAAAACATTAGTCCAAGCTTCCAGCTTGAGACAACTATCGCGACCTATAATTCAAACGGCCTACGTGATTTGTAATCTGTGTCATCTGTATGTATGTTCATATGTTCGAGCTACTGTCTGCTTCCTTTATGATTGTAACCGAGATGGTAGTCAGAGTTGAATTAGCCATCATCATTGGCAGAAGCGATCAAGCCATCGTCATTAGAAGACCTGTGCACCTTTACCTAAGCTTCATCATGTAGAGTTGAATTAGCCATCATCATTGGCAGACCTGTACAAATTTTCTCTGATCTTCATCATGTAATCTCAGAGAATAGAACTATTTTTTGTACTCAGTGTTTTCTACTAGAAACCTCACATCAGAAAGAAGATATCATCATGAGTTTAACACATCGTCGTCATAACCAAAGAAGATACCGACTTCGAAAGTTATCATCAAACCTCAAGAAACTCCAATGAGTATGGAAGTGCATAACCAACCGACTTAGCGGAAGATTATCGCAAGTCTAACATAACCTCATAGGGCGCCTTATTATATAAGGCAACAGCCCTTTCATTGGTGGCAGCGACTTCAGAAAAACACAAGAACTCTTCAATGTCTTCCGAAGAATAACGAATAATGTATCATATCAGAAGTCAACGACGACGAAAGCAACAGATTCTTCAAGCAACTTAGTATCATCGTTTAGTGAGCGACTTCAGAAAACAACAAGAACTCTTCAACTCTTCCGAATAATAACGAATAATGTATCATATCAGAAGTCAACGACGAAGAAAGCAAGAGATTCTTCAAGCAACTTAGTATCATCGTTTAGTGAGCGATTTCAGCAGTGCATAACTTCAAGAAACAAACCCGACGTGTCTTCTTCCTATGGCAACGCAAGCTTCGTCTCTCATTAGAATCATTCAAGAAAATTAGCCATCATCATTGGCAGAAGCGATCAAGCCATCGTCATTAGAATCATTCAAGAAAACATCACCGTTATTGAGCGTTTTCAGCGCTTCAAGAAACAAACCGAACGCGTCTTCATATTAAACAGTGAATATGCATTTACGCAGTGGACGTCTGTATTTATACAGATGCATGGATAGGGTAGTTAGGCACCGTAGTGATAAGAAAACACACAAAAACAAGTGGAACACCCATACAAATCTGGATAAATTAGTGGTAACACTATTTTGGGTCAAACAATAAAAGCTCCTTTGCAAAGTCCCGATCGCAGTTTCAGCCTTTAGTTATGCGTAAAAAATCGAATCTCAATGACTGAACTTTAAAAAAATACGGCTGGATTGCAAGGAATAACATGTCTATAAATACTTTCATTAGGTTAACATACTTGACATTCATATAAACAAATTAACAAAAAAATATCGAAATGCGCTGACCTGGATCTCTCACTATTTCAAATTCTAGCAAAGAATGAAAGTAAAACCACAGCATGTACTTATAGTTCTTAATAACGCAATTGATAACTTGTTTTAATAGTAATCGCTCAATTCTTTATAGTTCAAGTCATTCTTACGTTCGTTGCTTTCTATGTAACTAATGTTACATTATGAAACAGCAACATAATGCTAAAAACACACAATACGTTGCCGATGATAATAAAGAGAAGAATCCTAATTATTATAAAAAGAAATAGGTAAACAGTAGCCCTAAAAATCAGAATCAAACAAATCGTGCTTAAGCAAACTTGGTTACTGTGTCATCTAGTCAAACGGTCAGGGTTGGTCAAATCTGCCGAGTATTCAAAGCAAAGCACATTCCACACAATAAGCGACTCTAGCAGAGCGGGGAAAAGCGATGTTGGATCATTCATGCCAGTACCTTTTTGAATTAAAAAGGAATTTTCCTATGAATCACACGACCTTCTAACTTATTAAAATCCGTTTTGAACAGAAAGAGACAGTTAATCAAATAATAACTTATATAGAGGAACCAATCATTTGTCTCATAAATCGTTACATTGTTCAAAGGACCCAACAGAATTTTCCCACAGCCGCAGTCGCAGTTTGCACGCAAAATCTCAAGACGCATGCACCCCCGAATGTCTTAGTGCGTGTAAAATGACTTTGCTGGGACCTGAAATGTTAATCCTTCCCGACACTCTGAAATATAACGATTTCCGCGAACAAAGCCCTATACACCGTTGACTCGCAGCAACAAGTTAACAGAAAACCTATACATATCGTGGATACGGAAGTTATAAATATCGCATTTTTTATTGTTGCTAATTTTTAATCACGCCCAACCAGTCGTAGATGAATCTCTCTTATACTCTATCTAAAGTAATATCCGCAAAGTCATTCAAGCAGAGGGGATTCAGCAGAATATTTTTTTATCTTTCATCTGAATACCAGGATGTTTCTCCACTAGCGAGTGATCTCTGGGGCAAAACGGATGTCATTTAACACAAATACGGTCTAAGGACAAACATAAAACTATATACGTACCTTCGTATAGACTCCCAATGAAATTTCAAAATAGAGATAAATGACGAAGTTGAAAAAATGTTAGTAATAGGAGTCATTAGGAAATCAAATAGCCCATATAATTTTTCCCTTAAACTTCATGCCAAAAAAGATCGGACTTGGCGTATCGGCGTAGATTTTCTGTCGCTTAAACGAGGAAATGATTCCCGATCGTTTTCCAGTGCCATGTACCAACGATATCTTATCTTTGTTAGGTCAGAAAAAAAAAAATAAAATTTTCACCAACTTGGACTTACTTAAAGGCTTTCACCAGATACCATTAGCTATGTGAGTGTACCTCATACACCGTTTTCAGCACACTCAGGGGACATTATCAATTTTTACGTATGCCTCCGGCTTACGTTACGCCCCAATTACAATATAGTGTTTGGAGACCTTTAGGGGATACCCTACATGCCTATATGGTTGATCTTGTAATATTTTCTAATACCTTAGAAGTACATTCACATAAACTAGAGCTAGTGCTATAAAGACTAAGACAAATAATCTCAGAGTAAAATATTTAATGTGAGTTTTAAAAACCGAACATGTTTATCTAGGTTTTATGTGTCTAGTCAAGGTCTTAAGTAGTCCATGGTAAGGTGTCGGCCATTCATAACTTACCGGTACCTATTAACGTAAAAGGGAGATACAGCACTTTTGTGCTGTAGTGGGTATTACAATCGTATGTGAATATGTAACTCTTCAATCATGACAGCTCCTTTAACAGATCTTACGAAGAAGGGTGTAGATTTATTATGGTCTGAAAGCATCAACAGGCGTTCGATATCTTAAAATTGTAATTATGCAGTTCACCTATCTTAAAAATCCCTGATTTAAATAAGGATTTTTTTTCATTGCAACAGACGCCTCAGACCAAGGGGTAAGAGGGGTACTACTTCAGCAATATGATAAACAGTTCTTTCCTATAGCTTTTTATTTACGTAAACTAAAGCCCTCTGAAAGTAAATATGCAGTAATAGGCAAGGATGGGCTAGGTATCGTTAACTCACCAGTACATTTTAAGTTCATAATCTAAGGCTATCCTGTTAAAGTCCTTATTGACCATAAGTCCCTTACCGAATTTTTCAAAGGCTTTAATCACAGCCCAAAGGAACTCGGCGGCATATGATCATTCAGGTCTTTGCAGCCAAGATAAGATATCTACCTGGGAAAGCAAATATCATAGCCAACGCATTAGCCCGCAATCCCACACCATACTGCAAAGAACCATTAATTGGACTAAAAAATATAGAAACATCCGTGCCTATTGTTAAAACCGTATCTAAAAAAAAAAATTCTTTAACCCAAGAGATCGTGAACATTGAATACCTGGGTTGGAGCACTGAACTGTTACAAACTAAACAAAACAAGGGCCAGCAGCTAAGCAAAACAATAAACACTTCGAACGGAAACCCTAAAGCAAAAGTATATTTAAAGTATGTGTATCAGAATTATGTAATAAAATGTAATAGTTATATGTAGGTCCGTGACGGATGCCCAACCGAAGAACACAGCAGGTGACTAACGACCAGGTAGTAGTAATAATCTCTTTCATACCAATCGTCCTAAACTGGTTGCATTCCGTCATCCAGGGTTCTCTATTATGTCACAGAAAGCCAAATCACTATTTTACTGGCCTACAATGTTTACAGATATAAAAGCACATAACTAATTGTAACACGTGTCATGAAAACAAGGGACACACTAAGACACCTGTCAGTTTAGGGGCGTATCCCGTGCCAAATCAATTCTTGAAAGAATACACGTAGAATTATTAACAGAGTTACGAGTCTGACAGAGGACATAAACACTTCTTAGTGTTAGTAGTTCCCTTGACACGTTATATAGAATTAATAGCACTAAAAAACAAACACCGCAATTGAGTGCGCTAGGAATATTTATGAGTGCTAAATCAGTAAACATGGAATTCAACACATGATAATCTCTGACTTGGGTGGTGTAAATAAAAAATAATCTCCTCTCGTTGTGTGAATTCCTTTCCATTAAGAAAACCAATACTATATTTTATCACCATCTATAGAAATGATACCGTAGCCTTATACGGTACGATGCTAGACACTTTTCACATATCCAAGCCAATCATTAATTTATCAAATATAAAAATAATAATAATAATAATAATAATAATAATAATAATAATAATAAAAATAAATAAATAAATAAAATAAAATAAATATGGATACAAGTGGAGCCGATATAATACACTCCGTAAGAAGTCGGAAGGGTTACAAATTATAATAAAAAGGGAATCACGATAAAATCAATAAGCAAAACATAACCATAGGTTAATAAAATATCCAAATATATATGCGTAAAGATTTGAATGCTTTAGTTTAGTAGTCCATGCAGTATTCTAGGGATATTAATGACAAATAAGCTAAAAGTTCAAACACATATCAAAATCTACTGACATATTGTCTGTCCCGGTGATTTATATTCGTAGTCCATGGAAAAAAATAAATAAATAAATAAATAACAGAGATTTTAAAGTCAGGAAGTCTAGAAGTGAAAATGTATATCTATGGTGAATAATCCTATATGGATTCTTAACAGGGTAAATAATATGTATAGAAATTTGTATGGAAACCCTTTTCATTAGTTTGAATAAGGAATATCTAATTTAACATAATTACATTTATTTACAATCATGCAGATTTCCAACATGAAACTAATATTATACTGTTCAATTTTGGTACTGTTTTTTTCAGACATTCTTCTCGTGTGGGTGGAGTATTAAAACAAAAATACCCAATTTATACTAAAGTCGTATTTATTACAGCAAGTAACGTAACTCTTAGCTGGCTGAGAGCAATCTCCTGCCAGGTGACGACGTCATCAGTCCTGAAGGTGCCTGGCGCTTTTGCCGAATCATCATTGTTCCTTTTACCCCCAATAATATGCTTGCACAGGCTACATCTGTAGTGTGTGTTGTTTTGTGCTTACAAAACAAGTCAACTGGGGTGGAATGCTTAACACAAACTTCTCATGGGCAAGGCAGGCCATTAGGTACAAGTGTCTATCCGTGTGTGCAATGCAACTTTAGTTAAGGAATTGCAATCGTTTTAAAATTAATGAACAAAATAAGCAAACAGAATTTCTATAACATCAAAATGGATTAATTTTTCTGAACTTCATAGAAAATTAGAGTCAATAAATCAGCTTATGATATTGGTAAACGGACATTTAGAAGTATCAAGTCATGGGTATGAAAAATTTACTTGCAAAAATAACCTATTACAATTCAAGTAAATCACATTCATGGGAAAATGTCACATTTTATTGAATTTTCCAAAGTTTATATAGAAATTAGTTACATAGTGGGTTCTTTCGTAACATCTGCCTAAAAATTAACCTCAGAGGATGTGCGCGAGAAAATTGAATATGAACCTTTTGTTAGGGGCACATAGGATCGGATTTTATCACAGCTTAACCCTCTTACGCCGACTGGACGTATTTTACGTCGACATTTTTTGTCTCCTGTGTGCCGACTGGACGTATTTTACGTCGACTTACAAAAGTTTTTTTTAAAATTCGCGGAAAAATACTTATAGGCCTACCAGCCTAAAACTTTTGATTCACGCGCCTTGGGGGATGCTGGGAGTTCACGGATCAAGGTGTTGTTTTGTTTACAATCGTTATGCAGGCGCGTAAGCGTGAATTTCTTTCTTGCCGCACTAAAAAGTATCTGTGACACATCCCGAAAATTATTTCGTCACTTTGACATAATTTTTGTACCATTGTAAATTAGCCGTTACATGAAGTATTATATATGAAAATGTGCGCATTTTTATATAGAATACAACAATAAAATACTCATGATTGTAGCTTTTATCAATTTTGAGATATTTTCATATAAATAACGATAATTGCCAAAATTTCAACCTTTGGTCAACTTTGACTCTACGGAAATGGTCGAAAAACGCAATTGTAAGCTAAAACTCTTATATTTTAGTAATATTCAATCATTTACCTTAATTTTGCAACTAATTGGAAGTCTCTAGCACAATATTTCGATTTATGGTGAATTTATGAAAAACCTTTTCCTTACGTCCGCGCGGTAACTCTTCCGAAAAAAATCATACATGCGATTGTGGTAATGTTTGCACCATTTTAAAATTAGCTGTTATATAAAGTTTTATATATGGAAATATGCGCAATTTCATGCACAATACAACTAAAAACAACCCATGGTTGTAGCTTTTATCAGTTTTGAGATATTTTCATATAAATAACGATAATATCCAAAATTTCAACCTTCGGTCAACTTTGACTCTACCGAAATGGTCGAAAAACGCAATTGTAAGCTAAAACGCTTATATTCTAGTAATATTCAAGCATTTAACTTCCTTTTGCAAGAAACTGGAAGTCTCTAGCACAATATTTCGATTTATGGTGAATTTATGAAAAAAATAACATTTTCTTTACGTCCGCGCGGTAACTCTTCCGAAAAAATCATACGTGCGATTGTGGTAATGTTTGCACCATTTTAAATTAGCCATTACATAATGTTTTATATATGAAAATGTGCGCAATTTCATGTAGAATACAACAAAGTATAATTGAAGGTTGTAGCTTTTCTCAATTTTGAAATATTTGTATATAAATCACGATAAATAGAAAAAAAACCACTTTCGGTCAACTTTGACTCTACCGAAATGGTCGCAAAAAAAACGCAATGTTAAGCTAAAACTCTTACAGTCTAGTAATATTCAGTCATTTATCTTCATCTTGAAACAAATTCGAAGTCTCTAGCACAATATTTAGATTTATGGTGAATTAAAAAAAAAAAAAAACTTTCCTTCCCTCCGCGCGCGGATTCTCCGCCACAAATCTCTGAAATGCGTACATCCCATTCTCGGAATATTTGCTCCGTTTCATATTAGGCATTTTATAGAGTTTTATATATGAAAATGTGTGCAATTTCATGTAGAATAAAACTAAAAAATATTTGTAGGTTGTAGCTTTTCTTATTTCCGAAATAATTGCATATAAAAAATATTATATATAAAAAAATCGACATTCGGTCAACTTTAACTCGTCAGATATGGTCGAAAACTGCAATTTGTAAGCTAATACTTTCTTAAAGTATAGTAATATTCAATCATTTGTCTTCATTTGAAAGAAAATTGGAAGTCTCTAGGACAATATTTAGATTTATGGTGAATTTTTGAAAAAAATATTTGTTTACGTCCGCGCGTTACGAATTCATGCATTATTTTGTGATAATATTTTCTCTGTGTTGCTTTTATTGTTTTAAAATGTTTTATATACCAAAATGATCGCAATTTAGTGTACATTACAACGAAAAAAAAGTAACTTGTTACCTTCAACCGTTTTGCGCACAGTGTGATTTGAATACAATTATATATGAAATTTTGTTTTTGTGCTATCATATATCGCATTATTTATATATGATAATGATATTTTTTTTCATTTCTGATGGTTGCATACTAAACTTCAGCCAATGAAAAAAAAAGGAGCCATAAATGAACTCTTAATCTTGAAAACTAAGCGTGCTGTGATTTTTTGAAAAAAATATTTTTTCCGCTTCTGCGCTCACTCTGAAACACCTCCAGCACACGGGAGACATTTTTTTTTACCGCTTCGGCGTAAGAGGGTTAATTTCAGTAAGCGTAGAGAAATACAGAATCATGATTAATATTCTCTTTGACTCTTATGTTGCCTGGCAATCTCACCAATAGCTCTGTTTCCCACTTCTTTGTCTAGTAACTTACTACCAGTAATATCGAATTTTCTTTGGGATTCGTATTGATATCTGTTTATTTTTTATAATCATGGATATTTTTACGGTCATCATAGACCTGGATAGGTTCACTCATTGTTATAATGCCATGGATAAAAAAGTTTGTACAGCTGACTCTTTTGAATTCCATAAAATATCAGCGAATTCATGTGGGTTAAATCTGGTCCTTAATGGCTTTCTCCCTCCCGTATTTGGATGTTGTCTGAATTTACTTTGCCCTTGTGACAAGTATAATTTCACTTACAGGCTGATTAATGGAACCTGGTTACAGTATCCTGCAGTACGAGAGTTTCACATCGCAACTTCAAAAACCCGTTCGTCGCTGCGGTCAACTGCAGTGAAGTATCAACCGCCTACAATGTGAAAGGGAATAAGCACCATCACAACTGAACAAGCTTATTTTGTGGACTTCTTGGACCGACACCCGTATCCCGTCGTTAATCAGCGGCTGTCGGAATCGACTACAAAAGGGACATACTTCCGACAATTACGACCAGGAGGATATTCAACTCTACATTGCTGGCGCAGGACTCGTGCTGGGGATGATTTTATTCATCGTGAACGTATTCGTATGGCATAGGATGCAGAGGACAAGTATGAGCGCAAAATAGAACGTTGGACCCTGCCCAGGCAATTCCCCTTGTTTTTAACCATTTGGAATTGGCCATTTCATTTGGCTATAGGTGGTTGTCTGGAACTGTGTAATGGACGAAAAGTTGTTCGAAACGCTAGAATGTGCAGTGGGTCTTACCTCGATCATGTATCTCATATATAAAGTATCAGTAAAGAATAAGTATCATATATATAAATTATCATAAATAACAGAATTGAAATATATCTGTGCGTGTACGCACTAAGAATCTATTTAAAGTGCACCTAGATTAATCACTTAGATTAGTCATTTATGTTAATCAGTTGTATTAAGTGCACATATATTGATCATAATCATATGAATCCATATACATATGTATAAATAAATCAGGTAGCCTATAATCAATCTGTTACCAATAACTGCAGTTATATAAAAGTTAGCATAAAAATCAATGAATCGGCATAAAAATTAATCATTTTTATCACTTCATTTATGAATTTTTTAAAATATGATTTTTATCATGTTAATCTTTATCCTATGCAATTATCAGAGTACATTAGTATTTTCTGTAGCATATGTATCTTAATGAACTGAAGTGAAAAACTGTATCATTATATATCACGTGATCATTATTATTTACGAATATCATCATATGCATATGTCTTATATCTTATTACTTGAATCTGTATTTGTGTACACCATGAATTTTTTTTACTTATAAGTATTTTCTATATATCTATATATATTCACCATAATGTCTGTATCACACTCCTATAAGTCAAATGAAAGTAAAGCTTGAGTAATATTCAGTGGTTGGTTTTGTAGCCGACCGAGCTTTTATGTAAGTCTTACATAATAAAAATATGGAATGTTATTCCATATATATATTCCAAGAGGTCAACCAGATTGATTGCTTGGAGGAATGTGATCAGACCAGAGACGATAAAGTATGCTAAGATGATGTATACAATAAAGTAGGCTAAGATGACGTGCCGTCACCTGTGGTCCTTCATTTGTTTTGAAAACATTAGTCCAAGCTTCCTGCTTGAGACAACTACCGCGACCTATAATTCAAACGGCCTACGTGATTTCTAATGTGTCTCATTTTGTATGTATGTTCATATGTTCGAGCTACTGTCTGCTTCCTTTATGATTGTAACCGAGATGGTAGTCAGAGTTGAATTAGCCATCATCATTGGCAGACCTGTACAAATTTTCTCTGATCTTCATCATGTAATCTCAGAGAATAGAACTATTTTTTGTACTCAGTGTTTTCTACTAGAAACCTCACATCAGAAAGAAGATATCATCATGAGTTTAACACATCGTCGTCATAACCAAAGAAGATACCGACTTCGAAAGTTATCATCAAACCCCAAGAAACTCCAGTGAGTATGGAAGTGCATAACCAACCGATTTAGCGTAAGATTAACGCAAGTCTAACAAAACCTCATAGGGCGCCTTATCATAGAAGGCAACAGCCCTTTCATATATATATATATATATATATATATATATATATATATATATATTTATATATATATATATATATATATATATATATATATATATATATATATATATATATATATTATATATATTACTTAATTCAATCTGTTATCGTTGTTTCATTAGCTATACAGTTACACGATCACATTTTTGTGACATTTGTGCTCTCAATCTCGAGTAGTATTCCTCTTGCTACTACTCTTTCTTCCTATCTCTCTTTGGCCAATGGCCTCCGGTCCACCTCTTTCCCATTCCGCTCTTCTGCTGACGATTCAGTTGTCCTAATTTCTTCTTCACTCTCCTTCCAGCACTCTTTTGTTGAATCTCAAATTGCCCCGTGCTCATTCACTTTTATTAACTCAGATCTCGAAATCCCACACAAACATAATATCTTGTGTTCTCTTTAGCCCATAAGTAATGAAAATCAAGCGAAAAACACTGGAAAGGGAAACTGAATATGATTGTAGCATATTCTCGGTCCTTCGAAATTTGCAGTTAAACAAAGTTCGTTAGTGTTGATATGAAGAAAAAAGAGTAAGTAAAATAGATGGTCAGATAAAAAATGTTAAACGTAAAATTGCTCAATAATGATGTCCGTATTACATTACCATAATTTAATTCAACTTGAGACTACCAGCTCA